>NC_092193.1:22280382-22594548 GCF_043641665.1 Enoplosus armatus | reverse complement strand
ACACCCGATGAAGAGACGGCATGTTAACCGCTGTCTTCTTCTTCTGAAGACTTGACTTGAGTTCATGAATCTAACATTCATGTAATGATAAACTGTTCTAAGAGAAATGTTGCTGCAGCAGCTATAGGGCAACAAGTAAATTTAATACAAAGTCTCTCACAAACAAGTTTACTGAATGTATTCTTACCTTTTTTCTTTCTAAAAAATCATGTGGGCCACATTTTGAACACCCTTCCTCAGCTGGGCTCTGCTGGTTTTAGATCCAGGGCTTCTGTCCAACCTCATGTCCGCCCCCCTCCTCTGTGGCTGCTTTGATTTTGCCATCCTAAACCCAGAACACAAGTGGGAGGAAATAGTTGTCATTGTTAACAAGCTTTTTTTTATTATTATTTTGAGGGTAGGCTCCTCCCAAGTGTTCGTTAATGTTACTACAACAGTTTGGCCTTTGTTGACATAGACCATTCTAGCTATTGCCATTTCCTGTTTTTACCCAGTCTCACTGTGTCCCACATCCCCTCCACATTTTAAAGGAACTCACCAAGCTGTAAGCGGACTGCAGTCTTGGCCGACCAACCCAGCTAAATAATGAAGTATATGAAGGGTCCTCAATGATAAGTGGCCAGTCTCCCGCAAGCTTGGTGCATTTCTTTAAATGTCCGTCTGTGTTGTGTCATGCATGTAAATGTACAGTGTTCAATGTGTTTTGTTTTCGTTGTTGTACTTCCCGTGAGAACAACCAACAAGTCTACATGTGTGTTTGTTGCTGCTGTAGGTAAACTGGTGGCATACGACACCGATGGCGATGGTGATTTTGATGTCGAGGATGCTAAAGTTCTGCTAGGCAAGTTGATTTATCTCTAATTTTAGTGTTGTGGTTTTTGTTTTTTACAGTAAGTGTCTTGCAGAGGGGGTGGGGGGGGGGGGGGGGTCAAAGGGAATCAATTTGTGTCCAGTAACAAAAAAGCTACATGGTTTCCCCACAGCCACGATGCAGTCAAAACCTGATTTTTGATTTTTTTTTTATTTAAAGTCTGACCACTTCTGCAGGCCACTGATGAAGCGTGCATTGTGTTGGTTAATTGCACAAAATGGAAATTTGGGTTTCTTTTGCATGACTGTCTCCATGGTAACGGTCAGCTGTACAATCTAATGAATGAAAACGCAAAAAAATCTGAGCTCTCACTCGCGACCTTAATACCTCCTGTGAAGCTTTTTATGTTTTATAATCCAAAACAAACCGCATGCGTCTCTTTGAACGTCCTCACGCACTGATTGGTCTAAGAGCCCAAAGTCCCAACTAAGAAGGTAGGTGCTCTGTAGTAAAGCGGTAATGAACCAGTGGGGTTTGTGAAACGACTGGTTATTAAAGGGTGGAATGAACAAGGTTCATCACGCGCCACCCCGCTGACTTCCAAGGGACGTGTTCTTTTATTTGGGGCGACACCCATATCTGTGTCGCAGTGTCGTTTTTGGAGCATCTCCATGTGAAGCGCAACGCATTCAAAGACAGCTGGGCGCTTTGAGAAATGTCGTAGTTCCCAGTTGTCTTCAGTGCTGTTATTCCCCCATGTGGTGTCCGCTGCATGTTGCATGGTGTGTTGTTTTTTTTTTTTTTAATACCAGGATCCGCTTCTCATCTACACAACTCCAAACATGCTGAATGGTGTAAACACTCGTTTTGACGCGTTGGACCGCAGCTTTACGCCAGTGGCAAATTCCAACAAGGCATGAGAAGGTGTCCCCCATAGAATCCCAAAGAACAGGTTTTTTTTTTTCGTGTCTCGTTAATATTTTGTGCCCAGTTAAAACGGCTGCATTTGAGTCAAATGTTGAGGATCAAAACACTCTTATTCTTTGGATGGCACACTCGTATGCTCTGTATGCAATGTTCAAAATACTAGAATGATCTCTTAACCAATTGTTAGTTGACCTTCAATTTTCTGTTTGCTTGCTGGCATCAGTGTGTGTGTCTGCTCCCATAAGCTGAACTTCTCTTGCCCTTTTTCTTTTTTTATTATTTTGATCCTTTTTGAATCCCCCGCCTTTGCGTCCTTCTCTTTCTCGCTCTTATTGTGCGTTTTGAGCGTGCTCTTTAGCATCTTTGTAGGACGACATGTAGACGCACTTTTAATAGCTGGTACAGATTCTGCTGTACAGTGCAAAATAACTTCACCATTGAAACGTTTTCAGCACGCTAGTTTACCATGTCCCACTGGCTTTCTGTCTGCTGACAAATGCGTGCGCTCTCCACCTTCCACCGTAATAAATGTGTATTTACCAGCATGTGTCGGTGTCCGCCCACAGTTCAGATAAGGATAAGGAAATATCAAATCTACCTGCATGCTCGGCCAACTGTAGCTTCATTGATCTATGTCTATGCTTTTCTGTATTTATCTCCAGGGTTTTTTTTTTGTTTTTTTTTGTCCATCTCTCAATCACGTTTTTAATCTTAAAATAACCCTGAACATCAGAAAAACATGTCTTTCAAAATGTATTTTTGGCGAAAAGTAGGTTGTTGTTTTTGTTTTGTTTTTTACAGTTTTAGCTGCTGCTATTCTTAACACATGCTTTTATCTGAAAGCACGACCAGAAGGAATTGCAGTTTTGAGCTGCTTTTAACCTTCTCTAGTACAGTTTTTATGGAAACCCAGCTTCAGTCCCCCCTCCCCCCCCTTTTTTTTTTTCCTGTCTTAACTCTTGTCTATGATTCTCAGGCTGTCTCCACATGATAAGCACTGTGAGCTGAACTATCCCATGTTTTTATGATTTTTTTCTTCTTCTAAACAAGAAGGGTTAGGGTTAGAACTCCTTTTAAATTCAGCACAGCTATGAGGAAATAATGGCTCAAGCTGGCACAAAGTGTTGTTGTTTTTTTGTTTTTTTTTGATCATGTGTAGACAGCCCATCTCCAGCTGCTTATGATAAAGCCTGAGTAAAAGCCCTCGCTGCCTAACCTACGCTTAAAACTTCTCTTCCCTTCTCCTCTTGTTTCTTTCCCTCCTTCTCTTTACTCCTCTGCTCTTACTCCTTTCATTACATCTTTTTCTTTTTTCTCCTTTTGATTCCACATTTCTTTCTTCCTGCCTTTTTTCTTTTTTTAGTTTTTTTTTTTTTTTTCCACTTTCACTTTGTTCCACCTCCCTCACTTCCACACGTTGTGCTCCCGAACTTCCCCCTCCATCCACCCATGCCTCCATCCCTCCTCTTCCACCCCCTGCCCCCTGCCCCCCTCCCCTCTTGTTTGCGTAGGCCTGACCAGTGAGGGCGATGGTC
Organism: Enoplosus armatus; assembly: GCF_043641665.1. Lineage (NCBI taxonomy): Eukaryota > Metazoa > Chordata > Actinopteri > Centrarchiformes > Enoplosidae > Enoplosus > Enoplosus armatus. The sequence continues at coordinate 22,591,275 of NC_092193.1, read as the reverse complement.
AGGGTGAATCCGAGGTTCTGGATTGGTTAGAAGAAGTGGAGGAGGGCGGCTCTGATTGGTTAAACGGTTTCTTCACTTTCCTGTACGGTCTGATAAACCCCCTGGAGCCCTTGGAGGAAGAGGAGGAGGAGCAGCACAGTACCTCAGGAGGAGTCGTGGAGGCAGAGGAGGAGGAGGAGGAGGAGGATGAGGGAGGGGTCAGGAGAAGAGGAGCGAAGGATGATGGAAATCCCGGGCAGAAGATCGTCATAGTTGGCCTCCATAACCAATAGCCTCAGGCCAACTGCATTAGCCCAGTTATCCTCTAATGCACTTCAACCAAAGGGCCTCAACATCCAACAGCCCAAGCTATGATGTCTGGAAAACTGTCCCTACAGTATTTTCTCTGCTTACTTTGGAGATATTCATATCCAAAGCTACTGGCTGGGTTAAGTTGCCAGTCTAAGGTTGTATTGTGGGCCCGGGTTTCACATACTGGAATCCCCAAATAGTGTCAAACGTGACAAACAAGATTCTGCCAATTACAAGAATGAAGCTTGAGTGTGAAATCCTTTTTTTTTCTTTGAAGGAGTTTTTCTACAAGGTTGATCCCAGTGCTGGGATATGGATTTTGATACTCAGGGAAACATTGAGACGTCCCCCCCCCCCCCCCCCCCCTTTCTTTTTTCTTTTTAGACCCCGTTGGTAACACAAGCCAGCAACACTAAATCATGCAAGGATGATTTGCACTTGGACAGCTGCTTAGTTGTCCCTTTTCTCTGACATTTTGTGTTTCCTACTGCTGCATGCCATAAAAACTGATCCTCAACATTTATTCTGGACTCTTGGACTATAAGCATGAATTTGTACACTTTTTTCTTTTAAGAAAAAAAAAAAAAAACAACCTCAAGTTTAAGGCTCTTTGTTTTGTCTTGGACCGCATTTCTACTTGGCATTAACACGTGATTCATATCTGGATAAGAATAATGCGCGTTCATGCGGGCGTAAATGCACCCCCCCCCCCCAAGAACGCAATGCAATTGCGTCCGGACCACATCTGAAGGTGGTCTTGCTAATCTCTAATGGATCTCACCCAATTTCAATGACACCTGTACAGTTTGGTCACATCACTAAGAAAGAAATCAGCCTAACAAGTTGAAAGGTCACTGAACTAACCTCTGCCTGCTATCTTGGCTTCATGTGGAAAAAAAGCTACAGACAACTTCTGTTACTGGGATTGCCAACCTAGCACGAGACTTAGCAAGCTTCTCCACTGGCACCGATTACCTTAAGTGCCCTTTTTTTTTTTTTTTTTTTTTTTTTTGAAAGTGCACCTACATTAGTTGTCAGCCATGAAGCCTAAAACGTGCTTTAGTTAGAGGTTCAGGTTTGACCACACACGGGTTCATGTTCAAACTGTTGCCTTTCCAGTTTGTGTTGTGGGTCAAAGGTGAGCGAGGAGGGCTGAGACAAGTGACGCATAGAAGATTCACTAAGCATGAATCGACTAATTGCTGCGACAAGCTGAAACCGCTGAGAACCAACGGCGGGTGTATTGCCTGCATGTGACGGGGTGTGTCGACAGGTTTGCGATGAACTTGATGGCTGTTATGAATGCATGGGTGACAGCTGATTTAGAAACGGGCTCTTCCTGCTCCGGGGAGCCTTGACTTTCACTTTGTGTAAGAGCGACTCTACATGATGCCGTTGAAGCACAAACGCAAACACGGAAGGATGCAGGATGTACGTAACTCTATATCTGCTTTAACTTGAGTAACAGTCGGCCTGATACTCCCACACCCAACAAAACCCACCAGGTTTGTTCTTGCCTCTGATGCACATATTACTTGGATAGTCACAACAACTGTTAAACCATCATTATAAAACTTGATTTTACACCATTTTTTTTTTTAGAGCTATATTTTCCCAGCCACTTCATGAATAGTGCATAAAATTCCTCATGCTTTCTTCAGCCATCACTATAGACCCCTTTTTGTTAGTAAATATTGTGACTTTTTTTGTGGGCGGAGCTTAGGTGGAGGCGGAATAATTCCTCAACACGTTAGCTATCAAGTTTTGTTGAGGATAATAGGAGTTTCTCTGAATTTATACGGTCACTCACTCGGTTAAAGTTGAACCAACCGGGCCGGACTGGCCAAAGAGTTAACGAGAGAAATGGCCTATTCCTCAGAGTTCCCCAGTTGCTGATTAGGTTCTCATGACAAACCTTTAGACGCATAACGTTACCCATACCTACAGCAGACAACACTTTTATTTTACCTTACGTGATTCGAAGTCTGAGCCACAAACACGGTCCAATCCTTTTGTCTTATCGCGTTTTAACCATAGCTGTCTTTGATTTGTTTGACTGGCAGCGGCAGCTCGTATGTGATCAAATTTCAACGTGGAGCCATTACTCCTTCCATTCTGGCAGCCAACAACACGGCAAGCTATATTTTCAGGAGGTTATGTAGCCGAGTCGTGCTTTGCTTCCAGCGAACAGTGACATAATCATGACATTTGCGCTAAAAAGGTCTATAGTAGTATAAATACTGCTCGGAATCTGGCTTTCCAGCCTCTGTAAACCTTTTTTCACGCTGAGCACAGGTGTCATTGATGACATTAAAAAAAACGACTGCATTCCGTTTTTAGGCTAGTTTCAAAGGTCTTGGTATTATGCTTGCTGGCTGAATTTCATGGCTTATTGGGACACTTGCTGGAACTGTGTTTCACTTCCTGCTGTGAGTCAAATTGTCTGCTGTGATAAAGGTCCATACCAGGCTGAAGTCAGATTCTGCACAGCTGAAGTAGAGTTTGGGCTCACATTGCTGTATGGCCAAATTCTCTGTTGCATAGCAACAGTGCGCTTCAGTTTGAGGCTGAGATTAACTTCATGCAGCATTGGACTTGGACAGCATAGAGCCATGTAAGTGGCTCGTGTGTAAAGTGCAACTGATATTGGACAGTAGGAATGACTTAACATTTGTGTTAATGGGCTGATCACTTTGCGGTGTGTCACAGCGACAAAGTTATTGCATGTGCAAGTCAAGCGTTGTAATTCTCGCCTTGTTTGTGTGCAACATCAGATGAAAAACCCAGAGACGCAGCCAGGAGAGGAGCTAAGAAAGGTATCGTCATGCAGCCACGTGCATGAAGCTGTGCTGTGTTACCGTGTGGGCTAGACTAATGGGTGAAGTTTCAGCTACTCACAGCTCGGTGTGGTCTCGGATCCCACTGAGTGTCTTTATCTGATTAACAAGCAGGAACCCTCCAGGTTCTTGACCTGTTTTTTGAAGGGTTGATTTGCAGTGATTTTTAAAGATTTTTGGCCTAATTCTGTGCTTGAGTAAAACGTGTTAACCCGAGTAGTGTACTAGAGCCCCTTCATTTAGTACTTTTTTTTTTAAGAACTACTCAACTGAGTGTGCTCTGCAAAGTCTACGCAATTCTTAGAGGAGTAAGTAAGAAGTATGGCATGGTAGCGGTCTTGCTCCGGGTAAATACGGTCTCGGTTCATTCAGACATGCGCACGCCCGCCTGATGTGTGGTGATGTTCAATAACCGTACATTTGAGCATGGTGTTCGTCCTATAACAACTCCATTTCACAAGTGGTGAAACACCAGTGTTGTTGCTCATCCACCCCAGAAACCTCTCCAACCAAGGATGTGGGCTGGAAGCTTCGGGAGGCTCTAAAGCAGCAGCTGGCCATCATCCACGAGCGCGTGGAGGCCAAGAAGCTCGCCAAGCTGGCTCTGGCCGAGGTCAGACAGCTCCTGGCCAAAGAGGAGGAGGAGAAGGTGCTGGAGCTGGGCAGGAAGGAAATAGAAGCCAGAGTGAAGGAAAGGGTGGCAACCAGGCTGAAAGAGGAAGAGGAGAAGATAGAAAAAGAAGAGATGGAGAAGGCTCTGGAGAAACTTAGGAAGGAAAAGGCAAAACAGGATGAGGAAAAGGAAGAAGAGGGCAAGGAGGAGAAGGAAGCGGAGAAGTCGAAAGGAGGGGAGACGGAGAAGTCGGAGAAAAAGGTGGAGGGGGAGGGAAAGAAAGCACAGGAGGAAGACGAGGAGAGAGGGAAAGAGTCTGCCAAAGGAAAAAAGAGAAGCAAAGCCGAGAAATCGAACAGAGGAGGCAGGAAGTGAGGTGGGAGAGGAGGCTTTAGAGGAATATTTTGGTCCCATAGGAGGCCAGTGTTAGCCAACGCTAGGGCGTCATTTCGGTACTGACCAAAATGTTTCCGTTGCGCCAACTTCATACCCATGATCCAATTCTACTTGTTCTACTCCCAATTCCTGACTTGGATCAAAATGTTGCCATATGAAGGTAAAAGGGAATTTGAAAATGACCGTTTTATAAGTAATGAATCGGGGGGGGGAAATATCCTTTTGGCATCTACACAAAACTCTGGTATCTCCGGCACTGTAATGTAAAGATTTCAAATTATGCCCAGACATATTTGGCCTGTGTACAGATGGAGTGGTCACCAAGTGGTCCATATTCATGGAGGCACACGTCTGCTAATCCGCCACCTACTGAATATTATTTGGCAAAGTTTTTAGGCTTTTAACTCCCAAAAATGTAAGTATTGTAGCAAAGTATATGCTAAATAGGCCAACAACAACAACAGGGCAATAGAACGGTTTCTCTGGTTAAAGAGTCATTTTCCAGCTAGACTTACTTATGTTTGGTGCATTTTAATATATTATGTGTATTACTTTTGGCCATATTCTGGAGCTAGCTAGCTAACTAGCTACTTCTATGTCCATGCTACTAGTAAAAGAGAGACTCTCGGGACTGCAATGACCCAAAAAAAGAACCTATGTCACGCAGTGAGTGGGCACCTGCTTAGTCACTGTGCTATCCAAAGTGCCGTGCTGAGAACTTGCTAGACTTGTTGGTCGTGAACTATCCTTTTTTTAGTTAAAGGACGAGGAAAGATTGGTGTGATTGGGAAGGATGGGAGTAATGGTAAAAGGTTAGGGTTAAAAGTGTGGCGTACTTTCAGTGTTTATGCTCATGTTTTTAGATGACTTAATGTTTTCAGTCTAGTCCAATCTAAAGTGTTTTTTTTCTAAATTTAGGGAGGTTTGTGTTTTATCATAAATGTGTGCTATTTTCTTTTGTGAATAAAGTTTCTGGATTCATATAAGTGGCCTTTCTTTTATCCTCCTAACACCTGAAAGTAAATCCCCTGTCAGAATGTGTGTGTTCAGTCGGGGGGGGGGGGGGGCAACATCCAGTTTAGACCCACACACCACATTAATGACAATTCATTTGAAAACCGGTGAAATGTAACAAATGTTTCTGTAATCTTAAGACAACCCATAACATGACGATATTCAGTCGGCAAAAGAAACCCCATGCCTTTTTTTTATTTTTTGAATTTGAATTTGTGTGAATGTGAATGTTATATGATGACCGTCTTTGCTGCACACAACTTTCACTTGCGAGGTCCGGTACAAGTTCACACACTGTGCATCCCATCCACATTGCATACATGCCCCACTATCCAGCAAAACCAGCTAGACACAATCTGACATATTTTAAAAAAAAAAAACCTTTTTTTTTTTTTTATGTGCTGGATCAAGGACTCATACACTCACACACATCCTTTGTCTACATACGTATGTTTCCTGCCAACAACATGTGCATCGTCTCACGTAGGACTGAAAGAGAAGGCCGTTGTCGTCCTGTCCCGCCGCGAAGAAGTCGCCGCCCCGGTGGAGACTCCTGAACCTGCGCCCACACCTGAAGGTACCGCACGTAATCCATCATACACGCACCCCCCCCCCCCCCCCCCCCCCCCTCTCCGGTGTTGTCACAAGAACATGTGCATAGTAGCAATATGACAGGACCTCACACTGGGCCTTCAGTTCTAGTCCACCTACTGAAATATGTTCAGAGCACACACAAACGGGCTCTTCCATTTTCATTTATTTTGAAAGAACTTTTTAAAAGAAGAGCCACGATTTGATGTAAAATTTTGTTGTTTTTTCCCCCCAAAAAAAACTCTGGCTGGGTGTGGCTTATGAGTGACACACTCGCCAGTGCTTTATTGGTAATAAATGCACTCATGGCAAATGTTTAATAAGCGAGTTGAGATTAACGGTAAAGAACATTATCAATCCTGTCATTCTTCACACATGCAAGCGTGTATCTGAATGCAGTTATTTATAGTAACATAACTTTATTTATATATTTATATCTGTTTCACACAGTATCTCATTTGTCTGTACCGTAACTTTTCTTTTTGAGAAACTTCTAAACATTTAATATTCATTATTTTTACAGTAATTTAAAATGTACAATGGCATACATAGACTGTCAATGTAAAAGGCCCAAAAATGTGCTTTACACAATACTATTTATTTCCTACATTTATCTGCTATATCAGAAATGCTTTATTGATCCCCGGGGGGGGAAATTACAAATTAAATTTGTATGAATAATGAATGTTGTGTAACATTTTGAGTGATTATCACTGAAGATTTGTACATTGTTCATAGTCTCCTGTGTCTTTATACTTTAAATAAAATGTGAATATGTCAATTTATAAAAGATTCTTCTTAGTGGCTCATGTGTGGACCATGTAACATCCCCCCCCCCCCCCCCCCACCTCTCTCCACAGCTGTCATTGAGCCTGAGCCTGTACCTGTGGAAGATGTGATTGAAGCTGCTGTAGCAGAGGACACTAATGCGCCTCCACCAGGTACGTACGCGTGTGATCAATGCAGGCCGGCGGCAGTTTGCACGTTTGCCGTGTGGAATGCCACATATGGACACCGACAGGACTCGGCTCAGTACATGGCATGGCGTCAAATGTCTCCTGCAGGATGGACCCTGCAAAAGATATTGTGACGCTGCCGGCGCTGAGGTGTGTGTGAATTAGAACCTAATGGTACAACTCTGTACAACTCTCTGCTTGTCCCTGCTAGAGCCTGAACCCGAGGTAGCAGCTGAGCCTGAGGTGGTTGCGTCGGAGCCTGAGCCCGAACCAGAACCTGAGGCTGAACCAGAGCCTGTGGAGACTCCTGAGGTTGGTACAGGCCGGGGTGATTTAAAAAAAGTCATCAAGCAGAACTGGGTTTCGAGTTGAAATAGTAAAATCAAATGTACACAAGAGGTTTAACATTTTTTAATTGGTGAACCACTTTGACAAACACGAGTGTGAACCGGTTGCTGACACTTTCAGGGTGTGTATTCCTTTGTTCAGGTGATCGAGGAGGATCCAGAGGTGCTGGAGGAGGAGCCTCGTGCTGTGGAAGAAGATGCCCCCGTGGAGGAGGCTCCCGTGGAGGAGGTGTGTAGTTACTGTTACTGTGCGTTGCGTCATAAGTGCGTACCGTTCTCTCTCTCTCATATACACTTTACTACTCAAAGGGGGGGGGAAATTCCATCTCACACACACTTGCTTACTACTGGTGTTTACTCAGGTGTCCATCGATATAAATGGAATTTTATTTTTTCCGCTTCAAAAACTACAATAGGAATACATCCTTTCAGGAGTAGCCCACGTCCCGGTAGATTTACAAGGTTTGCAATAAGCCCAAAAGGAAATATTTGTTTAAAACAAATACAAACACAAACATTATCCGTCACGTCTCTGCTGTGTAACTTACCCTGGGTGTGCTGTTGCTAGATCGCAGCTAACTTGCTCCGGGTGCTGTGTGTGTGTGTGTGTGTCGTTTCACTCTACATTTCATTTCTATTTAATCTAGACAGCAAAGGCTGCTCAGGTGGGTGGTGTGGCTCCGGGCGTTAGAGGCGTAAAGGGTTAATCCCTAATCTCACTGTCCCCGAATCATCCCCGACTACGTCATCCCCTTTTATTTATTCATTTATTTTTAACAAGCCGTTCTGGTTTCTGCCCTCGCCTCTTGTCTAAATTGTCTGAAATCGGTCAGCTGTAACTTGACCCGTCCTCCCGTGCAGTTGCCAATCGGAGCAGTCGCGCATTAGCAAGGGAAGCGGCCTAAACTAGAAGCGGGCCTGTTACTCAAAAGGGGGTCGAAGGCACAGGGCTAGCGAATGCGTTCCATTAACACACATCTCCGCACATTGCGCGTGTTCCTTATACTTCCTACAGTGCGCAGGAATGTGCTAAATATGGACAAAGGAATGTGCCAAAAAACTGTACGTCTCTCATTCGAAAAACAGATATTTTTCTATGTATTCTTACTATGTTTGTTGTTATGCATCAAAATACCGACGCACATTCCTTGTATGTGAAATATTCTGAATCTTTGAATGAATTTCTTCCAGATATCACTTGGTACCTAAAGGTGCTCTTGTGGGCGAAGTGACTTCTACATTTAAATTCTGTTAACAGTTATATGAAAAGCCATGTTTTTTTTTTTATAACCCTTGATTCAGGCTCCAGTTGAGGAGGAGCCAGCAGCTGAGGAGGTTGAGGAGGAGCCAGCAGCTGAGGAGGTTGCAGAGGAGGTGACGGCAGAGCAGCCAGCAGAGGAGGCAGCAGCTGAAGAGGCTGCAGAGGAGGTGGAGGAAGTGGCAACGGAGGAGGTGGCGGCGGCGGCGGCTGACGAGGCCGTGGAGGAACCTGCTGAGGTGGAGGCGGCCTTTGAGGAGGCCCCAGAAGCAGAGACTGTAGAGGAAGAGATCGATCCCGCGGAAGAGGCGGCTGAGGAGCCGGCCGAAGAAGAGGAGGCTGCTCCTGCAGAAGAAGCTGTCGAGGAGGCAGAACCTGCAGAAGAAGCTGTCGAGGAGGAGGAGGAGGAGGAGGCAGCTTTGTCAGAGGAACCAGCTGAGGAGGCCGCTGAAGAGGAGGCTGCACCTTCAGAGGAAGCTGTTGAGGACGTAGTGGAAGAGGAGGAGGCACCTCCTTCAGATGAACCTGAGGAGGAGGCGGCTCCAGTAGAAGAAGAAGCGGAGGCTGTAGAGGCAGAAGAGGAGGCAGCGTCTTCAGAAGAAGCTGTGGAGGAGGTAGTGGAAGAGGAGGAGGAGGAGGAGGAGGCAGCAGCTCCGTCAGACGAACCCGCTGAGGAGGCCGCTGTAGAAGAGGAGGCCGCGGACACAGAGGCAGCTCCAGAAGAAGAAGTAGCGGAGGAGCTAACAGCACCAGGTAAAGAGGAGGGGTTTAAGTAAACAGTGAGGTGGAACACTGAGCTTATTCTGCCAGAAAGTGAACAAGCGTCTATCCCAAACTCCCAAGCTTCGATATCTAAAAATACAGGACCAGGGGAATGTTGACATTCAAACAAATCCATTTCCATCACTAACTCAGCCAGCTTCCAGTCCTGCCTGACGCAACAATGCATAACGCCACTTTATCAGCCGGTCATAACTCAGCACTGATAACTGAACCATCAGGCCAGATTACAGTTGTTAAAAGTACACATTTTATTGTGTTCTAGTGGGCCAATAACATTATTCTTGAGATATTAGTAAGTGCTCTATCACTCAACATGGTGTCTGCACAGCTGCACTGTTTGACACAGTTATTCATGGTTTCAAATGTTTTGTTTGTTTTGTGCCACAGAGACAGAAGAAACAGCACACGAGGTAGAAGAGGCAGCAGAAGAAGGTGGGTACACACACAATCTTGTCCTTGTTGCATTGTAAGGACACCAGACCAGACCATGCATTCTGGGATCCAGCCTTTCTGAAGGTTGTACAGCACTGGGGGGGGGGGGGGAGTCAGGCAGTATCCTGGAGTGGATATAAACAGATGTCACTTCAAATTATAAATCTGACAAAGTGGAGTTCCCTCACCTGTTTAGGACACCGTCTGTTTTTTCTGTCCTGCTACGTGAGGTTATATCATCATTACAATATTTTCACTTCTGCATGTGTGTTTCTCTTTGCTGCAGCAGAGTTTGTCGAGTCAGAGGAAGAGATTCAGGACGAGCCCACAGGTAAACACCGTTTTCACCATAGGAATGGCTTGCCCAGTACACGACCTCACTGTAGAATACTACACCGGCCAGCGATGAGCTAACAGTCCTTTTCGTTAGCAATGAATCTGCTGATTTTTCTATTCTCAATCTCAAGCCTCCGAATGCCTCGTTTCGCTCGACCAACGGTCAGTTGACAAAGTGATAACACAGAAAAACAGCATTGCGAGGAGCCGAAACGAGGAAATGTTCGGCACTTTTGCTTGAAAAATGACTGGCGACTGTTAGATTATCGAAATAGTCCGCGATGAATCTTCTGTGGATCAACTTAATCAATTAATCAACTTCAACGTCTGAGCTCTAGTTAGCTTGTTTTCACACGTAAAAGGCCGGAGTCCACGCTCGTGTCAAGGTTGCATGTGAATTTGTATTCGTGTCGCGGGCTCTGTTCCCACTCTTATCCTGGCTATCTTTTTAGAGATAGAGACTTATGAAACATTATGTAACACGAAGGTCTTGGCATGCGGCCCGAACAGCTGTCTGCTGTCAACATGCCACTGATAACGAGCTGCACTTTGGCTGCTCTTACGGAAACGACATTATCTGCTCTTTTTGTCACTGTAAAGCCTCAGCTAGGACGTCAGTCTTTTTATCCCCCCCCCCTCGTTCCCAGAGAGAGTGGTTTGTTTGTTGTTGTTTTTTTGTTGTTTTTTAAGTGTGACGACTGCATTAAGGGACGCCCTGAATACTGAACATGGTCCTGTTTGTGGTTCCCGCAGAAACGTAGAGGCCAAGCTCGGTCATGGAGCAGGGACCCGCTGACGTCGCGTCGGCGCCGCCTGAGCGCGCTCGGACCGACGATGCACCTCTCCAACCCCCCAGAGGATCGATCGAGTCATCATGACAACACTCGCCTCTCTCCGCATCTGCCCCCCCCTACCCCCACCCCACCCCCGTCTGTTTTTACACCTTCCTTTTGGTATAAATGTGTGAGATAATGGATGAACTGTCTACTAATATGGTACTCGTTTTTCCTTTTGAGTCTTTGCTCGCCATTCTTTTTGTTCTTTTAAGTAGAGCACCCATTTTCTTTTTTTTTTTTTTGGTCAGGGTGGGTTTGTTCTGCATGACCGTGGCCAGACCGGCTCGGGCCAGTCCACCAGAGTCCTGTATCTGCCAGAGCTGTAAACATTAAACCGGTCTGGAGCTTTTATTGTGAAGTCCCCCGGTGACGTCGTTTAGGCTTCCTGGAGCTAAATTCTGTAAACTGAGGCCCAAGTTCTCAGCTCTGGTCACAAGTGTTGTAGATTCTATGCAAGGCCGTCACCCGCCCTTCCTCACCCCTTCCTCACCCTTCCTCACCCCTCCTCACCCAGCCAGTTTATTTACCACTCAGTGTGTGAGCGTCGACTCCAGGATGAGCCATATGCTAGCATGTGAATTCAGAGGAAAAAGCTTGTGTGTGTGTGTGTATGTGTGTGTGTGTGTGTGCGTGTGCGGATGTATTCCTTATGTACCCCCATGATGTTCTCGTGTGTGTGTGTGTGTGTGTGTGTGTGTGTGTGTGTGGACAGATCTCTTTCTGCTAATTAATCCTGACATCGTTTGAGACTGTGTTCAACTTTATTTTTTTCTTCTCGTTTTGTTTTCGAACTACCTTTGACCTCCTGTGTGTTTGTGTTCCGTAGACTCCTAGCTGTTTTTTCTTCTTCTTCTTCTTCTTCTTCTTCCTGTTTTCAGATACGATTACCGAGAACATCTAACTAGACTATCAACCACCTTCTTTAGCTGAAGTCGTACCTTCTTTTTTTTTAAACTTCAGCTCTTCAAGTTTAAACTGTGATGTAAACTAGGACACCGTGGACGGCGCAAAGCTGTCGCACTGTGGTGTAAAGATTATTTCGTTTTTTCCTTTTCTCAAACACACCAGCTATACATGGGATCCAGCCCTGGCAGGATAGTCGCACTGAAGCATTTTAACCCCGTGTGATCCAGACACCCCCCCCCCCCACTTTATTGAAACGGTCGCTTCAGTGTCAAACGTCTGTCTTCAGCCATAACTTAGCTGACTGACGCCAGTGAAATGAACCAAGATCTTTTGTGTGTGCGTTTTAGTATTATTAATTTTTTTTTTTTTTATCATCAGTGGCTGAAACTTCACTGCCTCATTCTCTCTGCTGAAAAACTTTATAGTTAGTTGTGTGTTTATTTACTTAAAGGGAAACTTGGTGACCTGTTTCTTTAGCCACTGTTCCCCCCCTTTTGTTTTTTCTTTCTTTGTGACATCAGGGTGTGTTTTTTTTTTTTTTTGTTTTTGTTTTTGTTTTTTTTAAGTCACTGATCCACACTAGCAGAACAAAACATCATCTTCCATCGCCGAACTAAAATGGCTGAATTAAGAAAGCCAAAAGAGATGGGCTCGGTATCTTATTTTGAAGGTGATGGCCAGAGCTGCAGGTGTTGTTGCGGTGCAGCACTGTGGGATGACACGTTTGTAGTGATGCTGACAATAAAGAACACGTAGATCTGATGTCGTAGGATTAATCCCAACGCAACACGCCTGTTACAGTAGAGGAGAAAGTAAAAATTGTATCATTTTGGTGTCTGTTGTCCTCCATACTGTAACTACCTGATTTTTTTTTTTTTAGGGATGCAACACATTCCAGTGCAGTAGTCCTTTTTTTTAGGATGTCTTGTCTTTTTTTTTCTTTTTTTTTTCCCTGTTAACACTAGCTGTTCTTTTCTACTTCCTAACACTTTGTAAGTCGATGTGAACTGTAAAACCTTTCTAACATTGAAGATTACAATCTTTACCAAGAGAGAGAGTTTCTAGATTTTTAAAAAGGAACATTTTTAAAAAGGACTTGGAGAAATAATAATAATAAAAACAAAAAAAAAAAATTCTAATTTTCTGAAAAATGCTTTAAAAGCTTTTTACAAAGCCATAAGCTGTTTGTGACAGGCAGGTTTAAGGGGCTGTGCCGCTTCAGGACAGACTTCATTCTCTTTTTAAGAATACGAAAAAAGAAGAGCAATAAAATTTCAAAACTGCAGAGCGACCCGGTGAAACATTTTTATTTTATTTTTTATTTTTTCATTGCTAATCTTTGATCAGAAGTCGTGTGCATGCTGGAAAGGGTTGCGATGACATGGACAGCGCCGCTTCCAGACAGAGGAGGGAGGTGGCAGTTGTTGCCTCACAGCGTGTACGACAGCTGTGCAGGAGACAGAGCTGCTCATCTCTCTCTGCGGAAATCTAAAATACTGTCCTGTACTGACGACGGTGACTAAATTATTGTGAAATAGTGATGACGACGATGGAGATTTGAAGTGTCAGTTTTCTGTAAATGATCTGTTGCTGCAATAAAAGGTTTGGGACAACACAGCAGCAGACTCCAGTCTTTTCTTTTTTGTTTGTTTTTTTATCAATACACATGTTTAATGTCTGCCAAATCCTTGGGAAACGGTATTACCGACGTTTCATCTGAACTGTCTCGACTTCTCTCTGTGATTTGCTTTTGGTGAGTATGTTAGATGAACTGACTGTTTTGGGGCCACAAACGCTTTCATTTAAGTGAAATCGCGCGAGATGTTTAGAGGAGGAAATGTCATGTCATTAAATCAGTAATTTAATCTTTAACCAGGCGTTGCGTTTTGTAAAATGACCACATGTTTCATGTAAAATCTTCATTTGAGAAGTGACTAGTAACTTTTAGCTGTCAAATTCATGTGGTTTCCCTCTGAACTGTAGCGGAGCAGAAGTATGTAGTAGTCAGTAGTCAAAGACAAGTATCCCAAATTTGTACTTTTGCACAGTACTTGAGTAAAATGTATTTAGTTGCTTTCCACCGCTTAATAGAGGCTGTGTGAAGGCAGCACGATCCGATGCCCTGCCGTACCGAATTTGGCCACAAGGTGTCACCATGTGTCTTACTGAATGAGGAGCTCTGAGGTCTCTTATCAAGGAGGCAAAGTGGCACTTCATGCACAGGAATCCATCAGTTTATTCTTTATTTAATTACTAAACAATACATTATTTGCAGTAGTAACCTACGGGCCTTTTACACAGCAGACATTTTGGCATGACATGGCAGGGAAAGCACAGGTGTAATTGATAACATTAGAAATGGCTGTGTTCCATTTAGCTGAGCTAGTTTCAGGGTCCTGTTTTTTGTTTTTGTTTGTTTTTTGCGCATGCTGGCTTTGCTTACTGGGGCACTTCATGGAACTGAGCCATCGTTGGCAAAAATTAGTTTCACCTTTTCCTGCTTTTGACAAGTCAAAGTGTCAGGAAGCTGTGAAAAAGGCCCGTTGAGGTGGTAACCAAGAAGCAGAAGAGGAGACGATGCTGCTGTTGGGAGCCTTCACCTCAGCTCTGCAGCTCAAGGTAAAACCAACAGGGGGGGGGGCTGTTAATCAACGATGAACCCAAGAAAAGAGGTAGACTCGCTGACTCTGCGCTGCTTACAACCTGTAACGTTAGCTTTGGTGTGTTTGGCTTCACTGGCTAGCTTACCGCTAACCGTCGCACTGAATCCCGAAGAATCCAGAGATTGCAGTGCTTCTTTCAGGTGGGCCTCGTCACTGTCATTGGTGATCGGGCCCACCACAGTCTGGTCGGGATTTCCAAGGTGTGTGACCTTGGAAATGTAAAGGGGGACTGATCTAAATAATCTGCAAAACATGTGAATGTTTGAGTTTATGCTAGAGCTAGTAAGAGATCATCGTTCAGTGTAGACCTCATGTACTTCTTTTACCTCTCGTTGTGTAGCTATTGCCCTGCGATTGACTCTTGCGGGTTGTACCCCGCCTCTCGCAAAGAATAAGTGGTTACAGTAATCGGATGGGTGGATGCGTTTTGCGACTGAAGCCAAGACTCGACAACAAACCCAGCAGTGTGACGAAAACCTTCCCATCATCCCACCAGCTCTCTCCACGCCGGAGATAAGTTGTACCCCTGTGTTTTAGTTCTGCCGCTGCTTCTCGACAGCATCCAATTTCACCAACAGCGGGGAGGGTGCCATTCAGGTGCCAACGCAGTGAGGAAAGCCTTTTATTTACATGAACATGTCCACACAGGAGAGAAACCCTACAGCTGTGACCACTGCGGGGGGAGACCTTCAGGAAACACAGCCACGCTGCCGCTACACTGTCATCAGTGTCGACAGTTTAAGGGACCATTCGCCCAGATCATAGTGTTTACAACATCTCCTGCTGCTAATGGCGCAACGTGTGTGTGCGATCGGTGTCCTTATCCCCTGACTCTGCAGTTTAGTGTCCCTCAGCTGTTTGTTTCGGTTCCACAGCTTTACTGTTTAGGCTCACTCTCGCCACCTCTTTTTCGTGTCATGTTCACAAGCAGGCATCTGTCTTCAGTTGGAAAAAAGAAAAAGGTGGACAGAGACGTGGCTGCAAATGGACGCTAATGTTGCGTCCAAACCATCGTTTGCTAACATGCTCACCATTACAATTGCCGCTTGTTGCACTGCCCCCAAGTGGCCCAAAAAAAAAAATCTATCTACTATATTCTATAATCTATTTAAGGTAAACAAGTACTAGTTTGTCACAGGGGCAAATGCCCCCCCCCCACCATAGAGAGTATGTGCACGCCACTGTCAGACAGAATCCTCTGCAGCCGGCTGTCAGGACTGTACACCGGTTGGCTGCTCGGCTGGATCACACATTTCACTTCCATTTTGTGTGCGCGCGCTTCAGTGTGCCGAACTCGTACTAAGCCCTCCCGCATAGTTGCCATGGTGAATTTCTGACCAGCCAATCAAAGCCCCGTCTGCACAACACAACGTACACAAAGCAACATGTAGCACATGCTATATAAAGACACGCGCCACATAAACACACGGATGCTGCATTTCGGCTCAGATATGTGTAATAACGCACATCTCGGACCTCCCTCCCTCCCTCCTCTTTGCCCACCCCCCCCAGTCTGGTTTGGTCTCTCTGCTCTCCTTCGTGTTATTGCCATGGAAACTCAACTGGGGTTGCAGTAGCAATGAGGGGAATAGGTAGAGAACTGAGGGGTGAATGAGCAAGGGGGGGAAGCTGGGGTGAAGAGAGATAGTAAGAATATTCTACAAGGGACATACCATCTTTTTATTTTAAATCAACCAACCGGTGAATCACCATTACCACGACCCCCCCCACACACACTCTATCCCTCCCTCGCAGTCTCTGTCTTTTCCTTGAGCGTCTGTGATTCAGGTCATCAGTTATGTGACTTTCTCGCTGATCACAAGTGTTTTTGTGCTTCACCCTCCCTCCGTAAAACCCCCCGACGTCGTTGCACTGCTTCCAGCCACAAGCGAAGGTAAATATGAGTTTGGCCTCGGTAAACACCCCCGTGTTTCTCCCTCCCTCTAGCGATCCAGATTTAAATGACCTTTTTAGAATATTATAACTAGGCCCTATCACTGTCACTCAACATGCTAATAATAGTGAACGCTCCTATTCAGCTTCCTTCCCTCTCCTCCTCCTCCTCCTCCTCCTCCTCCTCCTCCTCTGTGAGAGCCTTGCTTGATTTTCTGACTTTAAAAAACTCTAAAATCCTGCCTACATCCCTTTTAGCTACCTAGTAAACGCGACTGCAGCTTCCATGGCGTGTGCGGAATGGATACTGCTGATTGGTTAGGGAAAAAACAAAACACCCCCGAGGAAAATTGCTGTTCCTTTTTTTTTTTTTGGAAGGAAAATCGGACCATTCAAAACGAGTCCTCGTTGTGTACAGTTGATACTTCGTCATGATTGACGGCTGTGATTGACTGTGGTGTGCTCGCGATGGGGGTGGGCGGGGCGGGGCGGGGCGGGGCGTACGGGCGGGACATCGATCTCCAGCCTAAGATGGCTTCTTTTGTGCAGTGGGAGGAAGTGGAGAGGCGTCGGCCATCTTTGTATATAGGACATACAGTTGGTAATCCAGCCCCAACACATCCATCCAGGTGTGCAGAATGACAGAGGCAGAAAGGGTGGTGCAAAGGGTACAAACTGAGGCAGACAGGTTTGATATCAAACGTTTTATTTTGTTACAGAGACACCACTGGAAAACAGAAACTTTAGGATGTCTTGTCACTGTTGTACATGTTCACAGAGTCCGTTCAAATGCAACAGTTCAGTCTATTAGTCACACCGTTCACTCGTCCACGCTGCCGTTAGCCCTCAACATAGACCTGCTAGCCCAAATATGATGGCACAATAATCCTAGTCCCGATGCAAGTCAACACTCCAGAACCTTTTTTTTTTTCTCTGTGGAGAAGGGGGGGGTGGTGGTGAGGGGGGGGGGGGGGGGGGGGCTGTAGGTTCATGTGAAGCGTGGAGTGTTACAGTCACAGGATGTATGACACAACTTGATGGTAGCTATCTTTACACGTACACACTATTTGGATACAGACACGGCATCCCAGCTGAGTGCAAGCTTTGACAGTAATCTGCACGGTAATTAGCATTAGCTAGCTAACATGTAAAAACAACACAAAAATTGAGATGGACAAAACTATCTGTAGCCATTTTTTCCCCCTGCTAGCTGGCTAGCTAGCCAGCTAGCTTACATACACCACCTAGCTAGCTCAATGCTCACTGTGAAGCCAAATCACTGGTTTTGGCGGCAAATGGTGCCACCGTGAAAGTTTCTCAGGCTTGGTCAAAGAGGATGTGGTGTATGTAAGCCAGCCAACAATGCAGTACTGTACAATGGAATAAGATACACAGAATAGCGTGAGCAGTGTACACGTAAACATAGCCACGGAGCGTGACTACACAGATGCTGAATTCTATTAATACTCGCTGGATATAAGTTATGACACAGTTTCTGTCTCCATCAGATTACATTTCCTCTCCTGCTTTTTGCTCTCAACTTTTGGATTTCTGATGTTTTCCTTTATTCCTCATTTACCAGTCATGCTGATAGCTGCGGGGAACACCAGCATTCACAAAACACGTGGTTACCGTTGACTCCCACTGATTTATGGGTCTTGCAGCAAGCAAAGCAGTCAAAGTTTCCTACAGCTATCGGCATACATACATACATCAGGTGCATAACCAAGGTCCCAAACGAAAACCTCCACACTTATAAATATAACTTCTCGGGACTAACGTAGACAGTTGGCGTTCAGGATTAACAGGTGTGCATTTATACAAAAAGATATATATTTTTTAATGAAATCCCGGATTATGAAACAAAGTGGAAAATCACACCTAAACTGGAGCTCCAAGGTACTTGCATGACAGCAGCTTTTTTTTTTTTTTATAACCACTTTCAATCAAATTGTTAGTAAGTCTTGTACAGTACCAAACAGACGCGAGGCCTGGGGTCAATCCACTGAAACCTAGAAATGGAGTTTAAAATGTAACTACAGTGACGTTTCTGCCACGAGACAGTCTTCTAGCCAACTTAGCAGTGCATAAGAATCAGTGGGCTATAGACTGAACACTGGTGTCTGTTCAGGTTGTGGATGGATGGGCTAGGGAGGTGGATCGGCTCCAGGCCTGCCTGAAAATGTCTTTTAGTCTATGCTAAACATTAGCATTTTCCACCGAGCTAACAACCCAAACCATCAGTCTGGGTTCACACACAGGATATACTGATGAGTATAAAGATACAAATGTCTATTTACAGCAATAGAAACAGCAAACCGTTACTGTTGTCGATCATTATAAACAGCTAGTAGCTCATGTCAACTGATTATAAATCTGTTAGAAAAAAATCCCCAAAACAACAACAAACCTAAACGTACACCAAGAATCCAATACGTTTTTACAGATTCACTTCTGTTCATGTTGGATCCTGGACTTCCACAACGTAATATATAATAGCATTGTCTTTCAGGACAGTCCACCGTCTTGATCGTATTAAAGAAATGGTGCAACATTGGGGAAAATATGCTAATCTACCTTCTTTCCAATAGAACTGTTTGAGCATGTAAACTACAAATTGTCTTTTTTTTTTTTTACATTTCTCTTTGTGTACGGAGATAGGTCGTCCGCTTTAGAGGTGTTGGTCGGTGTATTTTTGAACTCGAGACCAAACCAGGCTAGCTGTTATCCTCTCCTTCCAGACTTTATGCTAAGCTAGGCTAACCACGAGCTGACTCCAATTCTGTGCGTAGATATCAATCTCTTCATATTGCTCCTGGACTGAAAGCAAATAATGTCTAGTTCCCCAAATGTTGAATTATTCCATACAACTATTTTTGAAAAAAAAATTTAATTACATAAATCTTATTTCAAGATCGAGCGAGCGATCAGTCTGCTCGCAGCCGTCACCGGACTAGTCCTCTGTCTGATGAAAACAGCCAACCTGCTTTCTGTTGTATCAGTGGGTTGCAGGTGCATGTGAAAACCCACAGCAATGCTGATCTGACCTGTCTGCTGTGAGGCAACAGCGGTGAGTCACAGAAAACTATAGAAAATGAACTGAATTCCAGCAGCTGGTTTCCTGACTGACTCGCAGTAGAAATGCAAAGTGCTCAGAATCCTCGAACAACAGCTGCAGAACACTCCGGACTTCCAACGTCACTGTTCGTATAAGAGTCCCTTCTCGACTGGCTGTGGGACTAACTGTGAGGATGCAGATCATGCACTCACATGAGTGCCGATGGTTGCCATGGAAATTAGCAACACGCTTGACAAGCAAATATAAAAAGTTCTCTCTCACTTACGCAAAAATATCTATATATTCATCATATCAATAGAGATTCAATGAAAGGAAAAGACAAAACAAAACAATGATTATTAGAAATATTATAATAATTATTAAGTAGTTATCTGTGGATCACATTCAGTCTATCTGATACATCTTTTTATAACAAACTTTCACCAGCTGGTTAAATGTATGAAATGTGTCGTAACCAGGAGGCCATTAATTGTGTAACAATAGGTAGTATGAAGGCTAGCTACGTGGCTGCTAGCATAACGAACCACATCAACCCAGGTACCCTTTGTATGCAAGTAAGCTAATGAACTGCATTTTAACCACCAGTGCCAACAACAGCTAGTTCAAACCCATTTGAATATGCATATAATATATAAGTTAATTGAGTCGTACCATAGGCTAAATTGAAATGTTATCATTAAGGCTGCGAACAAGTTTTGCTCGAGTATTCCAGGTTTTACAAGCCGGAGTCAATAATACAGCTAGCTAACGAGCGACGTGAGAGGGGCGTCATTTGAATTTCGTAGAATATTTACCTCTGCAAAAGCAAATCATACAATGCGACTAGAATGACTTGCAAATTAAAACATCCCCGTTACCATACAGTCAAAAGCCGCAGTCGCGGGACGGTGCAGAAAGAGTGGTTTCCTGTGGCTAAATCAGGCAGCTTTTGAGCCCTACTTTTGTGGCAGTGATGATCGGGCACAATGACATTCTCACGGTGAAACGCTAATTGCTGGGCTCACCGTGGCATCGCGCGCAATTCCAAACCATTGGTGTCCGCAAATGGCACACATTCCTCTTTCATGTGAGTTGAGCTTTCCATTATCTTCATCCGAAACACACCTGTTAGCAAAACCGTGACTTTTTCTTTTTAAATTCACCAATGCAGAAGCTTCTTTAAGTGCTAAAAAATAGGAATCATATATTTAGAATACTTTAGTTTAAAGACATCGTAACACAAGCTATGAACATAAACATGCTGTGAGGTTTCTCCGCCAATACTTGTGACTGTTGATTGTACGCCTTTCTTAATAAGCGTTCGGGTTGTAAATCCAAAGGTCTCCTTGCAAACACACAAATCCGAAATCCATTTCTCATTGTCACCAATATCATTACAATGTTCCCATCAAATGTATCTTTTCCATTAAAACACACGGCCTTGGTTACTCTCGCTAAAAGCACATAAAACTATACTCAAACTAAAGATAGATATTCACTTTAAAATATTTGTATTCATATTTGTACCGAGTGCGGGTAGCTTCTTAACTTAAATTATACACCACTGGCATGCCTTTTACATCAAATTAGATAAAATGTTTAGCCTTTGATTACAAACCACATTCCACGACATCATATCAAAATATACTTCTCTGTCTCCAAGGCTATACGCAGGGATAGCACGTTTATATATGCGATTATTTCTTTTTACAGGGACAGTTTCACTGCATCACAGTATTCTTGTTCAACAGTCTCACTGAAAGTCATGACATGAGAACGCTGGAGACGAACAAAGAGGCCTCGCTCACGGAATGTATGCAAAAATAACGGACTTTCGTGGGAATATCGTAGTATTGTTATATTCATTACATTCCTCCAGATTGTGTTGCAATAGTAACACGACTGTATCCGGCCATTTACATGTGTTTCGTCGCGAGAAAACATTTGCAAATGGCTTAGGCTGGTAAAGCAGCTTTGGTTTAGGGGTAGGTTATCTGTATACAGTCACTATTTTTATGGTTAAATGATGACCAAAAGATTTGCAAAGTGAAGCCAGATTCATGGGGCAAACAGCAAACACACGTCCACCTGTCCATGGCAGTTTATCTATTAACCTTAGCTTCCTCTTCACGCCTGCTGAGGCTACGCTACAACAGAGCGCTGCAGGAATGAGTCCTAAAACCCGGAAAGAAGTTACACCTCCGCTTCCCTCGTCTCGAAGTCAATGGGCTTTTGGTGAAATGCCAGAAATAAGGTCTGTGGTTAACACAAGCGACATAAGATACATCAGTAGATACCCCCCCACTTGTGAATTTTGGATCTTTTACGTGTCTTTTGCTAACAAGCGGCTAAATGAGACCACAGAGGTTGTCGCGGACATTAAACGTCTTCATGCCGAACACGGAAAGTCATCTTATACTCTATATCTATCTGTCTATATATCTATATCTATCTACAGTCTCTTAAAAGTGAAGCTTAGCGGTGGTGACGTTGAAGTAACACGACCGTGTTGTAGTTCCTTTATAGCCTAACGTTAGCTTTTTACTTCTGGCGATTCCATTTCCGCTTCAAAAATCCTAAAAGTGGTGTTCATCAGTGAAGATTATCTCGCTGAGCAAAACCAACTTAACCAATTTAGCTCACGTTTAGAAATATATCACATCTGGCAACATAACTAAAGGTTTAGATATGCGACTGTAGAGAGCTGTGAACTTTAGCTGCTTCAGCTAACGTTAGTGTTAGCTTCATAGACTGGCGGGACGAGCTGCTTTTCGCTGTAAATCCCAGCGGTCCCGATTTAGAGCTTTTAAGTTGGCAACTTTACAAGTTCTATGATGTGCTTAAAAGTTGAACAAGAAGATTCCAACTACTTACCATTTAAAACCCGACTACTAACAAGCTAGCTGCTAGCTACCTGCCTTAAAACAGCACGAGGGGATTGTTTATCTAGAGACGGACACACACACCACTTCGTTGGTCCTATTAAACAGCAAAAAGTCCCACTGCAGTTTATCTTTCCAACATCGGAATGATTCCGAATGGCGTCTCTTTGTCAAAGAAACAATCGTTGGCCGAACGTCAATAGTACTGACGCTGGCATGCAGAGAGCATATTAGCTGGAAAACAGCCCCGAATTTCATTTTGTGGTCGTTCAACTCCAGGGATCGACTTTTTAGTGACAGTTGTTGTTATAACTGGGAAAAAAAAATCAACTGCCAGTAATTATTTCACTTCATAGAACCTCTTAAGACACCAATGTTCTATAGCCCAGTTCACCGTTCAGCTCTGGCTGCAGTCTTGGCTAACATTCAGCACTGTTCTTGCATACACTTGTATTTAACATTTAGTATTTAAGTCTGGACTAGTACAATAAGATTGCCCTTAGCTCCATACGTAAACCTTCTACACATAAAAAAACTGGTGGTCTTTGAATAAGTGGTGACTCTACAGTAGCACAATCGCTATGGTTCTGGCAAGCATCTATTATAATGGTGGCGAACAATCCGAAAGTAAACCCTCCATTTAAATGACTCGAGCATGTCCTCTCACATCCATCAAAATGTGGTCTCCGTTACGCAATACATAGCTGCTGGCTGTTTGTGAAGTCAGCAAACGCCGCGCGCATTGCAGTGTTTGCGGGTTAAAATGATGACGTGGCTTTTATGCCACTCCAAAAGCGTCCAGCCGAAAATGAATAATGACGGCAACAAACGCAGAAAGCGCACAACATGCCCAACTACGTCACTGGTTACCACAAGAACGGGCACAGAAACCGTCTCGTTTTTTTTTTTTTATTGTTTTTTTTTTTTCATACCAAACGCAGCCAGTGTTTCTTGCCGACCAATCGGGGTACTCGCTTGCAAGCTCTACGTCATATTCAACCTGTTGTTGGGTAGAAACGAAAAATGTGTCCAAACGCACCAACACATTTATAGCGGTCGAGTAGAAATTAAAAAGCATCTCTCACAACTCGACCATATACTCCTGGTACATCAGCTTGTTTAACTAAAATACTCCCTATAATAAATGTTTAGAGGATTAGAATAGAAATCCCGTCCACTCAGCACACATTAATAGTTGTTTACAACGCCATTAGCAGCAGCAGCAGCAGCAGCATCACCTCCAACAACAAAATCACCTAAATCTTCGCCGTGGCCCCGCACCTACGAATGCAGTATAATATGATACAAAGGGTTATATCTGGCCAGAAGTGGGAGAAATAATATAGACGTGTACACAGCTTTGAATATCCACTGTGTGTTTTTGTTATCTGTCTTTTTGGCACCGGCCATCGAGCTGCAGTAATTGTGCTTCCTTCAAAGTCCACGTGATCCAAACGCCGGGGGGGTCTTCGTGCTCCCAGGCACTAACACCGCATATCTATGTGACTAGCCCACAGCCACATGACTTTTCTTTAGATGGCACTTGGGCACTAAGTTAAACAAAGAATGTAAACACTGGGCTAAGAAAAAAAGAAAAAAAGAAAAAAATATATATATATATATATATATAAGTAAATGTCTGTGGAATAGTCCAAATGGTAAACATTTAAAAAGGAAAAAAATAATAGATTTCTTTTTTTTTTTTCTCCAACATCCATGGAGTGGAAATGTCGGAATGTTTTTATACTTTATGATTTCAACCACACATGCAAAATACCAAAGCAAAGTTAGTGTGGAATATTGCGCTACGACTGAGAATTAGGGCCACTGTTGGGAGGGGGGGGGGGGTGCATTTCGTCATCCTGTCATTATTTATCATATTAATAGTATGCCTGTTTTCTAAAAGTTAAAACACGTTTTCTCAGTATATTGTTACATAACTGCTGTAAAGTTAGTAAAATCACAACTATTCACGTCCGATAAGGCCTTTTTTCACGTAGAACTACAACTTTATCGCACAACATTGCAACCTTTTTCTCAACACATCACAACTTTGTTCTCGAAATACCCCCCCCCCCCCCCCCCCCACAACAGTTGCCCTAAAACTCAATCACCCATACTGTAATGAGTTGATAGAATTAACCAAACAAAGAAAACAAAAATGCGTAACTTCCTTTTTAGTCTTTGGACTTGTGTAAGGTTTAAGTTTGTTCAGATGATTCACATGCCGCATGTGCCAGTGGACAGTACAGCTACTACACGGTAAAGGATAATCCATACACTGCACGTCATTAAAACACAGCAGGTAAAAAATAGAGCGCTTGTTTTACTATACTTAAACACAATGTATGCCCCATGATATTGTTCTTATCCAACACAAACACAATACCACCATGAACTAAGAGATACTGTTATTGCCCAAAAGGGACTCCTTGTAGCCCAGACACACTTGAGACTGTGGGTTCAGTTTCCACTGTGTTTCCACCCACAATCATATGTACAAACACAGCACAGTTATGGGCTCTGAACGCAAATTTCCATTTAATGGCGTGTTATTTAATTGTAAAAGTTTATATATCGACCTGTGTTTGACAACAGGGTGAAAGCTGAGAATATACTGTATGTATAAATGTTGTGATAAGAATGTTATCCCATTTACAGCTGACATAACAGTCAGACAAAAGGGGGGGGGGGGCGGGCGGGGGGGGGGCAGAGTCATTAGGCTGAATCCATCCTCGCTGGCAGGGAGCTGTGGGACGGACCAAGGAGGCTGGAGTCTCTCCTTGTGAGTGAGTTAGAGACAGCAGTTTGTTTAGCCCATTGTGCCTATGAAGCAAGTGCACCCACACTTGCATTTATTACATTTACAAAAAAAAAAAACTGACTGGTGTACCCAGCAAAACAAAACAAAAAATCTTTAATCAAACTCACCCCTCATATGTTGGGCCCTGACTATAGTCCTTTCTTATTGGCCAGTTGGAGATCAGGGGCAGGGCTAATTGTGTTTGTACTCTGCATGGCTGGTGACCCAAAGTGGATCGTGAACCTATTGCTAATAGGTTTTAATAAGCCTGTAGTACGTCTCCTAGTAAGACGCAGCATTTATCTCGTGGAGTACTAAACCAGCTGGGATGCTGGGGAGGGGGCACAATTGGCCGTATATTGTACCCTAATTGGCCAGGTGAGAGGTTGTGGGTGGGACTAACTTGTTTTTGGCCATCCCCTGTTGGCTGACCCTGGGTGATGGACAGATTTAACCAAGTTAACTTTGATTTTGGGCCCAATCTGAAGTCCTGTGTGGCCCAAGCAGCATCTCCATTGAAATTTTGTACTGCTCAAAGTAGGACACATGAACTTAACACTGGTGTCATTCTTTATAGGCCAACCCCAGAGTAGGAGGTGGAGTGTGAGTCAGGATTGGGCGGGGTAAGGTAGGCGGAGGGGTTGGGCTGGGACGGGCAAACATCCCCTGTAACTGCCTGTTGGGGTGGTTGGGGTGGTTGGGGTGATTGGGGTAGTTAGGGTGGATGGGGTTTTCTTGAAAACTTCGAAGGTTTTCGTGGAAACGGTTGGTGCTTTCGTTGTCGAGGCGGTTACCGTCGTCACAGAGGCGGTGGTTGTTGTGGAGCTCGGGGGTGGGCCCTCGATCGGGGACGTGGGCCATGTGGGAGCCACTCTTCCTCCTCAGAGTAGACTCACGGCTGGACGAGGCAACCGATTGGCAGTCTGAGCCGCCGTCGCTGCTGGTAGCCGTTCCCTCCACCGGGGTGACCCTGATGGTGGTGATGGCCTGAGGGTGGGGGTGGAAGGGAGGAGCAAACGTGGCAGTGGGGGTGAACGGCATGTTGGAGTTAGTGGAGTTGGGGTTGAAGTTAAAGTGAGCGTTATTAAAGTTGGGATTATTGGGATTAAAAATGGGGTGCTGGAAATTGTTGGGGTTATTGGGGTTGTTGGGGCTGAAATTGGGGTTCTGGAAGTTGTTGGGGTTGTTGGGGCTGAAATTGGGGTTCTGGAAGTTGGTGGGGTTGTTGGGGATGAAATTGGGGTTCTGGAAGTTGTTGGGGTTATTGGGATGTAAGGGATGTAAAGGGTGTACAACATGTGGATGGTTTGTGTATACACCTCCTCCTCCACCTCCCCCTCCATCTCCTCCCCCTTCACTCTCTGTTTCGGTCCCTGCCACACTCCTCCGCCCATCCACCGACCCTCCATCCCTTAGAGAATCACAGCTGTCAGTGTGTCTGTTCAGGTCGTTGAGGGTGAAGGCTGACTGTCGTAGCGACACGCGTTGTTCAGGTGGTTTCCATCGCCAGGAGCCACTTCCGTCGGTGCTCGGGGGTCTCACCACAGGTTTGTTTGATCTGGACTCTGGGTGGGCTTCAACACGGACAATACTGCCACTTCTTTCTAAACCTCCTAAAAGAACAAAACAAATGAGTGACTCAAGAGTTATCTTCTACAACTAACAATGATAACCATGATCTTGAATGTTTAAATCCATAAATCTAAAGGCACAGTGGTCATACTGCTGTGACTGCCACTAAGGAGCCGAGCCCAGCATCTGATACATTAGGTCCCAGTCCTTACCAACCTTCATACTGTCAAGATCTTATTTAGTCTCATAAGTGAGCTCCTTTCACAACGTCAAGTCTTTGTGTGAAGCCTAAGTAGATACTCCTAGATGTTTAACAGCGCTGGAGATACAGAGTTGAAATTGATATCCATCAATTGAAAACAATTGTGTTTCCCCTGAATGCTAGTCTCGCATAGCCAGACCTACCTCCACACTTTGGAGAAAGATCTGGCTCAACCCATTATCATTCTGGGATGGGGGGGGGGGGGAGCTCTGGCTTGTTGGTATTTCTTTAAACCAATCACAATCGTCTTGGGCGGTGCTAAGCCCAGGATTCAGCGACAATGACGTTGCAAAAGGGTAACACACAGATAGCGGCAGGGGAGGAGATTTCCTTACCTTCCCTAACAAATATATAGTTGTTGTTTTTTTTGGGGTTTATTTTCAAAAAAGTCTCAGTAATGTCCTAAAACAGCTGGTCACGGTAGTTTTTAGCAAATGTTACTCAAACAGGAGTAAATAGTACATTTATTGGGGACTATTTTCAGTGGTGGATTAATCCACATTTGGCGAGTATTTGGGGCAGCAGGACGGTGTATTGAGTCAAAATAAACAGTGTGTGTGTTCATTGTAATGACGGAACATGTCACCCAGTGCAACAGTGTGTCTCAACAATGGAGCTCTATGGCACAGAGGAATAAGACACAAAACACTGGTTAGTAGATACATTCATGGCTAATTCTGGTCTCTATCTTTAGGGATTTGTGGACAAAAATAAATATCACCAGACCTATCCTTTACCTGGTCATTGACTGGCCACTTTTCATTTCAATCTCAAGTTATTTCTGGCTATCTAAATCTGAGTCAATCTGCTTTAAAATTAGAAAAGCATGCGTCACACTACGGTGGCAGAGAGGCTAAGCATCGAACCGCGCTAATTTTTTGGTACGGACCAAAATGTCTGTTGCAGTATCAAAAACTGTCCTGTACCAAAAGCTGGAACCAAATTTGAAGTGCTAATGTTTCACAACACACCAGATATGCATATATATATTACTCTGTTAGCAGTACAGACCTCCTCCTCCCACTGCTCCGGTGGTGGAGGCCGGTGGTGATGGGTCCTGGTCCGTCAGGGCTCGGTACCGAATGGATCCGGTGCAGCTGACAGTGCTGCCGCCATCCTCCGACCGAGGGGAATGAAGCAGACCCTGCTGTTTGGATAAGGCTATCACCTGGAATAGGAGGATAGGACAGTGAAATGTAAGCTATTCCGAATTTTGCAGCTGGGATACTTACTCATTATCAAGCAACCTGCTCTTCTTGTACACAAAATATATAGCCTGCATTGAAATTGTACAATTGTACGGTTATTAGAATAAATTCCTGATCTCATCACATAACAAATTAAAAAAACAACCACTCTTGTCGACAGCAAATACCTCAACTCTGTACATATATTGGTAGTACAGTCAGGTCAGAACTTTCACATCACTACATCACCAAGTCTATCTTTATTTGTTTAGCCCTGTAAATAATCGATTCATTGTTTGCGCTATAAAATTTCCAAAATAACGACACATGGCCATCATAAGTTATCAGAGCCCACAGTCACAACAACGAATGCGCATATGGCCTTCATTTTACAATCATATGAAACGAAGCAGCAGGAAAAGATCACATTTAGGAAGGTGGAACCATGACATGTATATGTTTGGGAACTTTATTCGATAAATTACTTAAAAGATCAACCGTCAGAACTGTCTTTAATCAAGTCAACTCTCTTACTAATTGACATGGAAAAGATCGGTGTCTTAACCATGCAGGAACAGGGGTTCCACAAGGCTCCATCCTGAGCCCTTTCCTCTTTTCCCTCTACACGAGGACGCTTGGTGCTGTCATGCACTCGCGTGGCTTCTCCTACCACTGCTATGCCGATGACCCCCGACTATCCCTCTAATTTCCCCCCTCGCACGCATCACTGCTTTCCTGGCAGATATCTCAAACTGGATGGACTTCTTTCAATGGAGAAATACTCTCCAGTTCTGATATAAGGGATGCTATAGCGGCATCTACACTAACCTCTTTAGGAGTCGCCATTGTTGTGTTCTAACCAACAGTTGCTTCTCGCTGATTGGTCCAAACCACTGTGGTGCGGCCACAAATGCATAGCTTGAAGCCTGGCAAGATGGATTCTCGCATGATCTCGCGAATCCAGCTGCCCGCCCCCAGCCTGAAAACCCACCCTCTCAGACTTTGCCTCGACACCCCGTGCTAGCACCTTCTTAAAATGAAAATAAAAGAGTCTTTGAACTTCAGTTCTCTGAACATGTTTTTTGTTGTTTGTTTGAGAGGGATACATTTCCAGTTTTTGATGACTTCTAGATCTTGTACCTATGGAGTTTGAATGCACTTCTTTGTATGTAGCTTTGCACAAAAGCCTCCTCTAAATCAGGTCATGTAATCAAACAAGCAACTGACCTCACAACAGACCGAGATGTAGACAGAAAAGTTGTAAAGAAAAAGAATTATCAACCTGCACAAAACAAGCGGCCATTCTTCCATTTACCTTAGTACAATTTTCTATTCAGTTTCTTTCCAACCTTCTTGTTGCTTGATTGCAGATTTGATCCTGTTTCTATAAAGAACTCTTTAAATTTGTTTAAAAGCTTCTATGACTAAAGTTTAGCATCATAATGTTGTAGTAGTAGTAGTAGTAGTAGTAGCAGTAGTAGTAGTAGTAAAGACAGAACAGAATTGAACCAGAACGCAGTTATGTGGTATGCGTCCTGACCATACAGCTACAAAGGCAGGTTAAAAAAAAAAGATGGCTAACCTGCATAAGACGAGGCTGTCCTCCAGCACTGAGCGGCCTACAGGGGATGGTGGTCTTCTCAGCCACTCTCAGCCACTTTTCCCTCACTGACCCGCCCCCGTCCATAATGCTGTCCTCTGATTCGCTCTCCTGATCCCTGTAGTTGGGGTTTTCCTCCTCAGGGATGTGAACCAGCTGGGAGGATCCGGGCCGGGACTGGATAGACACTCTGGCCCCACCAGCCAATCCGGTGCTGCCGTTATGGGCCAAGTGATTATGATTGGCCATAGGAACAGAGCTTGCTGCTAGTTTCATGTATTGTGCTGGGATGTGGGCCCCAGCGCGCAGCTCGGTTTCCTGACCAGTGGCTAAAGGCAGATGTGTTCCACCGCGGAGCTCTGCCTCCAGGCCCATGGCCGAAGGCTCAGAAGAGCAGCGCAGCTCCATGTTCCTCTGAGGAGACGAGGAGGAGGCTGGTCTTATTCCATCCATCACCTGCAGAGACAGCTTCCTGTTGTCATTCTTATTCTTCCATTGGCTGAGCAGCTGTTTGGATCGGGTTGAGTCCATTGAGGCATGTATGGAGGCGTGGCGCCGAGGGATGCGGCCTTCCTCCAACGAGGAGCCTCCGTGGGACCTGGAGGAAGAGGCAAATAAACTTCACGAGCAACAAGAAAGAAGATATTGTGGAAAGAGTGCCTCTGCATTTTATTGAAGTGAGCTCATGCTCCCCTTCGCTCACCGCTGACCATAGCTAGCTTACCACTATACTATGCTAACCACGACCATGTCATTAGATAATAAATCACTAATTTGTGCTCTCAAATGAACAAATAGCCTTTTTCAAATTAATTGTGCACACAAATGATCAATTTGTGCTCTCGAATACGTCTAGGACCCATTCTGTTACCTTTTTGATTCCTTAAACAGACGTTAAAAAGCAGCAAACGCACTGTGCTCAAGTCCAGTTGCTTATCCGTAGATATATATTGTAGCGTGTTACTGCTGTGTTGAACATTTATCATTGGCTCCATTCTTGTGAATCAGTGCTGCTTAGTGCACTCACGCTGCGAGTGGCTGAATTTGGACTGACTTTGGGCGATTTGGAGGCCGGCAGCAACTATAGCACAGTTGGAAACAAAGCGGGGATCTGGAGTGCGGCAGAACGCCAGTCATGACAAATCAAATCCCCTTTTGCCCTCTCTTTCGAAAGCGGCCTACTGTGTACCGCGGAGAAAATGACCCGGCACGAAAGCCATTTTCCTCTGATTCCAGAGGAATTCTGTCTGAGGTACAGAATCACCGCCAGCTAATATGGAGTATTTAAAATTGAATTAGCTTGGGGAGTAGATGACACATTTGTTTACCGCATTGTTCTGGACCATTTCGAATACAAATTTAATACAAATTTAACTAGACGAGGAGCCGAACAGGACCGCAGGGACAGTTTGTCGACATGAGGGCTCGGCGTCCTCCCCACCGATTCCACCACTGGCACATCGTCGACTTCATCACCGATACCCCCCCTTTTGTCCCTCTCTTTTTAAAATCTGGTGCAGTAAGGTGCTGTGGTGAGTTGCTCAAACACTTCAGGCTCCGGGAGAATGCCAGCAGCCCTGCGTGTCAGTGCCCGCAAGTATTTCGAATGAGTCGTCTTCTCAGTTCCACCCACACAAAACCTTTATGCTTCTCCCTCAGATTAACAGTCAATTCTGTCACATCTCAAACCGCTTTTCATGCTCCCTCAATGTTATTACACAGACAAAGACGACAGATTGCTCATGGTAACAGAAGAACAGAAAATCAAAATGGAACTTAAACACATGCACAAGAAATGGGTTTTTTTTTTAACAGTCCAATAAAAAAAAAAATTGTTTCCACATGGTCAGACTGAGTCAATTGTATTAAATGACAAATGACTAACATGATGTAGCACTGTTTATTTTGTAAACAATGAAGTGTTGGGAGTCACTGTGTTAATACTGTGAATTTACATTCTGTTATTTTTACCAGGAATATTCACCAAAATCTGCTTCCTGGTTTGGTTAATTTAACCAAAGCTCGTACGTGTGGTCCGATTTTAAACCGCTATCATTGCAGCAAACTGGCAGCGTTTTCTTCCATTTACTCCTCATGCTAAAATGCATTCCAAGATTCAACTGGTGGAGCAGTGTGTGAGACAGCTAGACACGATGTGTTATGGGTAAATTAAAGTTCTAGCGCCTCGTTTTCTCTTCCGAACCAAACCTGTGGATGAAAATGTTTACCTCGGCAGTGTGCTGCTGCTGAAGGTCATCATGTTGTCGTGGTTGCCCAGGGGGCTGGATGGAGTTATCACCTCCACCTCGGCACTGGCTCTCTTCAGATTGGACATAGAGGGCTCTCGGTAGGAGGCGCTTCGCGTCAGGATGGGCTCTGGGAGGTTGGGGGACAAGGCGTGGGAGGAGGTCCTCGTGATGATGGGCTCTGGTAGGCTGGGAGCCAGGGTGTGGTGACCTTTTTTGTGGACAACAGTGGAGCGGTCAGAAAAAAAAAACTTTCTGGAAGCACAAATTCACTTTTTAAGAAGGTCAGCTAAGACCTGCTATGTTATGTCTTGTTGTCCGTGCTTAGCTTTCAGATTAATCACAGGACAAAGATTTATTTTCCCCCTTTGATATTGTTTTTTACGGCATTTCACTTTGAGTAATTGCGTTGTTGGTCGTCAGTGTGACTGCGCTCATTAGCATGTGCAAACTCAAGACTTTGGAACCCAAGCAAAGCTGAACCGCAAGATCTGCTCATGTTGTAATAAGGGTTATGTTTTTTTTTCTGGAAATGGATTCTAGCAGTTGACCCTGTCAGGGCGGGGTGATCCGTAATTTCAAGAGACGCCTGGGAGGCCTGGTTTTACCTTGGTGGCTGTTGCTAATTGCCGACTGGCTGACATTGGGTAGGGAGGAGAGGGGGGGCTCTCTCAGGGTGGGCGGAGGCGGTCGACTTCTGGACCGATCCTCACTGGGCTGGAAATTCCCCACCGCATATACACCCTGCGTACAAACACAGATGCAGTGAGACACAGAGGAGCATGCAAATGGCAAATCCAGTTTTAGGTGTTTTGCGCACATTTATCATATAGAAATTAACACAGGGACAGAGTATCTTGTGAACTGACATTTCAATTGGAATAGCCACTGGCAGATAGCAATAACACATCTAACTACCCTATTGATACCCATGAACAATTCCCTAATTACCAGTGAATAATCAATAAGGACATTTACTAAAGTATTGTACTTTAAGTGAGACTATGCACTGTAACATTTGAAAAAGATACAACAAATTCTTCCTCTTACAAATAAAAAGTGGAATTCATACACGATAAAATACACATTTACTCGACTTAATATGCACAGGGGTTCAGCTGCTACAGCCTGACTAATTAAGGTGGTTAATGTAAGCTAATCTTACATATAAGATTAAACGTTAGCTAACATTATCTACAATATCAATGTTAGCTAACACTGTGCAAAATGTAATGTCAGCTAATGCTAACTAGGATTATATATTAAATTTAATGTTAGCTGATGTTAACTAAGATGATACGCAAAATGTAATGTTAGCTAATGTTAACTAAGATTATATACAAAACTTAATGTTAGCCAAGATTATATATAAACTTAATGCTAGCTAATGTTAACTAAGATTGTATGCAAAATGTAATGTTAGCCAAGATTATATATAAAACTTAATGTTAGCTAATGTTAATTAAGATTATATACAAAACTTAATGTTAGCCAAGATTATATATAAACTTAATGCTAGTTAATGTTAACTAAGATTGTGTGCAAAATGTAATGTTAGCTAATGTTAACTAAGATTGTATGCAAAATGTAATGTTAGCTAATTTTAGCTAAGATTATGTACAAAACGTAATGTTAGCCAAGATTATATATAAAACTTAATGTTAGCTAATGTTAATTAAGATTATATACAAAATGTAATGTTAGCTAATGTTAACTAAGATTATATACAAAACTTAATGTTAGCCAAGATTATATATAAACTTAATGCTAGCTAATGTTAACTAAGATTGTATGCAAAATGTAATGTTAGCTAATACATTAATACATGCCTGAAGATGGAAGAGTTAGAAGGCTTTTATCTTTATTTTCTTTGTTGAATAAAAAAGTTCAAACAGGCATCTGTAGAACACATTAGTTCATCACAATACAACTGAGAACAGGACGGCCACAAATACTGATAAAAGCAAATGACTGAAATTAAGAAGTGAAGTAATTAATACATTTTTACTATTAATATGTCTCAAGCAGTTTAAAAAGTCGGCCGACTCAAATCAAATTGCTTGCAGGACATTCAACCCTCGTTTCGTTGAATAGATAGGAGTTTAATTGCAATTATTCCTCTGCAGTGTGCAGCCATGTTTGGTGTACGCCGTTCTTTTGATTTCACTTGTTGATTTCTTGCTTGTGTAACAGGAATAAAAAAAAAAAAGTGTTTCCTGGCAGAGTAAGAAACATGCTGTAATCAGCAGCTTTCCTGCTAAACCTGACCCAGTGCAGCACTGAAACAAGCGGAGGCCGCCAGTCGGCCTCAATTTATCTACTTTTCTTTTGATTTCTACTCTGAAGGTAGATGATACAGTGCCAAACAAAGAACCTTAAAATAGCCCAGTGAAGCCTGTAAAGTGCAAAATGATTGCCTGGAGAACAAATGTGAGTAATGATCTCCACATAGAGCAGCATAGAAATCGTGCAACTTAAATTAATCATAGAGATCCTTTTCCCAGGTTGACAGCTCGTTATTTGCATAAACAATAAGGGACCTCCATTGGGGGGAAAAAATGTGTTTAGTTCAAACTATGTTAAGTAACTGGTGATTCTGCATCATCTGATGTAGAGCTGATGTTCCAGAGCACAACCTAGCATATCTGTGGCCAACGTTTCTTCCTGCCGGAGAAGGCAGAACAACAAAAGTGTAGGCAGTTGAAGAGGGTGTGTGTGTGTGTGTGTGTAACTGCTTCAGTTCCGCTCATGTCTGTTTGTGTGTACGCTGGACATGTCTATCCAAGTGTGTGTGTGTGTGTGTGTGTGTGTGTGTGTGGGCTGGAGGTCGATGGTGTGTGGGAGGTATCAAATATACTGAGCGAATATCCACCGGTTTCTACTCTAGATTTGAACACCCATGTCTCCTTTCAGACAAAAAAGACCGTACTAAATAACACACGTACTGCAACGACATCGTGTATGTTCTATAGCAACTTGTTATCTCTTTCGTGGACAACCCAGCGCAAAAAAAATGAGCAGAAGATACATCATAGCATGGATAGAAAGTACTCTTTTTGGCTGATGCAATCCATGGCAAGGCCAATTTACACAGCAGGTAACCGTAGCAACTGTAGCACACCACTGGTATAACTGGTGAGGTCATGAGTTAAACTGACTCCAAAGCATCAGCATACCCCGTCATGTCATCACCCCTTTCATATTGTTCATCAGTGTCATTTCTGACTTTTTAAAACAATCACTTTGCAACAAAATCACAACCCACTGGGACTTCCAAGACTTTCCAAAGACCAAAATCGACCAGTCCTAAGCCCGCCACCGTCCTCCAATCACAGCCGGCATGAGCTTGAACAACCTTGGGTCAGCTCTTTCTGGTGTGCCACTCGTCCAAATGCCACCGCACATTTAGGTATTGAATGGATATTTAGGGTCAAACGTACTGCAACTCAATGTCTCAGGGTTGTGAAGCCAAGATGGTTGTCAACAAACACACCTGGTGCTCGTCCGACGTTGCTAGACCGACGCCGTTATCATTTTCAAGCCCAGCGCCCGCGTTGTTTAAGTAGCACGTGTGCTTGCGCCCAGCTGAGGTGTGGACGCATTGCTATCTTGTGACGGCGCCAATGACCGACAAAAAAACGCAAAAAGGCGCATTATTCAGATGCTTTAAAGGGAAAGGGAGATGACACTCTGATTGGTTTAATTCATGTTACGGCCAAAGCACACCTATGAATAATTGAGGGACTGAATACAACCCCTTTACGCCCAGATTGTGCACAGTTGGACACGCCCTAAACGCTTTAGACCATGCGCTATAGATCGTTTAAATAGGCCCCTAAGTCATTTAAGTCTATTCAGAAATGTCCACAATAAACCAGCTTGGAAAGGAACAGACAGGTTGTTGGCAGAGAAGTGTCCGCTAGTAACCAACATGAGATGCTATTTTGTTTTATTTTTTCTCAGTTTACCCAACAGGCTTCACCTGAGGCCCAAGAGGGACATGTATGGTCTGAATATTGGCACAGAATGGACCTCAACCACCAAGTTCCACGTTTTCATAGGCATAATGGACTTCCATATGGCATTAATTGTTAGCAAGTAGCTTAACGCTACCCATAGGTTGAGAGGCAGTGTTTATTTATAATATGACCATCCTGTCTCCTCAGCATGACATGACATTTGCATAAAGTTCGGTTTTTTTTGCTCAATTTCGCGGATGTGATGGAAAAGTGTACTTTCCGTGCATAGTGTGTTTTGTGAGAGTTACGACGGCAAATGTTCGGAAAGTTTAAGAAACGTATCGGAAAAATGTCAAAAGGCTTGTGACTGATCCAGAATGCTGCGGCACGTGTACTGACAGGAACCAGTAAAATCATATTTCTCCTGTGTTAGCTTCTCTGCACTGGCTCCCTGTGAAATCCAGAATAGAGTTTAAAATCCTTCTCCTGACCTACAAAGCTCTCACTGGTCAGGCACCATCATATCTTAAAGAGCTCATGGTACCCTATTACCCCACTAGAGCACTGCGCTCCCAGGATGCAGGGTTAGCTTGTGGTTCCTAGAGTCTCCAAAAGCAGAACAGGAGCCAGAGCCTTCAGCTATCAAGCTCCTCTCCTGTGGAATCGGCTCCCAGTTTGGGTCCAGGAGGCAGACACACTCTCCGCTTTTAAGAGGAGGCTTCAAACTTTGCTTTTTGATGACGCTTAACGCCTATATGACACCCCCTCTCAACCCATAGACTGTATATAAAGATGGACGACATGACAGCTCCCCCAAAAGTGAAGCCAAAATGTCTTGACTGGACTGGACTGGCTGCGTTACCAGATAAACGGCGATGGCAGCTCCCAGCAACCATCCGCAGTAGACGTCGACAGGGTGGTTTCGGAACTGGATGATCCTGGTTAACCCGGCCAGGATGGCCAGCATGATGAAAGAGAACACCAGGAGAGGCTTCAGCAGCTTGGCCGAGTCTGTCAGCACCGTGTTGAAGTACATCTGAAAGCAACACAATGTCAACGCAAGACAAACATTTTTTTTTTCTGTGGTGAGACTTTAGGCAACGTCGTCAGCCACAAGTCTCATATATATATATATATATATATGAGTGTGTATATTGACCGCTTACTGAGATGTAGACAGCAGCAAAGGCAGCCAGAGTTGCATGCTGGGAGGGGAAAGACTTCCTGTAACGAAAGAAAGAAAGAGAGACAGAGTGTTCTTTTCTGCTGATTATCATGTTCAGACAGCTAGGGACAAATGCTGAATATTCATCCGCAAGAGGGAGGTGACTTTCAAAGAAACGTGTGTGTGTGTGTGTGTGTGTGTGTGTGTGTGTGTTTCTGGTGCTTATTGTGCCCTAGCAGGTGTTGAATAAATACAGCGTATGAAGGGCACATGGAGGCCAACGACTCTAGACCTCTCATGTGTGTTTTTGTCACTTTGTAGCCCAAATAGTACAAAAGTATAGCCTGCTAATGAACTAAAGTTTTATATATATTGCTGATACCGCAGTGTATTAAGATTATGTAATTATTCATTGTTTTTAATTATAAGACCCCCCCCCCCCCACGATGACGTAGTGTACGCAGACTAAGCACCACGTGTGGAAACCAGTTGCAGTGCTTCATCTGTCCACCAGGAGGAGTATGGAAGCCTTTTCGGTTTGCACTCAATGGGCCACCGTTGTGTCACCCTAACAGGTCTCCCAGCCCCCACACCTCTTAGGCAGCATAACGGATGCGAGCGCAGACCCAGACGAAGAAAGGTTGTGTGTTTTGTGAATGGAGCATGGTCACTGGTAATACAGTATAAATGAGCATATATGAATGATAACCATTATTCACGTTCCAGCAGCTACTGTAAGTCTGGGAAACATACTATCCAAACCATGGCCTAAATAAAGAAATGGGTGGGGGTGGGAGTGGGGGGGGGGGGGGGGGGGGGGGGGGCTCCTGGTGGCTTGAACATGGCTGGAAACTGGAGCAGCGACTCTGAGTGGCTGGCACTGCAATGCTTCATCATATATTTTGATGTGGGCTTTTGAAAGATAAAACTGGCACAGCAGTAGTTCATTAGGTATCTGTACAATACAATACAATACACTTATTATAATGTCAGAGAGATGTTCATTCAACTCTGTCGGCTTTTTTTAGGGTGTAGTTATGGGTGTTTTTGTATTGGTGAGACAGCCACCCCCTTCTAAAGGTTTTCAACATGCGGAAAATATCAGTATATGGATATGGAGGACCGTGTCAATGTTCCATTACAAATGTGCCAAGTTAGCTATTAGCAGTCTCCAAGTCCTGGAGTTGATTTCTACGCAGATTTACGGACGATATCCTTGGCATTGTTTTCGCAAAGGGAGGCACCTCCTCCGCTTGGTGGCATTTCCATTTGGCTTTTCAGCTTTGGCTCAACATCACGGCAACGAGACGTCCTCTAGAGAGACGTGGCTGGAGGTCTCGATTCTGGTTCTACCTCCACGCGTTGGGGAAACCGCTCTTCTGTGCCGAGTTTCAAAGTAACAAATACTCCAGCTCCACCCAAAGAGACACTGACAAGTTGCTTTGGAAGACAAGGACGCATGTTTGGTTTGGCTACAACTATAACGTGTCGTACAATTCAATGTTTTGTCAGTTATTCTCTGATGCCCACTGTTTTTGTTCACTAACGGGATTAAACGGGTTGCGTTCGGACATTAAGGTCACAACTGCAAACTGCAAATATTGAGAGAAAAGCAACAGTCTGTTTAATCTCTTTGCACAATTGCATAAAGAAAGCTCCCTGTAATAAAAAAAAAACCCAAAACATTTTAATTATGCAGAGGACATGGCGTTTAGAGATTTAATGGAAAGAAAAAAAAAAAAAAAACACATCCTGGGATTTTCCTTTTTTTTTTGTATCCTGCTTCTATCCTCCAGATAATTTCACTGTACAAACTACGAATCTGTGTGGAGCAGCTTCACCAGTCTGGTGTGTAGAGAAGCACAGAACATTCTGTACCGTTCATTTTTTTTTGCCAAAGCCTGCTGCTGTGTCAGAAGGTTTAATTGAAGCGCACACACACTGTTTGGGTTGCTGCACAATTGGGCAGTATTTTGGTTAAAATGCTCCATTTATGAGCTTTTTTCGAGAGGTCTGTGCCTCTTCCATCGAACGCTATGAACGTTTCTCTGTGCACTTTATGATAATTTAGTAGATGGTAGCACAAGCAACAATGGGTGCACTCAATATGCACACACTCTGCTGTAGCACTCAATCCACCTTAGTGCAAGTAGGTCACGCACAAGTGCATTCACTAAAAAATAAAAAAAAAAAGAAAGAAAGTAGAGCCTCCTCTGCCCTGTCTTGCTACGTGTTTACGTGGTTACTTGCCAGCCGAACACGCTGCAAACCTTTGGATGGGACTTCAGATAAACGAAATAGTCCGTCACAAGCGCAGATTAAACTGCACGCACATGTTGGAGCGTCCATCGCTTCCTGCTTCATCAGGATCCTTTCAAAATAAGATTATAGCCCTTACGCCGCGAGGAGCGCGCGGTTGTCTACTAGGTGTGCAAGTGCAAAGGTTCCATCTGTGTCTGTAGTTGTTTATGTCACAAACATATCTGTATTTGGATTATACAAGAAAGGGGCATGGCTTATACAGGAAGTTGTTGGTTCAGTCTGCTTTATTCTCTGCGTTAAATTCTTTTCTATTCCCATTTATAGCCCTCATACATACATCTATAAGTTTAACTACCAACAAAATAGTGCCGAGACCAGAGCTCAGATGCAATAATGAACATTAATGGCGGAAGTATTCTACGTTCACGTACAATCGATGCCACGCGAGTTGGCTGATGCGAACGGCAAATCTTTTACAAACTGTGTCCCTGATTTTCTTACGTGAAACAAATATTGACTCGTAAGGTAGAATACGCCTGGCATCCAACACAATCTGCATGTTGATAGAGTGATTTTTTGGGGGGGCGGGGGGGTGTTATCTCAGGGTGACCTCCTCTAACCTC
This sequence comes from Enoplosus armatus, assembly GCF_043641665.1. NCBI lineage: Eukaryota > Metazoa > Chordata > Actinopteri > Centrarchiformes > Enoplosidae > Enoplosus > Enoplosus armatus. The sequence continues at coordinate 22,551,504 of NC_092193.1, read as the reverse complement.
TCACAGACCTAACTCCAGCCAGGCAGCAGCTACTTTTAGCGTTGGGATGTTTTGTGAATACAGCCCGGTGCGCTCAGCCAAATTAAGTGAAAATACCTGTGGGGGTGTAATTAAGCTGTGACACCTAAATGTAACCTTCATATGGGTCGTTTGTAACCTCGTCACGGCCATGTTGTGTCCTGCTATTTAGCTCATACTTTCTTTGTTTCAGTGCTTCTCCTGAGAGCAGATTTGTAACCATAACAACAGCAGAAAACCAGTCTAGGATAAGTACAACTACAGCTACAAGAAGATTATAGCCTGTGCATGTGTGAGTGTGTGACTGAAACACACACACACACACACACACACTCACAAACACCCCCGCACGTCCTCTGACACACTCGCTGGCTTATTAAAACAAAGCCTTTACCTCCCAGCGTTGATGAGCCCCATGTCTTGTCCAGAGCAGATGTCCTCCAAAATAAAAGCCTCCTCACAGGTGGACATGTTAATGTGGGTCAAGTTGGGTTTACATACATCCAGCCAGTAGGGGGTGTGTTGACCGGTGGACAGCTGGAGAATGTCAGTTATCAGTGCTGTCACACACAGGCCAAAGATATGGACACCTGTGGAAAACAATGCATTTTATTCTGTTCTCATTAGTTCACTCCCGTTCCAGCCACTGAAAGCGTGCACATAATCGCTTGGCGGGTATAATGCATTGCGTCCTCCCACCTATGAAGCGGACGGCCCTGCGAATGTAGGAGTTGAAGTTGCAGCCCGCAGCGTTGATGTTGGCCTCGGTCTGCGTGGCTGATGACCTCCTGGATAGATAGCAGAACAGGATGGCCTCCCCTATCAGGATCTACACGCCAGACACAGACAAAGCAATGCAGGTTCTATATCAGATGCATTTGTCTCACCGATCAGCTGAACACACTCAACATTACAGGACCATTTATTGCCGCTAATATCCCACCTTTATGACTGATAAGTGAATTTGTACTGAGTTTACGGTTTTGTTTGCTACTTCGTTCGTTATCCACACAATTAAAAAGAAAATAAAGTTAAAGGGGACCTATTCTGCTCATTTCCAGCTCTATATTTTCATTGTGTGATTCCACTAGAGCAGCTTTGCATGATTCACAGTTCAAGTCCTGATTTATCTTCTCCTGGCCCTTCATGCAGCCCCCTCAGTTCACCCTCTGTCTGAAACAAGCCGTCTGAGCTCCTGTCTCTTTAAGCCCCCCCCCTTAAAGCCCACTTTCTTCTGATTGACCGGCCAAGTTCCAGAAGTCTTTGGAAACTGTGAACCTAACGTGACTAAGCAACGTTGACATAAACATAAACATCTGGTCTGTGCCTGGAGCAGATGACCATATAAGGACATCCGTGCCTATCTGACATCAGATAGACCCGGCGGTTGAAAAAACTGAAACGGAGCGTTCAGAGCAGTTACTTTACCTCATTATTTGGCAACTTTGGCATCGTTCAGTATGAATATCAAACATTGTAACATTATATATATGACAGAAAAGAAGGAAAAGCATAATAGGTCCCCTTTAAAACACAAGCAAAGAAGTTCAACCAGATGTAATGGAATTGAGCTGGGGCGTCATTAAAAGAGCCCCAGTCAAAGCTCAAACGGTGGAATATGACATTTGTGTTTTGTTTCATGTATTCGTTTGAGGGTTATGGTCTCCTCATCGCTTCACACAGATCCGTTGCCATTTGTAGTCTCTTCAGTGGAAGCGTGAGTGACAAATAAGCCACATCTCAAGTGCTGCTTCCGTTGCACTTTGTTTTAAGGGATCTTTATCAAACACAGTGAATCTTTTAAACTCATAAAATAAAACATCCGCCTCAAAAATCCAGCATTAGTGGGCCATTGGGCCATTGGCCATAATGCTGGCAAGGGAAGCCGTGTTTGTTGTGCTAGCTAGCTAGTAGCCCGCTACAGTAATGCCAGCTGTGCACAGATACAGTATGAAATAATGCTGGTATCGATGCTAGATACTGGTACGATTCTCAATTCTGGGAAAACTGGGAATTTGGAGCATTGCAAGCACTACCACAATAGTGCCTTTTAAATTGAATTGTATAGGAGAGACCAACCCGTGGCTATGGGAAACGTCATTAGCTTAGCGTGGACACTCCCTGCATGTATGATCTCAGTCCCTGAAACCGATCAGTGTGTCAGCCACATGCAGATGCTACCGAGCGGTACGGCGCGTGAGACAGAGGAGGCGGAGGTTTACTTACAGTGGCGGTGGGTGCAGCGAACGCCAAGCTGAAGAGCAGGGGCAGCGGGCAGACTTCCTGTCTGGGCAGGATGTAGGGCAGGGACAGACTGCGGTCGTTACAGCTGTACCCAGAATGCACCGGCTGGAAAATATCGGTCAGCTCCAGGAAATAAAGACTGACAACGGAGGAGGCCAGGATAGGGAGCTGCAGTAAAGGGGAAAAGGAAAAAAAAAACAATACAAAAGACTTCAGAAAATTGTTTTTGTCTCACTCTGAGATCTTGTGAAAAGTGAGTTGTAAGACAACAAGTATTTCTGGTTAAACAAAAAGGGTCTTAAACAAAAAGGTCTACCTCTGTAGGCATACTTTCCACAATGCTGTCAGACACTGGGAAACGCTAGCCCTTTTAGTGGACGTACGTTTCACGGGCGCAGTTGGCTCGACCAAAACGTTTGGTAACTATGACTCATTTATTCACCAAAATTTGTTTTAAAAAAAAGGTTTTAAAGGGGACCTATTACGCTTTTCCTTATTTTCTGTCATATATATAATGTTACAATGTCGGATATTCATATTAAATGTTGCCAAAGTTGCCAAATAATGAGGTAAAGGTATGTAAAAATAATCCCTGTGAGCCAAAAGCTCTTCTTCCAAAGACTTCCGGAACTTGGCTTTTGGGGGGGGGGGCTTAAAGAGACAGGAGCTCAAACGGCTTGTTTCAGACAGAGGGGGAACTGAAGGGGCTGCATGAAGGGCCAGTAGAAGGTAAATCAGGACTTTTTTCAACTGTGAATCGTGCTAAACTGCTCTAGTGGAGTCCCAGAATTAAAATATAGAGCTGGAAGTGAATCATAATAGGTCCCCTTTAACACTTGGACGTACCAGCAGGATTTATGACATCACAACCACTTTGGAGCCAATCATGGTCCAGCACGCAGCTTACACAAGTTAGCACTAATGAGTCTAAAATACAACATGTGGTAAGGTAAACAACACTGTTTACCGCAACACGCTGTAAGGCCTATAGCTATTCATCTCTTTTTGTCTGGCTCGGACTGTCTGGATCGAAGATGACATTCGCACACACACCTTTTTTATCCTGAAGCACTTTGTCCCCACACAAGTTAATGACTACTTTTATCTCGACAAGCTTGTGTGACAGCAGTGTGAAAAGTGCGTTATCTGAGCTTCCGTGCAACTGGTAGTAGCACTGAAAAGCTCCAGTCGATTTTAATGAATTAGTCGATCGACAGAAAATGAACCAGCCGACTCGTTGGCAGATAAATAGTTTTGAAGTCAGTGAAGTTTTACGGCTCCAGCTGCTCAAATGTGAGGATTTGATGATGATGTAAATTGAATAGGTCTGGGTTTTGGACTGCGGCTCAGACAAAACAAACCATTAGAGGAGGTTACCTCAGGCTCCATTTTCTTTCTGACATTTCATAGCCTGAACAATAAAAAATGAAAACAAAAAGTGTGGATACATTAATGGCTAAAGAAAAGAATTGTTAGGTGCACTGAAAGCAGAATGCTTGATTACCACCAAACTAACTCTTCCCTAGACCCCTACATAGTACTGCCTAAAGTTAAGAGGCTGCGTCATGCCTTGCTTCCCTGCTGTTCGAATTACCAGCGACACAATCTGCCTTTTCGCCTGAGGCGCCCACATTTCTGACTGCAAGAGTTATGTAAAGACCTGTCAGTGGCTGTGAAATGCTCTCCGAAATGCTTTCCCACAGCCTCGCAAGACGGCATCACCCACTCACCAGGGTTGCTGTAAGTTTCTCGCGATCCCTGGAATTACACATTTACCGATTCTTACCTCCCGACTGCGCGACGGTGTCAGCGCGCCTGACAGTCCCTCAAAATCAGACGGTAAAGGTGTGATTTGGTTTGGCAATGTCATAACAAGACTAGGAATCCACAGTCATGCTAACAGCTCTGTGAGGCTGCGCTTCAATCGTCTAGAATGCCAACGTTGGCGTGGCAAAATGATTACGCCGACAATGCTAGCGCGCCAACATTTAGCCGGTATAGTGTTATGTTCAGCGTCTTACTTTGGGGAGATCGCATGCTAACGTCTGCTAACTAGCGCTAAGAACAAAGCAGCACAAACGGCTGAGGCTGACGGCAATGTCATTAGTTTTTGCAGGTATTTCGTCATGAATCAAAGTATTGGGCAAATACATTCATCTTCTGAAAGTCTGTAAGACTTCACGACTTTCATACCATCCAATCGTGGGTTACTCGAGATCACCGGGGGGCCGGGGGGGAGCTACGTCCCGGCACGCCAGTGAAATGCCAGCATGGACTTAGTCTTAGTGTCCATTTGCACTGACCCCTCGATTTAAAAGTGCTGTTGTCCATTTCTAAGTATGTTTTTATGTAATGAAGTTTAAAGCTTTTTAATTTCAATTCACAATTTGACTATTGTGAACTGTTTGTGGTTAAATAAACACACGACCTTTTTAATAACATTCTTAGTGTTTGTGGTAGGCCCTAGTAGTGGTATATTTATTAGTTTTTATTGAACTATTTATTGTCTGTTTGGCTTTTTTTTTTTTTAAATGACGTTACCATCTAATTTGGATTAAAGATTTTGAACAATAACGTTGAGCGTGGCTCAGCATCTGGCGGAGCTTGGAAACGATCTAGCCTTTAAGCCTTCTGCAAGCACTATGTTGATGATTCCCTTGCATGCAGCAATCATTTCTGTATTTATTCCTGGTGAGAGATGAAACAAATCCTTCAAGTGTAGGAGGGTTTACAAAACCATTTCAAGGTATCAGTCAATAGTACCTGCAGTAAAGCCTGCTTCCTGCCCTAAGGAGCTGCTCAGCCACCTACGAGAATTTCAATACCCTGCCCTTTTGAAAACTCCAAATTCCCAAAAACAAACAACAACAACAACAAAAATCACAATATTAGAGACTGTAGTGTCCAAACTGTGCTGTAGTTATGTTTCCGAAATATTAATTGTCGTGCTTATTGAAAGCTTATTAGCGGTGGAGTGTTGTCCATGTTACCAGCTACGTCCTATATAGTAATATATATATATATATATATATATATAGTAATCGTTTTTTATTGCCCACGTGTGAACGGATCGCAACATCGCTTTAAAAAATTAGACCTCTCGACAGAAGTCTTTCCTCCATACTCAGATGCCCAGGATACTCGCTAGCAAAAGGATGCCAGCTGCTGTTCACTACGGCCACTGGTGTCATTAATAACAAGGAATTTCTGAATATTCCATATATAGAGAACCTGTTACAAATCTCTGTAAACATTGCAGTTATGCGTTAGATGGAATAGAACAATTCAAACTCTGTCGAGGTCACTATTAAAGCTGCGTTCGTTGTTTGTGTGGCCACTTGGGGGCAGCAGAACGAGCTGAAAACACAACACACTGGCACGTTATCACCTTATGAAGTTGATACGGCGGGTTTATCAGGCCATAAAACCGAAACAATGAGCTAAAACAGGCTAAAAGACTACAGAGTTGGCATATAGTTATTTGTTATTATAGAAATATTGAGTGCAGCTTTAAGTCACACATTAACAGCTACAAGAAAAATCTTTTTTTTTAATTAAAAATAGTCCTTAGTCATTGGGACAGGTCCCAACATAAAGAACTGTAGTGAGTTCCTTTAACAGAGGAGACAATATTCACAATTCTCATCCAACAAATCAATTCCTGCCCCCAGGGTTATTTATCTTGGTTAAAATGAATTAAATTATCATCAAAAAAAAAAAATCCCCATTTAGTTTAGAATATGGACATAAAAACCTCAGTATCATGTTTCGGCTTTTTTAGAAGAGCAAAGATAAGAAAGCCCCTTTCTGAAATGATACATTGAAAGCTGAAAGCTAGTGGAAAGCTACCCTGAAAGTGGGTCAGCGCTCTGTATTTCACAGCTTCAGTTCATTCCGTGCCAAGCAGATGTGTGCACCAACAAGCCAACAGAAGAGCATTCATTAACGCGGCAGACGTCCCCGGTGTTCTCAAGGTCACCGACGGGACTCACGGCCCCTTTCAGTCTATGTTTGCATAGGCCCGGCCGATAAGGTGGGACGGTTTGCAGAATCCTTTTCTTTGCCTCCTAATATCAAATGAATAGGAGAGTAAAAGTATTGTATCCGTACAAACGCTATACAGCATCAGCTTGGAAGAACTAAACTAACAACAACAAAAAACCCAGTATAAGATAGAAGCCGGAAAGTTTTCAAACATTTCGTTAGCATCATTCGGTTGTTCTGATCAGCTAATCAAATGCATATATAGAAATTCGTATAACCTTAAAATCAAGAGGGCTTCACGACCACTGGTACACAGTGGTTCCCAGCACCTGGTATATGCGGTGTAAAATGAGAGGCCGGTTTATCACAGATAGATCTGTATCAGCAGGATGTTGAATGTATTGAAAAACCAATATTGGTCCACAAATCACTTTTTGAAACTGTCAAATATCGATATCGGTATCCGCCTCACAAATCCAGTATTGGTCGGCTCTAGTGCAAGCAAAAAGTGACGTGCATCTTGTGACCCCCCCCCCCCCCCGACACACACACACACACACACACTGTTCACTGAACCAAGTGTGTGCGTAAAGTGGGCATGATTATTTGTTGTATATATAAATATATTGCAGCACTTCTGAATTTTCAGTCAACAACTGAAGACCCCCCCCCCCCAGGAGCAAGGCAATAATGTCACAGCATTAAGAACAGTGACGCTGCTGCTGATGTGCTAACTGATGTACGTTTCAATGGCGTCAATAGCTTAAAAAAAACCAAAACCAAAAAAAAAACAATTATAAACTTCCGGCCTGTAAATCCTCGGGCGGGGGGGGGGGGGGGGGGGGGGGGGGGGGGGGGCTATATCATGCATATCTGATGAAGGTGATCATCGTCATCACGGCGATCATTTTAAAAACACATGATCCAAAAGCCTCAGTGGCCGCTGTGCACACTGAGGAAACGCAGGCTGCAGCAGGGATGTTTTTCTCCTCTTAACGTCTCCAGCCCTGAACACACAGATATAAAAATACACCCCATTCAGAGGGCCATGTTGCCTAGCAGCCAGTCAGTGGGTAGGATGGTGTGACAGTGTGTGAGATAGAAAATGTAGGGAGACACGAGAGCGGCTCTTGTCAGCGAGAGAAAGAAGAAACAAGCAATGGTTTTTGATGGATTCGGGAACGTTTTGGGGTTTGTTTTTTTTACCCCAAACCGAGGGAGATTCAGCCCTCTCGCCCCGACACTAATGCATACTGATGTGCAATTTTGTGTTCTCGCCAGGGCAAGTAAACACGGCAACATTTCAAGAGAAGCGTAAAATCAGCAGAAACTATTTGCCAACAGGCTTCTCCCTCATTAGTCAGTCATCCATAATTCAGTGTGGCGAACACATAAAAACCCAACGCTGCCTACAGCTTGGTGGGATCATGGCTGTGTCGTCTTATTTGGTGGTGACCGGTTTCCCCACACCGGCCATGCATTGAGCAAGAAGGCAAGGGAAACACTCCGCCGCCCACCAACACATCTACATCAAATAACAACTCTGCGTGTGACAGCTCAGAGGAGTCGGATTTCCCGACTGAACACAAACTCCAGCACAACTTCGCCGCCGCCGCTACGTCTCCATAGTAATACCCGGCATGTGCCATTACACTGGCACAGTTAGCAGTTGCTGCTTTAACCGACGCTGTTAGCGTGCGCCCAGCCTTTTGTCAGATCTGTGCCCTTAGAACCCTTTTTGGAGCGTCAACTGTGGGTGTAATTCAGTAGACTTCAGTGTTCCTGTGATCAGCTTACTGCTAACCACGCTAGCCACAATACTAGCTCTCTGGAGCTAATTAAAGGGCCCATATTATACTAATTTCCAGCTCTATGTTTTTATTCTGGGACTCCACTAGAGCAGCTTTGCGTGATTCACAGTTGAAAAAAGTCCTTATGTGTCTCCTCCTGGCCCTTCATGCAGCCCCTCAGTCCCCCCCCCCCTCTGTCTGAAACAAGCCGTTTGAGACAAACTGAACAACCTCCAAACACTTGAAAGAGCAGTCCTGAACAGAGCGCTCCGATAACTTGAGCGTAGATGAGCGTGTCCCTGTACTTGGTGGGTGGTGCAGATGACCTGCTGGGGGGGGGGTGTGGCTGACTTTGTAGTTGTGACATCACAACCTTCCCGACGGCTTTTTTTTTTCTGCGTAGACTGAGCGTTTTGATGCTTTCCCAGTATTTATACAGCACCCAGACCTGCTTTATAATCAAACAAGACATGGACGTCTCACTCTCTACAATATGGGACCTTTAAAGTAACTGCTGAATTACTGTTGGATCCCTGATATTTATACCTCTACTCTTACCTATACACTATGTGAATGTTTACTAGATTAGATATGCTGTACTTCCTATGGGGGCTTAACGTTGCTCTTTCACTGGCGATACTGAGTTAGGCAGTGCTTCTCACTCATTTGGGAGCTGGCCCATACTTTTGTGAATCCAGTTTCCTTGTTACTGCACCAACTCATTTTTACAATACCTTTGGTCTGACCCTTGTTGTATCTTTTCTGAATAACAAATCATAAAACCGCTTTCGGTTTCACAATTACTTCCAGTAAAAACTTCAGAAGCAATCTGCTGTCTTCAACCTTGGTTGGAATTGAGTTCAGCTCAGAGCACAGCTGTGCACCTGCGCGCAGGAGAACCGTGCTCTACAGGTTGCTGTTATACCTACCCCCTCAAATCTCATCACGTAGCTAAATGGAGTGGGTGTAGCTTAAAATAGAGGAAATGGTTAGCAACATGACATGATCAGTATAGCAAGTTTAGCTAACTGACATCATAAACGTTGTTCACTGATCCGGAGGTGGACACGATAATACAGGAACCTCAGATACCAGATAACATTTGCTCTTGTTTTTCTGGCGGTTCCTGTGGTTGCCATGGTCGCCTGGCGGACCACGCCACCGAAGGGGCAGGTCACCGGTTTAACATGTCATGGCAAATTTTCTAATCACTGTAACCACTCAGCCTGGATAATGTCATCAGAGGGTTATTGAGGCTCGGGCACAGTGTGCACTATAAACCAAGGGCGCTATGGTTTGTCAGGTATTTAATTCACTGGATTAGGCAAAAGCAGGAAGTCCCATCCAGTTATTCTTCTATAAATGTTTTTTTTTTTTTCAATTGAGCTTTCACAAAATGTACTATATTTAAAACTACATATGTCGATATCATGATATAAAGTTACACAGACCAGGATAGACAATTGCATTATGGAAAGTTAAAGGTACAGTAGGCGATATCATCGAATTATAATTTCGGTTGGAATAACTAATTCTGTAGAACGCCCTTGTTTGTACAGAGTCCATGTGATTGGCCAGTTACGTGCTAGTTAACCCAGATTGGTTGTTTGATTCAGACCGGGTCCAGTTTTTAAAAAGACTAAATACAAAGGGGGGGGCGGGTCCTCACAGACGCACTTTTTTTAAAGGAGCCCTTCAATTAGATATTGTTAGTGACATGCACTGGTCAAAATGAGTTATTTCAACCGAAATTATAATTCAATAATATACAGCTTTAAGGTTTTGTTACGTGACCTATATTAAGGAATAAAAGTCAGAATATCTCAGTCACCGGACTTTATGGAAATGCAATACTAAATGGTTTGAGTATTCTTTTCACTTGACTATCACTCGGGAAAATATGCTCACTGTGAACCACATAAATGCCTTAATTGTTATACATAAAATTCATCTGTAATTCAGTTATTTGTGAGCATGTAAAGCTGCTGTCTGTATTTGTCACAGTATGACCCGCCAGTACATTTTTCAGTGCACTGTCTGTCGTGGCAAGACTCTATTAAACTCTATTAACCCGCTTCAACCCCCGAATCCAACACCTGATGATGATGATGATGATGATGTTGATGCAAGCAGGGGCTGAGCAGTAGCAAGCAAACGCTCAACACAGTCCCAGGAACAAGACCGTTCGTACCATTTCAATCTTGGAAACCAGGATTATAGGAAATCGGACTCCAGGCAAACGGACCCGTGTTGGTGCTGCTCGGCCCGCGGTTTCCTGCATCATCAGGTGGTGAACAGAGCATGGCTGCCACCGAGTTATGTTGTGCACTGTATAAGCATTCTGACACTCACACAAATGTTTTACTATTACCACCACCACCACTACGACTAATAACAATACTAATCACTTTAAACGTTGAAAGAACTGCACAGTGTCGAGCCTACAGGAAGGCTGTTCACACAGTCAGGGGGCGTACGAACTAGATGCAGCATCACTGTAGGCTTTAGTCCTGGGGCGAGGAACAATTACTGTGAGACAGTCCGTGGAACACAGTGATCTGTCAGAGGCTAAACTGTGGCCCTTCATTCCTGGTGATTAAACGGATTTCGCGTCTCAGTTGTGTCGGTGGTGGCATGAAATTGCAGCACGCGCTCGTGTCTGGATAGTTGCTGTCATTCACAGTGGTTCGCTCTTGTCCCTATCAAGGTGTTTTTCCTACACGGATGGTGAGACAACTGCGTGTACTGTGCAGAGCTTTGCATCCTGCCCCGCAAAAATTGCGTATACACAAGGAATCTTAATATCCCGTGGAGACTGCAGTGTCACTGGCTGCAAAAAAAAAAAAAAAAAGAAAAGGAAAAAAAAAGAAAGAACAGGGTAAACAGGGACGAGGTGAATACAGATTCTCAGTAGCCCTGCTCTCTGATGCCAGGATTACAGCCCCGTCTAGCTCATCGTTATGTGGCACCTCAATAGCATACAGCATCTTTGGCATGTTCAACTTAGTATGTGCTCGCGTCAGTAGCGTAGCCTGATTGTTATTCAGTGTGGTTTGCCCTCTTCCTTGGGCTTGCGGGCCACAAGGAGTTCACAACGGCCAGATACCGGACCATCATCTGTCAGCACCAACAACCCCCCCCCCACACACACACACACACACACACACACACACACACACACTCACTCTCTCTCTCTCTCTGTGTGTTGTCCTCACATCAAAACCAGAAGCACCAACAACACATAGCCTACAGGCTGACTGACTGAGAGCTGCCAGTGACTAATAACCAGCTGACCAGTCAGTCAACCAATATACCAGTCAACCAACCCAGCAGACAGCAGCCTGCCAACCAGTCAGTCCCATCAGCCATACATTTGCACCTCTCTCTCTATATATATATATATATATATAAAAAAAATGTTTTCTTAAATATATATTATATATATTTTTTTTATCATCATTATTATTTCATGTGGTCGATAGATAGGTAAATATTTCACCTCTACAAAATAAAAGCACGGCAGCAGAGTGACGCTGTCCTTGGTCTCATTCCCGCCTTTCAGCCGCTCCTTGGCACGAGACATCACGAGCGGCCGGTGGTCTCTCCCGTTGCCGGGAGACAGGGAGCTGTACTTGATTCCCGTCGTAATTTTGGCGAAATTCCGACCGACTCCGGTTTCGACCAAGCCCCCTTAACGGCGAACCTCCATCGCCCGGCGGTGTGAGCTGGAAGCGCTGGCGCCTGGTGCTGTGGCTCGTCCGCGGCCGCCCCTCAAATGCGGCTTTTGGGCTTCAGAAAATTGTGCCAGCGCCGGACTGGCACCGTCTGCCCGAAAACTGCCCGCCCCGTGCGCTGACATTAAACTTCGAGCGAATACGCGTCTTGGACATGTACGTGGTGTTCAGAGGAGAGGGCTACTCCAGTCAAACCCCCCCCACCACCACCACCACCGCCGGGCTCCTCAGTAACGCTCCTCCGCTCGCTCTCTCCTCCGGCTCCGCTCCGCTGCGGCAGGTGTCAGCTGTGAAGCTAGCCAGCGGTAACCGCGTCGCGTTTCCTGCCGGGATTTTCAAAGTAAATCCGCTCGACCTTTTTCCTCAACACTTTTCGTTTATTGTTCAATCAATGATCATTCAATCATCTTGAACAACATCCCCGCAAAACCTCAGTGATGTTCATTGCCAGACGAGTTTCGCTTTTGTTTTTATGGTAGAATTACAATACAAAAACAAAAAAAAAATAGTAACCACATCCGGTCTGTTAACGGCAAATTTTGTTGTTGTCGCTAACTTCACGCATATCAGCAGGTGCCAGGTGGAGGAGGAGAACGCTGAGAGGAGGTAAACTTGACATGACGTCTCACTCTTCGCCTCTTTCGCCAGCGGTAGTGTGTTTACAGTTTTCCATTTTTATTGAAGAACCAGAGATCCTCGTTGAGAGGAGGGGCAGGGGAAAGAAAGAAAGAAGGAACATCCCAGTCGCCTTCACTGTTTTGGAGGTGATAGGGTTCAAATTAGACCACTTTACACCGAGTCATTGAACGGCTGCTCGCGTCGAGGCAACATTTAACATCTGAGAACTTGAGAGGGTGTCCTCTGTTAAATTAGTCAAATTCAGCGATTGGGGAGGGCTGCAGCGGTGAAAGTCTCCTGCATTAGAACACAGTATTAGAAAAAGGGCCCTTTTAATGATCCCTTGTATAACCGCTGATACAGGCGGAGACCGGGGACGGTTGATGGTTGTTGTTTTGGTTTTTTTTGTCTCAGCACCTATAACTCGCAGACTTTTTTTGGCCGCCTTTATTTGTCCACTACGAACAGCAATGTCTCCAACGTCTCCAACGATATCGCAGGAGGCCGTGGTGCATCTGTGTCATGTGTCACCGCTGACTCTTCACTTATCAGTTTGAGGATGGCTGTCAATCAGTCATACCCAGGACCACCACTCTTGAACCGAATACAAGTTATGTAATTCTGACGTCAACTGCGTCAGCACTGAAATGTGTATTTTGGCTGTAAGATCTTCTTCTCTTGGCGCGCAAAGGTCAGGAAGTGGTCATGCAACAAAGCGATCACGTGACTCTCAGGCCAGGTGCTGTTTCAGCGACTTTACTCAGGAGGAGGTAGTTCCGGATAATCCCGACTAACTACGGACAAAGTTTCTGGAATGTGGAGTCCTTCTGAGTTTTCTCCGTTCTCTTCTATTGCATAAAAAAGAACCCCGTGTATTTGGGTTCCTTAACGCCCACCTTTTCAGCCCAGCATTCAGGGTCCGGATTTCACCTAGTGGAGTGGTGCATCTTCTCAATAAACAATCATCAGGGGAACCGCCAAAACCCGATCGATGGGCGTGACGTCACACGTGTGCTAAAAACCTATTTTCCGCTCGAGCAGCGCGCATGAGAGTGTGTGTCAACCATAGACTGTGTGAGTGTGTGACCCCCCCCCCCCCCCCCTTCTAGCACAACAGAGCCGCACTCATGATAATATGTGGGACACGCAGCCCGCAGGACACGCAGGCATAAAGCACTGTGCCATGTTGTGGCCTCAGGCCACTTGCCTGCAATATGTTGTCATACTATACCCTCACCTCTTCAGTGCAAGAGGGAGGAAGAGGAGAGCCAACAGGTTTCAGCAGGGAAGAAGAGTGGATATTGGTAATAAACCAGTGGTTCCCAACATGGGGGTCCCGAACCCCATCAGGGGTCGCCAAAGCTCCGTGCAGGGGTCTTGACAACTAAATTTAAGGGTTGTTTTATCTTAGAAGTTTATATATCTTTATTTATTAATTATACAGCCAGGCTGCTTGGGCTGTTAAAACGTATGTGTGACAGTGAAATTAAAAGCGAATCATAGTGCGGACATAGACATGTGTTCCTAAAAAATATAAAGAACAATCGTCTGGTACGTTGCAATATAAACAGGAAATAGTCTGTTCAGAAATGTGTACAAGTTGCTAGTTTTACACAGACTTCCTGCAGGTGTTAAGTTCACTGTTTAGGTTCATTGTACAGTTTTTGTTGTTGTTGTTGTTTTTTGATGCAATGAATGTAATGAAATATACATAAAAGATATTTCAAAAGAAGTAGGCTACTTTTTCTTTTTTTTGTATTGTATGTGGATTGGGGGTGGGGTGGGGGGGGGGTTGTCAGTGTATATACAATGGTAAAATAGGGGAACCACTGTGTTCCCAACCTGGTTTGCAATCTATAAAAAAGATTAGAGTTGCTTTATTTGGTGTCTAATTTTATTAGCTGTACTAAATCCAAAATATATCCGAATGCCCCCCCCCACACACACACACATTCACACACACACACACACACACACACACACCATATAGACCCCTTTCATTGAAGACATTGTGACGTTATGTCACAGCAGTAAAAGCACAGGCATTTATGATAAAAAAAAAAAAATGAATGTCTGATTCCATTTAGCTGCTTCAGTTTCAGTGGTTTCCTCGTATTGTTCATGCTATCACACTATCATGGTTTACAGGGACACTTGAAAACAACAGAGCCATCGTTAATGTCACTACAACTGTGCTTTTCCCAACTGTGACAAAGTCAAAATGTCCTCCCCGTGAGAAAATAAAATAAATGCCAATATGTAATACACGGTACACAAATGAAACCTGCAGCTCTCCCCGGCTTTATGGAGCTTTACAGTGACCTTTCAGCTCATTGTTTATCTGTCCGGCTTCAACTTTTCTGGTCCAGGCGGCAGACAGACAGTCAGAGACTAGCTGGGGAACATAGTTCCTTCAGGAGCTGGTTGAAAACCAAAACCAGCTAAAAAAAAAAAAGACTTGGTATTGGACTCATGTTCATGTTGCAAACAAGTTTGCCATAGTAACTTAAAAGGTGATGGCAATTCAGTGTTGTTTACCGTTTCCCGCTGCCCCCAAGTGGCCAAATAAAAAAATAAAAATCAGACACTCATCCCTCTGAGGGACCATGAAGCTGTACTTCCTGGTGTTTTGCAACGTATTGTAAATGTCACAGCTAGTGTCTATGTGTGTGTGATGACTTGCTATAGTTGTAGCATCATAGTACTAATAGTGCTAGTACCAGTAGCATGTTATTATTACCTGTAATGCTTTTTTAATATGTGACGGAATAGCGACTCCTATGTTGGGTACAAAATGGTACGGAATGTAGTACAACTGCCTTTCGTTGACAAATGTCAGTGTGTGTGTGTGTGTGTGTGTGGGGTGGTGGGGGGGGGAGGCACTTCCTAATTATATTTAATTATTCATCAAATGTGAATAAATCCCTTCTGGCAACAAAGTGACAGGCTTTACACCAGCTGGAAGATATGAACCATGTTGAAAAAGATGCGGTTAGAACCGCATTGACCTAAAAGACCAAAACCAACATGGAATGTAGCTACGAACAAGTGTTGTGTGTCTATCAAAGCCTTTTATATCTTCTTCCTCTGCGCCGTAGAGCTCCATATTTGTCCAAAAACTATGAAAAACACATCACCGTCCTGCTGGTCACTGGAGCACCAAACGTGGATTAATCCACCGCTGAAAATAGTCCCCAACAAATTGCACTATTTCCATTTGTTTGAGTAACCTCTGACTGTTTTTGGGAAACTACTGCCCCCTTTTTAAAAAAAACGAAATTGCATACATTTAAGCTGTTTTTCACGTCTTCAGTTCAGGACAAAATGGGCTCTGAGCCGAGAGCCGCAGACAGGGCATGGAAGTCAGAAAGTATTGAGAGACGGGCTAAGGCATTGTTTGTTTTAGTCTTTTCAGGGCATTTTGTTGATAATATGAAAAAAGTAGATTAACGCCAGTCTTCTCCTTCAACCTCATGCAATTCCAAAAATACCCTTCTCTACCCTCTTCTAAGCATTGCCACCTTATGTCCAAAGTCATCAGCCCTCAGTAACAGATTATGAGAAATGATTCAATTGAACAACATGAAGGACCGGCGTGTGAATCGATGTGAGCAGAAATTCTATTTAGAGTGTGAAAGTGTGGCCTTTATGCCATACTTACACTACTGAGGTGAAGTAGAAACCACTGTTAGCAGGACTGCTTGCAAACCGTGTGCATTGCAAGGGAATATTCTCTGTGTCAGCTGTATTTATAGCGCTCAGGGGTTCGTTTATTAGATTCAATGTGGGCGGCAATGTTCATTATAATTGCAACAATCTCCCACAGTAGCTGTCTTCATGTCAGCGATCCAGGAACAGAAGCTTGTGCACTGCTGTTGCACACATTATAGGTCAACTATGGCACGTAAAATGGAGCAAGAGAAGAGACTGACCTGAGGTCTGATCCTCATAATGTCTTCATGGCATGAGGTCCTGCACTCGTACTGTGTCACTGCATTCTGATCCGTTTTTCTGACTACTGTTCTGTGCTCTGCTGTCACTTATAGATTCTGGGCCAGCAAAATCATGCCAGTCCAATGGGGGATAATGCTCTCTCTCTCTCTCTCTCTCCCTCAATTCATTTCAATTCAAATAGCTTTATTGGCACGCCCATAACGAAATACAGTATTGCCAAAGCATTGTACGAATAATGTATGTTGACAATTACAATACATTTACTGTATGTATATATGCATTTTGAACAGTGTCCACAGCACCCCCCTCCCCCCCCCCCCCCCTTAATGTGAAAGGAAAGAATCACCTGAACGAATGATTGATTATTGATTGATCATTTTCCGAGGTCACACAAAGTGGATGCTCATTTACTGAATTTTGGGAAGAACTTGTTCCCGGACACGTTAAAATGTTGGGCGCCGCGTGAGGAAGTGCTGCATTTTACATGTTTGGCTGGGTTTCTCAAAGACTCTTATAGAGGCTTGGGCGGCCACTGGGACATGAATAGGAGCCATGGGGGCATGGCATGTCTGTTTTTCAAGTAAATAAAATAGAGCAAATAGATGGCTAAATAAAAGTAAAAATACAATAAAACAGAATGGAATAAAATAAGATAATAAGAGACATTTGGCAATTTTGGCTCAGTGGTACAGCTGTAGTAAATAAATTAATTTGTAGAAACGAATCAAATATGGCAGGAATAACAGGAACAATCGAGACTTTAATTGTCATTATTTTGTCGTTTTTTGCCAATCTACTGCTCCACACTCCGGTCCAGTATGTGTTGGTAATGCGCCTTTAAGCTGCTTTACCAACCGCCATTAACACTAGCAGAAGCAGAAGAAGAAGATACTATCAAAGATACTACCCCCCCCCCCCCCACTAAAAACGGTCAAATAATAACGATACTGTCGTTATTAAGCATAGAAAGAACGTTTCATTTTGACTTTTTAAATTCACCGCCGGTTCAGCACCAGCAGCGAGAAGCGATTACCAGATCTCGCGAGAGTGATTTGCTGAGACAGCGACAGGTCGCGAACAAAGTTAATTATCTCCTGATTTGTCCGTCTGAAAAAAAAATGTCGGAGTGTTCGGAGGATATGTGTCTTTTCAAAAAAAAAATGGGTCCGGTATTCACTTCGGTGACTACGAGGCGAAAGAATGGGTCACAATCTGTGCTCACGTTCACTTCTCCCATTGGAGTGAACGGACTCAGGACCTGCCGCTTAGTCTCCTGAAGGGGGCGGGCCAGAGGCGAAACCCACGTGACGCACCGACACAGGCAATTGAGCCGTCTCCAGCAGGTGGTAGTGTCTGCTATTGGCCCGTATCTCGGCCGCCATTTTTTTTTTTTTTACGCACGAAGAAGAAACAGCACGGCGGCATGACAGAACTAGCTGCCAGCTAATGTTTACAAAGTGGAGCGAGGACTACAATGCGCGTTAAAAGTGTCCCCTCTTAAGGTCGCGAGCGTTTGAACGCCTGCGTGGCCGGCCATGGAGAAAACGTTCAGCCGGTGGAAGAGGCAGTGTCTGAACAAGCTGGACCTGAGCAAGAAGGGCGGTGTGGATGAAGACATCGAGCACGTCGTGTCTCTGCTCAACGGCCGCGAGGAGTACTTCACCACCAGCTCCTGCTCCGGTAGAATCATCCTCATCGACGGGGTGAGGGGCGCTTTTCCTCGGGACTGGGCTCTGGTTGTGTGTTGCTTTGCTGCGTGGCGTGAACCCCCCCCCCCCCCCCCCCCCCAAAAAAAAAAAAAACATAATAAACATAATCAAGTCAAATGATTCAAAGAGACTGGATGTTGCTAACAGTAGTCTGGTATGTGTTTTGTTCGTTAGTTGAATGATGAACCGAGTCTCACGTCCAGATGAACTCCTAGCTTTATTGCTATTCAAACAAGGGTTAGCCGTGACACGTTCACGCTCCGTGTGTTCCCCCCCACAATAATAATAACAACTCCCGCTCTTGTACCAGATTACGTCAAAAAGCGTCTAGTCGACCTCGTGTGAAACTATAGCGACACCCTGTGGTGGGAGTGTGAATTCATCTAATCCTCACAGTATGTCGGTTGCTTAAATCCCGTCCTCTCGCTTTGTCTCTTCCCCCCCTTCGAGGCTCCGGTCAGCAGCGGAGTCCAGAAACACAACTGCGTCTGGCTGTTCGTCTCGCACCAGAAATGCCAATCCGACGACCTGGTGAGATGTGCTGGACCGCCGGTGGCATTTCATGTGATGATGATGATGATGATGATGATAATAATAATAATAACGGATTGCACTAACAAGGGCCCGTTGTGTTTGGTCCTCTTCAGGTGTCTGGCCTGGCCAGGTCCGGCGGAGACGCGGTGTTGAAGTTTGAGCCCTTCGTGCTGCATGTTCAGTGCATGCGGCTGGCTGACGCGCAGCTGATGGTGAGAGCGGCTGAACAGTGAACAGTGTCGATTTGTGCGCTCTGCTCTGCCGGTGGGAATGAAGGTCTCATCTGCTCCTCCATTGGCTGTTACAGAAAGCAAAGTGGCTAGCTATTACAAGTGCCGCAGTTTGCCCCATTCATGAGGCTGGAATCTTACCATTGCGCAAGGCTTTACGTCACGGTTTGTCGCCTTGTAAAGCCTACCGCACTCATTGATTTCCTTCCTTCCTTCCTTTCCGCTGATTTCAGTCCAGCATGAGCATCAACGCAAGCACCACGATTCACAGGAGCCTGCGAGACGAGAGAGCACAAAGAAACTCCTTAGAAACTAGTTAGTAACATGCATTGGAGGGACGTGAATGTGTGAAGATGGAGAGGGAGAGGAGGAAAGCTCGGTGCATCATGGGAAGTCCCCCCAGTAGTCTAAGGCCTATAGCAGCATAACTAGCTACTACCAAACGGTTAACCCGCTAACTTACACTAAAATGTTTGCAGTTCAACAGCCAATTGTCCTTGAATGCACCAACACTGACTTTCTTTCCCTGCTTACAACCATCGCACCAAGGAGGTGATGTAGTACATTTGACAAAAAAGGAAGAAACAGGAAAAAAAAGTGTCCTGAAATGATGTGAAACCAATGAATGCCTAGAAGGAAGGGAAATCAAGCCCCCCCCCCCCCAAAAAAAGCCCACTTTCTTCTGATTGGCCGACCAAGTTCCGGAAGTCTGAATGTTACTAAGTAACGCTGACATAAACATAAACATAAACATCAGGTCCGTGCCTGGAGCAGAGATACCATATAAGGACATCCGTAACTGTCTGACATCAGACAGACCCGGCGGTTGAAAAAACTGAAACGGAGCGTTCAGAGCAGTCTGCAGCCTGAGCTTTTGGCTGACAGGGATTACTGTTACATACCTTTACCTCATTATTTGGCAACTTTGGCAACATTTAGTATGAATATCCGACATTGTAACATTATATATATATGACAGAAAACACGGAAAAGCATAATAGGTCCCCTTTAAATACAAAATATACATGCTACTACTGGACTGAACACTTTAAAACAGGCGGTTTTGTTTTGAGAGAAATTGTTCTGGGAGATTGTGTTGTTAGTTTGAATCTCTCTCATTAGACCTTCACATTATAATGATATAGCTTCTTGAATAAACTGATCATTAAAATGTCTCGTCTCTCCTCTAGCACTCAGTGGCCATTAACTCAGGCTTTAGGAACTCTGGTCTCACTGTCAGCAAGACGGGAAAAATCATTACGGTAGGCTTTTGGGGCTTTGGTTGCCATTACATTCCATTAAATAGCAAGTTGAGCTTTTGCAGTAGAAATAGCCCTTTGCTTTGCCGTGTAAATGTGTCCTTGTTGTGTTTTGTTCCCCCAGGCAGTCCGTAGCACTCATGGCCTGGAGGTTCCGCTCAGCCGCGAGGGAAAGCTCCTGGTTGAGCACGAGTACATCTGTTTCCTAACTCAGATAGCCAATCAAAAGATGGAGGAGAACCTTAGACGGATCCAACGGTCAGTCTGCCAATGGGCTCCCTCCTGCTCAGTGATTGGTGGCCTTTGGTCACGGCTCGGATAAAAAACGATATACATTGCGACTCTGCAGGGAGCTCTGATTTTGATGTATTTATTGGTCATCTCCAGGTTCTACCAGAATCTCCAGTCAGCGCTGGCTACAGGGGAACTCCAAAAACTCCAAATCCCAGATCCCCCCGTCTCACAGGAGCTGCAAGATCCCCCTCACAGACTGGAGACAGAGAAAGGGGAAGAAGAAGAAGAAGACGAAGAGGAAAAGGAGGAGGAGAAAAAACCAAGTGTGTATAAACGGAGGCGGAGGAGAGAGCAACGGCGTCAGGCGGACTGTAGCCACGGTGACGGGGCGAGCAGGGGCCCAGAGCTGGAGGACTGTCTCGACCTGTTCACGTAAAGCGCCGGCTCAGTGTCTCAGTGCGGGTCGTCAGGTTTATTTGCGAGAGAGCCGGGGCTTGTGTCGCGAGGACGATCGCCACGGCAACCTACACACCGCACCCCTCAACCTGCTCTGGAGCAGGTTTAAGTCAGTAGATCAGTTTAACAACCATCTGTTCCGCAGGGGCTCAGCGCGGACAGAAGTACAATACAATGACAAGTAAACAAGTGCAGTAAAGACATTTTCAAAACATACCGTATTTCTCTTTTTCATCATTCCAATTACAAAGTACAAGCTGTCACAGCAGTAAACGGGGGCCTACACAGAACACAGAATGTCCCAGTGTTGGAAGGGTTTTGTTGCCGCCGAACAACTACAGCTCCCATGAGGCTTTGCCAGCGGCGTCTGTGGCTAAGACTCACGGGTGCGCCACTGCAGGATGCCAACAAAATGGTTAGTTTACTCCCGATATCATGCTTGAACTCGAAAGAAACGGAGAAAATACACCGTTGTGTGGCTGAGGCTAGGCAAACAGAGCTGGGCGGCCAGCATAGTAGAGCAGGTCTGGGGACTTCAAGGAGGGGACAAAACATTACATTACAGACTGCCACAGGTGCCCTGAAACAATTCCCTCATGGAAACAATTCAACCTTTTGTGAGCGCCATTGTAACATTAATGCGCCCATCAGGTTTAAGCTGTTCCGAAGACCCTGAGGCACAGCTTCAGTCAATGTGACGACATGGCCGCCGGAAGGGCAGCGGTGCTTGTTGTGTTGTGACTCCCGGCAGCGGGCTGTTTGGTGTCTCAGTGTATTTTGAGTTTGTATTCAGTGACGTTCTCGTGGGATTTTGGCCGGCCTTGACCTGGACGCTGGAGTGGAAGAGTAATGGAGATCAAACCTGTAAATGATCAAGATGTCTGATGTGGCTCTCTGTGTGAATATGATGAGTGAATGTAATAAATGTGATTTTTTTTTAAAAAGTTTTAACCCACCTGGTGGCCATTTGCTAGCTATTCTTATCTAATATTTATTTTTCCAGGGGTAATGTCATGGCCAGATGAACCACCCCACCCCAATCCGCCCGAACCCGACATGTTGTTCACACACTGTTGCCTCCCATCAACCCCCCCAGTGCAGACTTACACAGCAGCCTGTACATGACAGCTTCTTTATACGCCAAAGCCCGCTGGAGTATAGAATACGTAACACATTTGCAAAGACTATTTACATGCAGTAAATCTGATCTGGGGGCTTTTTGGCCCTGGGACGGTTAGTCAGTCTCCTTGTTGGTAATCCAGACTTTTATCATTTTAAATTTGAGGGGCTCGGCCTTTGGGAGCCCTTTAGCCTCTTTTAGTCAACTGTGTTGACTTTCGGCTTTTGAACGTCGCCGAACGACGAGCCGTTAGAGAGCCACATAGAGGCCAGCTGAGGCTCATCGCTGTGTGTGAGTAGGCCCCTGTGGCCAAACACGATCCATTAACGCAGCTTTGATAATGTGCAGCTAGAGGCCCAAACGTACCACGTTTTTTAATGCTTTAAAAGAAAAACAAAACAAACAAAAACGCGATCCAATCTGCAAAGTCATTTGGAGCTCCACTTCTTCTGGCTCGCCCGCTCTGGCTGAGGACTGGTGGGAGTTTGTGCTCAGTAGACTGCGAGTTGCTCTTTAGAGGTTGCTCAGTGAAACGGAATGAATTCCCTGGGTCCGCTGCCGTCGGACGATTCGGGAAATTCACATGAGCAGAGGGACGAGGTTTTCCCCTCTCTCAGAGTCACGGGGGAAAGGGCGAGGAGGAGACGACCGTCGCTGTCTCTGAGGGGCAAATCATCGCCATCTTTGCTCTGCTGGGTCATATGTCGCAAAATTGTTAGAGAAGTTGGATTATAAAGTGTTAAGGTGGGTGACATTAACTAGGAAGGAGTGTAACTGGATCATACACCACGGTGACACAAACCAGAAATGGACGAAACTGGATTTGTAGTCATTGGAAGTTATAAATTGGATTTTTCATCACCGTGGTAACAGTATCCAGGACCTTTTACCACTGAACTCCTCATCACCGTGGCAGCAGTATCCAGGACCATTTACCACTGAACTCCTCATCACCGTGGCAGCAGTATCCAGGACCTTGTAAGACCATGCTGTACTTCCAGGTGGTGATTTTGGCAGCTACAGTGATGCTGGTTTACTACTGTGAGTTCACCGACACGTTCAGCCCGGCTCAGCAGGGCTTCATCTGCAGAGACCCCGCTTTAACCAAGCCAGATCCTGGACCCGAACAGGACAGCCGCATACAGCCCGTAATCCTGTACTCCGTGGTGGGTGGGCTGCCTGTTGTACTGGTGAGTCCAACTTTGATTTAAACGCAACCTTGGCTGTGATGAAGATAGTGATGCTACTGGAAAGAGAGGTAGAGGAGGGGGGGATGCAGAGAGGCCCCCCCAGTCATACATGTTAAAGGAGCAACAAGTCTTTTTTTTAAACACATTTTTATATTTCAAATTCACTTTGGTGTAGGTATATATGTATGTATGTATATGTATATATACACAAGGGAACACACTGAGAGGAAAGCCTTAAAGCTGCACTACATATCGTCACATTAGCAATGCATCAAATGACTGTGTCGCGTGCGTGAAAGGGGTCACTCGGGGGGGGGGGGGGCCTACAGGGAATAACCAGCAACTCTGCAGTTCCCCGCGGCTCAATGGAGCGCTTTAATGTCTTTCAGCTCACTGTTTTGGTTTTAAGGTGTGCAACTGCACCGTTTACCGGCAGACAGACAAAGTGAGTGACTAGCTACATATCCCATGTTACTGAACAGCTACACCCTTGACGTATATATATATAGTTCATTATGTTCGTTGTATAAAACTAAATATTGTATTCATTCCTGCAGGAAGTTTGTGTAAAACTAGCAATGTGTATACAACTGCGAACAGACTATTTCCTGTGGATATTACTATGTATCCGAGTACTGAGACAGCCTCCTCTACAAGTCATCTCATGTTTGCATTCTGTTTCGCAGATTTCAGGTGTGGAGGTTGTTATCTTCCTCCTTCACTACAACTCAAACAACCTGTACGACCAAGAGACGGTTGTTGTCATGGGCGACTGTTGCTACGTGAACCCCATGGTGCGCAGGACCGTCCGTTTCCTTGGTAATCTGAGTACAGATGTTGCCTGGCAGTCACACGGCTCCACAATATAACTGGCAAAAATACAAGGATTTCATGCATCGGCCTACAATGGGGGAAACGGGTTGGATATGGTGGAATACAGTAAAAAATGTCAAATATCACTACTTTTCTTCTAAATGAAACGCTGACATCACAGAATGCATGGTTTTATACTGTAATGGCAGTGAGATTGAAAAATGTGGTTTTAATGGAAGTCAATGAGGCATTTTTTGGCCACGAAGGTGTCCAGAGGGAGTATCTGACGCTACAGAAAAAATACTAATTTTGTTGCTAATCTTTGACATATCCAAGACTCTAATCACCACCAATGTCCCATCCCCCTACTATTTATTATATGGAAAATAATATTTTTTTTGTGTTTTTTTTGTAATAAATAATTAATAATTCAAATAATTAAACTGGCATTTAAAGGGTTAAAATCCTGAAAATGATTGAATGTCTGGTAGCTTTGTGCAGGTTTGAAGTTGTTTAAGTGAATTATGAAGAAGAAAAAAAAAAGCAGAAAACAATATTGATCATGAGGATTTAATAGCATTTTTTTTTGTACGTGTACATTTTTGCCACGAAGGTGTCCGGAGGGCGCAAAATGCATCAAGAGAGTAAAAAAAAAAATTACGAAAAAGAAAGGTTCTTGCAAAAATTCATGCCAAAAGCTGTAACACAGCCAAAATGATCACCAAATCCAAAATAAAAAAGTTGAGAAAAATGCCAGAGGAGGGAAATACGTCATCCGTCGTCTCGTCTTGTTGTAATGACATTGACTTGTCTGGATTTTGCTTTTCTGTCTCGATCTGAGTACTTCCTCCACCACTGTGTTGATTTATTTCAGGCGCTGTCTTACTGCAACACGCTGCTCTTTAACTCATCTAACCTGTGTGTGTGTGTGTGTGTGTGTGTGTTTCTCTGTAGGTGTGTACGTCTTCGGTCTGTTTACCACAGACATCTTTGTCAACGCAGGTCAGCTGGTCACGGGAAGCCTGGCTCCCCACTTCCTGTCCGTTTGCCAGCCCAATTACACCGCCCTCGGCTGCCAGGACACGGCGCGCTTTGTCGGCCAGTCCGAAGCTTGTACCGGTGACCCTGATGACATCACGAGAGCCAGAAAGACTTTCCCCTCCAAAGAGGCCGCGCTGAGTCTGTACACGGCTGTTTACCTGGCAGTGAGTGGCTCTGTTTAATGTACCGGGTGCTGGGAGTGTGCAGAGACCAGCGTGACTGACCGGCAAGCAGTTCGTCTTCATCAGCCCCCCGACTTACCATAGAAAATAATCTCCCTTTTCAGATGTACGTCATGTCCTGTGTTGGCTCCAGCGGAGGTCGTCTGACTGGCCCCCTCCTCAGCCTCTCGTTGGTCAGCCTGGCCGTGCTAACGGGCATCAACAGAGTGGCCGAGTACCGAAACCACTGGAGTGATGTCATCGCAGGACAAGCCATTGGGGGAGCTATTGCGGTGTTTCTGGTCAGTTATAGTTCACCTTATGGGGTGCTGGCTTGGCATCGCCAGACCAATATGGAAATGTGAATTAGACCGGAACCTCTCATTTTTCCATTTTCCATGGGGGGAGGGGAGATGTGAACGGACTACAGCGTGTGATGGTGTAGAGGAAAAAATAGAGACGACGCACCGCCCAGTTCGTTTAAAACTGACGCGGGGTCAAAGGGCGATGTGCTTGGCCCTGATTTGTGCCAGACCCAGCCGTTTGGTCGGGAAGAGCAGCCTCCTTAGCCTACAAACCCTGTGGGGTTCAAAAATGGTTTTCAATCAACACCAAGTCTTAAACATCTCCGTAAAACCTTGCGTCTGCCTACGAGACAGACAGTAAACACAGGCAGGTTGCCCCGTTCCTCAGACGCAGCCCCTTGATTTGTACTCTGATTGCAGTACTTATTTAAAATACATGTCTTCCCCTCACATATGTCACATTTTGAGGTAGTTTTATCTCATCTCAGAGCCTCTTTTCAGAGAGTCAGTCCACCACCACTCTGCCACCGTACATCATCCCTAATAGGAAACTGCTCTAATGGACTAACTTGCCGCAGGACACATGTGCGCATAAAGCACACCAGTTGTGGTCGTTGGAACGAGCTTGAATCCCTCCTTTGTGCACGGCAGTCAGGCTGGGACCAAAAGATGGGTCACAGAAACAATCTAAACAACAACGACGAAGGTCCCTCCGGTCGCAATTTAAATACCTCAGTCCCCTCAGTCAGGTCCCCTAATACAGCTCTTTGTGTCGGGCTGCTGTTGTATCACTGCGTTTGGGATCATGACAAAATAGCTGTATACTGAACCAGTGTCCCCCCGTCTTTCTCTCCTCCCAGGTGGTCTTTGTGGTTCAGTATTTCAGAAAGAGGCCGGCGCTTTCTCAGAGTCCTTCGGACGCAGGCACGGCTAACACTGACGAGGTGTCGCCGCAACTGAATCACGCCGTGGAAACCAGCGACAAATACATCGTTACACAGGTAAAGAGTGCACAACGTATACCACACTGTATGTGAAAAGCATTATGTCCATATTTTGTTGTTTTTCTGATATGACATGAATTGAAAGTACACACACCAAAAGCAAAAGCACTTAAAGCTACACTAGGCAATAATATTGAATTATGAGTTTAGTTGAAATAACGTATTTTGACCAGTGCATGTCACTAACAATATCTAATTGAAGGGCTCCTTTAAAAAAAAAAATGTGTGTCTGTGAGTACCCGCCCCCCCCATTTGTATTTAGCCTTTTTAGTCTTTTAAAAAACTGGACCAGGTCTGAATCAAACAACCAATCAGGGTTAGCCTAGCACGTTAACTGGCCAATGACATCGACTCTGTACAAACAAGGGCGTTCTACAGAAGGTTCCACCTTCTGGATTGGATCCGAACCCCTGATTGGTTGTTGGATTCAGACCTGGTCCAGTTTTTAAAAAAAAGGCTAAATACAAAAAGGGGGCGGGGGCTCACAGACGCACATTATTTTTAATGTGCGTCAATTAGATGTTGTTAGTGACATGCAATGGTCCAAATTAGTTATTTCAGCCAACATTACAATTCAATAATATTGCCTACTGTAAGTACAGGTTGCCACAGTGTCTTGACAATTATGAAATAGTATAGAAATACTGAAATGTTTACAGTACTCAGCGCGCCGTAGAAACATCCAACACTTGTCAGGACAACTCAAACAATGAAGATATCATTGTGTCATTTCCTTTCTGCTCCTGTAGAGCCCAGGATCCTTCACAGAGATCACATGACTATGACCGCCCATCCCACCACACTACGGCGGGGGGGGGGATGGAAGTGGAAGTGGAAGTCACCGAGTCTACGTCACACGTGGGCCATTGGAAAACGAGTCAGTCCCTACCACCTCAATCTTGAGTCACTGATACCATTACTGGAAACACGCAGCCACTACACGCAAAGGATGCCAAAGAAGAAAAAGAGTTTATGGCCAACGTGGTGTTGGGTTTGGCAATAACACTGGTGTCAGACAAAAGCTATTGTACCATAGTCTTATTTCTTTACTGTAATTGTACCAAGGTAAAAGATACATCGACGCTATCCTGTAAATCATGATACATATCTAGCATTGCTTTATCCAGAGGCAACAAACGACAGGCATTTCAAGCATGTCCAATATAGCATGTCGTAAAATGATGTACAATGAATTCATAGTATACCTCACAGAGGGTCTTTAAATGGAAAACTGTAAAATTCCAACAACTGAACACGTCCAGGTTCTGCAAAACGTTTCAAAAAAAAAAAATCAAAACAGCGGTTTGGCTGCGTGTTTGTTCCGTAGCGAAAAGACCCAAATGCCACTTTACCTCCCAAGCGTTCCCTTAAAAGCATCGTCCGGTGTGTCGACGTGCTCCTGTTCAGGTCAAATCTCTTACCGTTGAGTGTGTGTCACGTTTGAAAGTGCAGTGTTTGTGTACCACTCCCGGCCCCAGGGGCCAGCCGAGAGGTTACTTCTTGCTGTATATATGAATATATATATATATTTCTCTGTTCTGAGTGACCTGCAGTGTTGTGTGTGCAGGTGTAAACATGTTGTTTATGTAGTGTCCCAGTGACAAACTGATTCCTGCTCAAATTCATACTGAATATTTGAATAATTTATGTATGTATGTATGATATATAAACCCGATACATGGTGTTTCATTCGTTTGCGTAACTCACCTGAGATAACTTTTGAAATAGTTTGTCCAGTGACGATGACTTTTTTTTTTGCCAGTGATGTGAAGTTTTTGTGCAGGAAAGTAACAGATCAGACAGGTTACTGGTAAGGCAGTGACTTCACTCAGAGCTGCTCTGCTGTACCACACAGATGTTCTTAAGGATTGTACAGTAGCAACCCCCCCCCCCCCCCCCCCCAACCATGCAAATGTTAAATTAAATGGCATTTACATTTTAATGGCATTTTACTGTGTTGTCTTGATTCTAATTCACACATACGTGTTCATCCCATTATGGTTTCAGATATAGCCACTGCCCTTAATGACTGATGCCTATAACAATAACACTGATACTTACAGAAAGAAGAAGTTATTGAAGGTCATATGCATGACTTGTAATGGAGCATTTTTATATGGTGTTATTGGTACGTAAGTGGTAAGTAAAAGATCTGAGTACTTCTTCCTCTACTGCCAGCTGTTGTTTTTGTTGTTCAGAGGACTGAGACAAGCATTGGATACTTGAGGGCTTTAATACTCAGAGTTTTAGTTAATTTAATTTAATTTAATTTAATTTAATTGAACAACAGAACACGCATCTTGTCTGAATGTGTTATCGAATTCCAGTTCAACAGAGGATATAAAGGTCCCGTATTGTAGAAAGTAAGACGTCCATGTCTTGTTTGATTCTAAAGCAGGTCTGGGTGCTGTATAAATACTGTGAAAGGATCAAAACACTCAGTCCAGGGAGAAATGAAACACGGCCCGTATTGAGACACTGTGCCTTTAAACGAGCCGCCGGGACTTCCGTAAGATTGTGATGTCACAACTATACAGTCGCCGCCCTCAGCCACGCCCCCCCCCCCAGCAGGTCATCTGCTACAGGCACACCCTCATCCACCCACTCAACTCTGTCTGAGTTATTGGAGCGCTCTGCTCAGGAACTACTCTTCAATTGTTTGGAGGTTGTTCAGTTTGTCTCAAACGGCTTGTTTCAGACAGAGGGGGGGGGGGGACTGAGGGGCTGCATGAAGGGCCAGGAGAAGATACATCAGGACTTTTTTCAACTGTGAATCATGCAGAGCTGCTCTAGAGGAGTCCCAGAATAAAAACACAGAGCTGGAAACGAGCATCATACGGGGCCTTTAAGTATCCTTTCAGCGGCAACACTTATCTCATTGCAATTGGCTGACAGGAGGACAGCCAACTGTCAATCAGCTCTAACACGCGCACACACACAGAGCCCCGCCCACCTACTACACCTGCAAGCCGGGAGGTCTCTCGAGCGTCGCGCGAGCCAGAGGGACAACTGTTCCAGCACGAGACAGGAGCGGGCTTTTGACAGGTAAGCTAACTGTGCGCCGCACTTGCTGCGTGCCTCTCTTTTACAGTGCTAGTGGGCGTAAAGTATTAAGTCCTCTCTACTTCTGTAGGTTTGTAATTAGTATTAAAATGACAATGTCGTGACAAACGTTGTGTCACAGTTACAAATAACTACCGGCTAACTTTGCTAGCTGCTCAAGAACAGTTCAAACGACGGTTCTCGAGGTATGTCTGCCGACGACGTGCTTATTATTCCTTTCTAACTTATACCGGAGGTCATGCAGACATGTCATGGCGGGGTTTGAACCAGGGGGACAAGTGTCGTCCACTGACACGGGCTCAAGGGAGAAAGACGCAGCCAGGGAGAGGTGGAGATAATTCCTTAATTCTGTTTAAGCTTCAGTTTCTCCTGGCTGTTGCCTCTCCCATTGTTTGTGTGTGTGTGTGTGTGTGTGTGTGTGTGTGTGTGTGTGTGTGTGTGGGGGGGGGGGGGGGTAACAATACTCCAGCAGTGTTTACTGTATTAATTGCATAAATATATTGCTGGTATTTTTAGCATTGGTGCTGCACTCTTCAGGCGTAGGACACCCAAACTTCAAATGACTCTGTTCTGCTCACTGTGCTTGCTCATGGTGGGAACTGTTGGGTCTCTGTAATAACATTATAAAGAGTCGGTCTAGACCTGCTCTATTTTGTAAAGTGTCATGAGATGACTTTGTTGTGATTTGGCGCTATATAAATAAAATTGAATTGAAATTGAATTGAATTAAAAGGCAAACTGTTCCCAGCACAGCTTCCAGCTTCCGTTAGCTGGACTCGACCCTGGTTTGTAGTGGTTTGCACGTTGGTCATACTGGCCTGTTTTGAGATCAGTTGAAGGATTTTGCAAGCCCACTGTATTACATCAGGAATTCATTGTCACCAAGCCTGAAGTTGAAATTCTGGCTCCTTTCAATTGGCCCCAAGTCCAAGATCACCATTTCTAAATCAATTTGAAGGTGGTCAGGTATTGGGCACGTGGTCGATCATCCCGATCGACCCCCACATGGTCGCTCTTGACTGTCTGTCTGTAGCTGGCAAGCAGATGGTTTGCACAGATTAGCAGCCTCGCGAGCAGATTAGCTCTCAGTGTACCCACTGTTTTACTGACTGGTTCCCTGACTGACTGACTGACAGGCAGATATAAGCTCCACTCAGCTTTTATTTTGTAGGAGTGAGGGAAGGGGGAGGGGGGCAAAAAACGTCAGTCATCCTAATTGAAAACTGACAGACTGGTCGGCAAATATGTTTTCCCTTCATTTAGGAGATGATGTGACAAGTGACTGAGCCTGAACCCCCAGGCTTCAGGCTGACAGGCTGGATGCCTTGTTTGTAGGACATAGGGCAGAATAATATGTAGCCTCTCTTCCTTCTGCACGGATGGACTGGTTTGTTTACGATGACTTGGGGCCAAGCTAATCCGAGACCCTTTTCTCCTGGCTGACCCGAGGCAGTGGGTCAGTAACATGTCAGGATGCTGTTTGTGTAGCTGTGAGGCATACCGCTGACCTAACGTGCAATATTAATTGGGGGGCTCTCTGCAAAATACCTGGCACTAAACTTCAAATTAAATATACTGCAGTAGAGAAGTGTACGTGCCTTCCACCAGCCCACCTGGGTTTTTAACTCAGACAGGCAAACGGTGACCTGGAAATAGAAGCAGTGAACGTGAGTGTTTCTTTCTAAGAATACCCTCCACCCCCCTTGTGTTTGAACCCTGCGCTATAAACTCTCCTGACCCATATCTATATTAAACACACAGCCTCCTCGCCTGCATACATACAGCTGACTCTGCAGGGTGGGGGATTTCACATTTATCTTTATAGTGCAATAAATAAACATCAACCGCCGGGATCCCTGTGACACGCAGAGGTGCTTTTGGATCCCTCCGGTTTGATGGTCAAATAGCTGTTAGAAAGTCCTGCGCCTGGTTGGACAGTTTGGACTCCACAGCAACATCCGCTCCGGACAAGTAAGGTGATGGCGGGGACAGATGAGGGGGGAACGGACTGGTGGGGGTGAAGGGGATGAGGGAATCCCTCAGATGGGTCGCTTTAAAGGACTGCAGCCTACTGTATGTTTTACACACTTCCATAGATTAACAAGTCCTCCATTTATATATATGTTTAGGACATACAGATATTTAGTATTGCATCTCCATAAAGTTGCCAGAGACAAGATTTGTAGCAGCAGGTATCCTGATCCCTAATATGGCTTATCGATTCTCGCTGTCCGATAATCTCGACAGCCTTAACAAACCTCCTCCAGAGCCACATGAGACCCCAAGACAGGTAAACTGACTTTCATGCACACAATTTGGTGTAGAGTGCCCCTTTAACAAAATGGGGATTTAAACTAAGCAATTATCCGATCAAAGAGCAAACGAACAAGACCAAGAATCTGACCCGAGAAACCGATGCCCATTTTCAGTAGCTGACAGATTTCCATACGTATTTATCTTACGGTGGACGGATTCAGCCTTAGTAATACGCATCAGAATCACAGTGTGATCGAGACAATTAAAGAAAGCACATCTGACCCTAAGAAGTGTCCTTAAATACTTATATAATTTTTTTATGTTTCTGTTTTTATTGTTTGCTGCAAAGTTACATTTAAACCGTTTAAACCGCTGGGCAAACATTTAAAACCACAACAAATGCCATTACGTGGCGCACAGCACGTGGACAGCTGGACCAGCAGGACATCAACAGTCCGCCGGCAGACAGCCCCTGACCCGCTGGGTATAAATAAAGGGTTTGACCCCGTATTATATGAGGAGCCAGAGGGTTGTATTTCCGAATAGGAAAGTGACAGATCTGGTCCATCTCGGGAGGACCCTGGTGTAAATATACAGCAACGCCACGTGATCACAATGAATGATATGTACTGTAAACATGAAATCCAACCAGAAACATGATCATTTCGACGTGTCAGTCGAAAGATTTAGGCTCAAACATGATACGGGGTTTGATTGAGACCGTATGTGGCGGACAGCCAGTTTGGGAAAGTATGGCAGACGCACACACACACACACACACACACACACACACACACACACACACACACACACACACACACTCAGAGCAGCTGTGGTTAAAGGTGAGTCTTGTAAATCAAGGGGGGTGGCCCTGTCTGACAGTTGTCTCTTGAGCTAATGGATTGACAGCGTGCGCGCTAAGGCTGAAGTAGCTAACAGCTAGCAGTAACAGTAACGACTTAGTTAAACTGACTAAACCTCATATAGAGAATCAGAGAACATTTATTGTCTTCAAACATGATGCAGGCTAGGTTAGCATGCCAATATAAGATTTCCAAAGCTCCTCGGCTGGTTGACATGTATTAGATGTAATATGAGCAATAAGGTGACACTTTGTTGAAAAAAAAAAAAGAGGGGGTTTTAGGCCCCTAAATGTGCAAATACAAGTGGAAGATGGATGTTTCTTGATGTTCTGTTAACTACTGACCATCCATTTTCTATGCCTACTATTTATGAAGCTACTCTTAGCCATGTGCCTGCCCTGGAAACCATTTGTTCCGGTTAAATCCATTGGAACATCCTTGTTGTTGTCCTTGTTATGCTTGTTTCACTCAATAATCATGAGTACTAGAAAATGCGGTAATGAGATGCAGTACGGTACGGTAGGATCAATACGATCTGGACTCACTGATCACACTTTTCTGCTGCTTTGTGTTGTTCAAGCTGTCATTGCTGTTGCTAGGGATGTGCCGATACTGGCCAAAAATCAGATGCGATCCTTCAGCCTTTAACTAAACTTTGAACAGCATGCCATAACGAGAGAACGTGTCACGAGTAACGCAGGTGAGCGGCATGTGTCATGTGACCAGCAGCTAGTCAGCAGCGCTGTCATCATGTCGTCATTTTAAGCTAAACAGCAGAGTGCAATTTATGCAGTGTGAGTGTTGTCTACCGGTCCCGCTGGCAGCAGCGTTGGAAAACTTCCCCAGAGGTTACATGTGAAAGAAACTAACCTGAACTTTCAGCTGTGAGCGCCTTAAGACGCCATGTGTACCGCGCTGTCCACATTCGAGTCATGTTGTGGGCTCTGTGTTTCTTCCTTTAGGGGAGTACGGTTGTTACATTTTGTTAGTTAGTTGTTTAAGAGCGGGAAGAAGACGGTATCAGACTGGTATCGAAATCGGCAGACACTGGAACAAGGTTGCAGAATCGGACGTGGAAAGTGGGTTGTCCTTGTCTCTGACTCTCTCTCTCTCTCTGTCTCTGACGCAGGATGGAGGAGTCCGACCTGCTGAAAGAGAGGCTGCAGGCCATCACTGTAAGGCTTCAGTCCACTCTGCTCGAGCGAAACACTAATGTCGGCCGTACCGACAGTATCTGCCGCAGTAAACTAACGAACTAAACTAAACTAACTTTGCCTGTAACCTTCAGTTGATTGGGATCTATTGTTAAATTCACACTGTAACTGTTTGTCTCGAATGTGACAGGAGAAGCATCGCATTCAGGAAGGCGTCAGACAGAAGAGACTGGAGCTGGACCAGGAGAGACTCAAACTGCAGCATCTAAAGGTTCACTATTCTCTATTTGACTACACCGATCAGCTGCTCTTATATGCACCCAGTCAGTGAAATCACAGTGAGACGGACGTTAAGGAGGAAATGTGAGCCTGAATTACATTCATAGAGATCTTCGTCCACGTTGTTGAACTCTGCGTTCTGCCCTTTTTGAATTCATCAGAAAAAAGCTCTGAGAGAGCAGTGGCTGCTGCAGGGCTCCGCTTCCCACAATGCAGCAGACCTTCTGTCTGACCAGCAGCAGACCAGAGCGCTGCAGCTCAACATCCACAGGTACAAAACACACACACACACACACACACACACACACACACACACACCAACGTGACTGATTTGACCCCTTTGCTAACCTGGACTGTCTCTCTGACCCATTAGGATAGAGATGCAGGTGGAGTCTCTGGAGAGAGAGGAGTCTATGGTTTCTACCAATGAGAGCTTCATCCTCAGCAGACTGAAGGCTGTGGAGAGAAGCCCAGAGGACATTATCAAGGTACACACACACACACTGTCTCTCACAGACACACACTCCCAGCTGTTTGTGCTTCCATTACTTTTGCTGTACTGATTTGTGTGTGTGTGTGTGTGTGTGTGTCTTCCAGGAGGCCCAGGAAAGCTTTGTTCCTGGTAAGTCGTACATCGTTCTTTTTTCTTTCTTTCTTTCTTCGGTGATGTTTTAAGATGAATCTTGCGTTAACAGTTCTGCCCTCTTGTCCCGCAGAGCCGTCGCAGGTCACCACAGTGATCCCTGATGCCCCGGAGTCCCTCTCCCCGCCGGCCAGCGAACACTCCGAACCAAACACACAGAGAAAGAGTGAGATCAATTTTGTGCACATTCCTGGAAAGTGCATTCAGAGCACGTTGTACTTTGTACAGTTTTGTGAGCTTTGATACTTGAGGGTTCACCTGTAGTTTGAGGGCAAAGAACCTAGAAGGAATACTCCACTGAAAACCTGCGCCTGAGTGTCAAACACTCGCTTGAAATGCGTCTGAAAAGTTGTGGACCTTAGTTGTGGTTGCTCGCCACACTAACATTAAACATTTGGCCACATTCAGGCAAAAACAAATGTGTTTAGGACATACTGAGCATACGGATTGATTGTTCCGCAGAAGTATTTTTAAAATTATTTTTTTTATATTCTGTTTAATGTGGGGCCAGCATTGGAATCCATTGTAATTTTGTAAAACTGCTTGCAAGTGGAATTGGTTGAGGACTGATAAAGCTGGGGATATTTAAAAAGCTTTTTTTTTTTTTTTTGTATGTCTTCAAGGTAATATCTTTAAGGTAAGAAGTGCCAGGCAGGTGTGAGCCTCTGATCTGTTTGAACATGACTGTCAACTCCTGTTTGTGCATGTGCTAACAAGACATTCGGTGTACGCATTCTTCCTGAGGTTTAGTGATCTTTCCAGATGGGCCTGGTTCGTGCATAACCAGGCTTGAATACCAATTTTGTATCTGTCGATCACCAACTTTACCTAAAAGTGTCCATATCTCGGGTGATCTGTGCGCAGCTGTGTTCTTTGCATTGCCACACTACACGTTCCTGTACTGAGTTACCTCGACAGTTGACAGTTTGCGTGTACAGCTACAGTAACAACTGTGACGAATTCATCAGCGCATAGATCATTTCATCGTTTGTCACTCTTATTTGTAGTTACCGACTAACTGCCACCTATAGAGGGTTGAGGGCGCACCTGCAAACATGGCGGCCGGTGATTCAGAACCCCTGGATAAGGTGTTTTCATGCCACAGTGTCCTGGTTTCTATCGGAGCACTGCAGATATGGGAGTTGGCCGACATAAAACTGATATTAACATGGACTCTGTCTGTCTTCCCCTCTGTGTGCCAGCTCTGTTTGCCATGGAGATCAACGTGACTAAAAACCTGTTGACCGGGGAGAGCACAGTACTCTCTACTGCAGCAGTTCCCCCTGAGGAGTTGAACCAACACGCCGGGCTCAAGGTGTACGACGACGGCAGGAAGTGTGTTTATGCCCTGAACTCGCACAAGGTATCGTCATTCTCTAAACAACGCTGCCAAATAATAATGAACACAAATAATTCAGAGTTGCAAGTTCATAAAAACAAGTCTTCAGTCGAGAAAGAAGTCACGGTGGTAGCAAGTCAAGGCAGCAAATGCACAATCTCGGTTAGTATTAAGTCTAGATAGGGGGACTGCTAGCAGATACAGTTGAGTGCTTGTACATATGGGCACAAAAACCTCACAAATGTATGCTGGAGGCCAGACCAGGGAGTAAAATCCATTCTAAAAATCAACTGGGGGCCAATGCAAAGAAGCTTTTCTTTGTTCCAAGTCAGCGGTCTGGCTGCAGCATTCTATTTAACTTGAAGGCAAGACTTTCTCCAAGCCATGAATGTGATCTGATTTTGGAAATAATACAAAGTTGATAAAAGGACAGCACTACCTTATTAATATGTCAATCAAAGGTTATGTTAGAATAAGATAGAAGATAGTGCCTACATTTCTGGTTCATCGACATGGCAATGATGTGAAAGTCACTTCCAGCAGAGACCACTCCCCATTTTTATTTTTCCCCACGATCAACTGCTTTTTCTGCTTTTGCCATGGACCTCTCATTGTGTTCTCCTAACAGTGGCCCATATTCCTTTCACTTTTTTAGGGGTCACATGACCAGAGCTGTGCGTCTGAGCTGTCGGCCAATGAGGTGGAACAGCTGCTGAGAAGCGCCACGGTGCACCGCCAAGCGAACCACCAAAACTACCGCCAAACTGGCGGCAGGAAGGAGGAGCATTGCTTTTACAAGCAGCAGGACGAAAGAGACAGAGTGCAGCGGCGTGACCTCAGAGACCAGGGGGGGCACCATGGCAGTCACCTCCTCAGAAACAACGCTACGGAGAAAGACTGGCAGAGAAGACCAGGGCCAGAGCACTGCTTGGGTCACCAGGAAAGCCATTATAGAAGGCAGGAAGAGAGAAATAACCAAAGCAACCTGGGTAAAGGTCATCACCTTGGAAACCACAAGGGGTTGGGACATCACTATGGTAACCAGAAAGATCGTCACTGCAGTTCGTACCAGGTGAGACACTGCCGCAGCGCTCAGGAAGATGGGCCTGCTAGCCACCATGCCAACGGCATCATCAGAAGCAATAGCAGGGTAACCGGAGGCTCGGCCAATGACTGCACTCCTCCCAGATTGCATAACCAGGAAGTAGTTTCACCCTACCAACCACAGCTCTGCTACACCCCAGCCAATTATATTCCTCTTAGTGATTACGTCAGTGTGAACGAGGAAGAGCTTTATTGCTACAGCCCACCGTCCTATCACAGCCACGATGGGAACCCACCCACCGCTTTGTACAGTGGCCCCGCCCACTCTGACAGAGTGCCCTCCCCCCTCTACAGCGACGACTCACCTTACACCATCCTCAAAGCCGCGGAGTCCACCGAGCCAATCACGGCCATCTTCATGGGCTTCCAGACGGCACAGGACGACAGCGGGCTGGGTCAGGGGTTTGAGGGCTCCATGAAGGCCGAGCTGGTCATCATCGAGGACTATGAGGACGGCGGCAGCAGCGGCGGCGGAGGCGGCGGCAAGAAGGAGATGAGGAGCCGCGCCCAGCTCGGGGCCAACAGTCACCCAACGGCAAGTTCAGCCATTGGAAACACGGGACACGTGGAGGGAGTTGGAGACCGATGGACGGGCGAGAGACGGGTGGGACCAGGTATCAGAAAGATCCAGAAAAAACACAAACCCTGCTGTGCTGTGTGCTAACTGGACTAACTGATGCATGCCTGAGTGTAACACACAGTTAGACACTAGCAGGTGAACAGAGTGGAGAATTTTGGCAGCTTTTTTTTGTTTGTTTTGGGTGGAGACCCAAAAACAGAACTACAAGTGGACAGAGTCACTCCTCCCAAAAAGAAGTGCTTGTTTTTACTCTGTGTCTGCTGGATGTTTGCGAATACATACAAACATTCACCCCCCCCCCCCCCCCCGTAGACCTGAAAGGTCTCACCAAAAAGGCTGCGTTTCCATCCTCATCCAAGGGAACGTTTTCCGTGGTCACCTTGAATTTCGCTGCAGGAAAAAAAAGAAATATGAATACAAAACCCACCTGCAGCACGATGCACTTCTCTGCTATCTAAATGAATGTGTATTCTCAAATCATACATGTTAAACAAACAAATGCACACATACAATACAATATAAAACGTACTACCTATATACAGAGTGAGGATCTGTATAAATGTTGTGGAACAGACGACGCCAAGAAACCTGTGCAATCTAACCGGGGTTTGAGTCCGGTGAGCTGTGGCTCCCTCTGCTGGTGCACAGGTGTCGAGGCGACCTAGTTCACAGTAATGAGCAGTTATGGTAACTGCTGGATAATGACAGGATTTAAGTACTTTTGTAGCATTGTATAGAGCTGTATGCTAGCACAGTGGCTTCCAAAGTGGGTTTCCGGGACACCCGTCGGTACCCAGACACATTTAAAAGCAAACTCATGTATTTCACCTGACTAATGATGTTAGATGTTAGCCCAATATATATATACATACATATATATACAGTTGATATCATGGTGACTTGACGACCAGACAGATGTTTTGTAAAGAACTTCATGTGACATATCTTATTTGTTTTGTTGTTTTTTTTAATCACATTAGCCCCCCCCCCCCGGACTGTACGTGTGTTTGTCTACAATACATCAGGCGCTAATAAACCTTTGTTATTGATTGATGTTAACAGCTCGTTCTGCGCTGGTCTAACCCCTCAACACGACACAATATAACGCTGCGACTGTGTGTGTGTGTGTGTGAGAGACATTAATCATGTATGACGTGAATCAGCTTAGATGTCCCCCACAGAGTCATGCTGGATATCAGTCTGTGTTAGCTTATGTTGACGCTGATGTCATCTCATTATACCAGTGTGTGTGTGTGTGTGTGTGTGTGTGTTTGCAGGATACAGGATACAGGATACAGGATAGCTGACAGCATCAGGCCTAATGACATTAACGGCCTCACTTGTGTCATTGGCACTGACAGACTCCACGCCCCCCACCCCCACTACCAAGCAATCTCAACTCAAAGGTCCACTTACTTGCTCGTCCCGGACCCTTTCAACGGAATCAAATGGTCTTCATCAGCGGCATGGATTTGTTTTGTCGTCTCTTTTGAGACAAGAATGTAACTGTAAGCTCAGAATAATGAGCATGCACAGTTCCAAGGCAGCTGAGCAAACCCCCCTATCCGCTGATGAAGACCATGTGACGTGGCGGAAAGCTCCGGACTAAGGGAGTAAGCGGACCTTGAGTTGAGTTTTTTTGTTTTGTTTCCAAGGTTAGCGATGAACAGTATAGTTTCCTTGTTGTTCTATGTCTTAAATGTTGGTGTCATTTTATTCATATTAGCTCATATTATTAAACAAATACATTCATTTGTGTCTCAGGTAGGACACTTACTTCCCCACTCGTCAAGAGTCAGAGTGCATTGTAACGTTTCATTCTGATAAATATGAAATAGGTTGTCTTTTCATTTGAAATACTCCACGAATGAGAAATGATGGGAAAAAAAAAGTGTAAGACAGTGATACTCAACTTGCGGCCCGTGGGCAAAACCGAGTGTCGGGTGGCCCGCCGACCATTTTCTAATTCCCAATGAAAATAAATTGATTTTGTGTTTGTTTATACCAGTTAGTAAATGTTCATTAACGTCCCTCAACTGTCGACCTCGACTTGTGAAGTCGCATATTAGCCCATCTGCGATCTGTGCAGTGTGCAGAAGCGGGGACACTTGGTTTCAAAAAGTTCAGGTACACCTGACCTGCTCGGGGAACGTGGCAAGTTGAGTATCCCTGGTCTAAGGGTTATTTGACATATGGGCATACAACATGCACGACATACTGTAGAAGTAAATACCTCTCTTTCTTCACTTCTTCTTAGAGTTTTGGTC
The DNA here is from genome assembly GCF_043641665.1 of Enoplosus armatus. Taxonomy (NCBI): domain Eukaryota; kingdom Metazoa; phylum Chordata; class Actinopteri; order Centrarchiformes; family Enoplosidae; genus Enoplosus; species Enoplosus armatus. Next base: position 22,511,558 of record NC_092193.1, on the reverse strand, counting down.
GTTTTGATGTTGTGGTTCAACAGCAGTATTTTCAGTCTCATACACTGTGTCTCGAAATTGAAGGATCCAACCTGAAACCCCTGCGACGCCTCATCTGTAACTCAACGTAATCATGTCTGGGTTTTTTTTTTTGGCCATTTTGCCTTTGAGCCAAGCACACTGTTTGTGTGTGTGTGTGTGTGTGTGTGTGTGTGTGTGTGTGTGTGTGTGTGTGTGTGTGTGTGTGTGTGTGTGTGTGTGTGTGTGTGTGTGTGTGTCAGGTACAGAGGAGGAGTGAAGGAGGAACGCTGGATCCATCTGCCGTGGCAGGAGATATTCCGGAGCTCCCCTGTGTCCCGCTGTGACCCCTGACTGACCACACTGACCAGTCCATCGCCCAGCCTGCCGCTCAACCTCCACTGCTGGCTGCATACATCAAAGCTCCTTTGATTCCCTTAGGTCACAGGTGGGACTGTCCTCTTTTTGATGGAAATACCTGATTATCCTTTTCATTTAATCACTGTTGGCAATAATAGTGTTTGTTCAATACAATAGCAAAAATGTTCGTGTAAGCTTAAACTATGCAGATTTATCTATGGGCACTGGTGGTCTGGTAAGTCCAAAGACTGCAAGTCAAGACTGTGGTGTTCTAACTTGGGAGTGTTGGTCAGATATCTTTGGTCTAATCCAGGTCTAAGATTAGTTTGGCTGCATGTAGTAATTTAACATCAATAATGTTGCCACAATATTAACTGTCCGAGTCTAATCACCGTCAACAAAGTGACACCGTTCCAGCTTCCACAGGCCTCTTCGCTGCGGTGCGATCCGATGGATCCACTATCTGCAGCACCAGCTTATCTTCCCTGTGTCTTTTGAGTTTGTGAGGGTGCAAATTAGTTTGACAATAAAGGCTTTCTGTGAGAGAGTTTCTCGGTTTGTGTTTGCAGGAGACATTAAAGGCCCCATATGATGCTCGTTTCCAGCTTTATGTTTTTATTCTGGGACTCCACTAGAGCAGCTCTGCATGATTCAGTCCTTATGTATCTCCTCCTGGCCCCTTCATGCAGCCCCTCAGTCCCCCCCCCCCCCCCTCTGTCTGAGACAGCCGTTTGAACAACCTCCAAACACTTGAAGAGTAGTTCCTGAGCAGAGCGCAAACTAAACGTGATTTTAAATAAGGTTAGTTCATTAATAATACAGCGTTTTTTTCACAGCATTTCTAATACAGTTCTGTCGGATTCCTCTGAAAAGCACGATAACCAACGTCATCATAATGTGTTACATGCTTAAATCTGATGTTTATGTGATCACCGGAGTAGAAAACACACAAACACACACACACACACAGAGTAGGTTTCAGGAGTCACACGCTTTATTGAAGACGTCGTCACCGGACCTTTCATTTGGCAATAGTAATAAATGAAACTGAAACTCAAGGCAAATAAACCACGAAAGAAACAGAACGGGAATAAATCACACAAGTGAGGCGAAAGCCGTAATAGTGTTTACATGAGTCCGCACAGAATATCCTAAGCGAGTAGCGTGAGGCGTCACTCAGTGTTAACCCCCTGTGCTCATTGAGAAGTGGCACCGACACTGCCACGCCTGACGAGAGGAAAGCCATCAGGAACGTCGCAGAGCTTCATGACCATGAACTGTAGCGCTGTGGAGTGTGCCGGAGCACCTCAGATCAAGCCTGAGACAGGAGCCAAACCGGAACGCCTTGAATGCGATGAGATCACGGGGGCCGACACCGAGTGAACAGTCGCGTGTAATATGTGCCATCGTACAGTATATCTAACACAATAATGACATGCTGCAACTTTAGAACCTTATCATTGTGCATTCAATAGACCTCAGAATCTCATGTCATCACAGCTTTGTCCTTAAAGGATGAGGTTTTTCCCCCCCCAAGTCTTCAATACTCGCACATCTTATGTACACTGAAACAGTTCCTGTTCAGTGTAGTCATTCCTCGTTTCCATGCCAGCCCTGAGGGGGGGGTCCTTTCCTAGTGCGATTGCAATAGATCTGAACAGCTTTTTCGTGGAAGAGCTTTTGTTTTATGGGTCATAATAATTCACTAAATAAGATGTGGACTCGGGTAGTTTGAGAAGCAACGACAAGCCCGGGCTACTGCCTCGCCCTAGATCTTGCCAAGTCAATTAAAGGGCGTGGAAGGGTGCGAGGGCCCGACAGCTTATTCAGTGCACATAGGAAATGTGTTGTTGTCAAGATCGACTTGGGGGACAAATCCAAACCCAGCCTCTCAACATTTTAGGGCGGGAAATATAGGCAGCTTCAAGTTGCACACTGACTCACAGCTCAAATGTAGTTAGTTAGTTAGTTACCTAGGTAGTTTGATCCTTTGTAGTATATTTTACAATTTCATACAGTAGGTCAAACACCTTACGGCTTGTAGCGCAAACCAAAAAATAGTGATGCTGAACTGAAGCTGCTGCTGTTGGATCATCCAATGAGAGACTGACGTGACTTGAATGCACCTTTATTTCCACAGCTGAGTCAAAATGAGATCATTGGAAACAAGCGCGTGAGCTCGTTCTGGAGCCACGGAAGCCCAACTGAAGTAAACTCAAGCTGGCGTACGGAGGGTGGATTAGGCATACTACAAAACATACACTCGCGCGCGCACACACACACACACACACACACATGCACGCACGCACCGCACAAAAGACTTTGCCTCCTAAAAAACATGGCAGTCATTCTGACACAATATATTATAAACCTCTTGTAAATAAAAGCTTGAAGGATTCATAAGCATTGCTCAATTCATAAATATATGCAGCAAAAATACAATACAATAAATCTCTCTTTTTAGGAATCAGGACTGGACATAAAAATATGTAAAAATCTTCGCTAGACATTAGGATTAGAATGTCTGACTTGTTCATAAGCGCTCATAAGTTATTTTGCCGTAAGAGCAGAGCCACAGATAGACAAGAGTTTGGCCAGGTCGTATCAATCCAAACAAAGAACCCACGTGTCTGGACTATATGCTACGACGGCGCGTTACGGCCATTGTAGGTGAACAAAAAAAAAATGACGGAGCACGCGGAGTGGGGTAATTTTCCGAGAAAAACCCCCTAAAATAAAGTCGTAAAAATATGCCATTTAAAAAAAACGGAATATTCTCCGAGGTTATAAATTCATAAATTTGCGAGACAAGGATTAGCTAGCTAGCGTGCTATTTTTCCGAACTGTATTGCCTGTAATGGGAAATATTCATTCTGAAGGACGAGACGAACTTTTGAGAGTATTTTGAGAGCACCTAGCTTCCGCGTCGTGGTGTTTTATCCACGTGAAACAGCGTAGGCTGGCGGGGGCGTGACATCGGGAGGAATTTGATTTGAACGTTGCTAGCTAGCTAACTAATGAATGTTAGCTGTGTGCCGCTAAAAGTTGAAGATTGATTGATGGCTGGATGTCATGACATTGTTGGTTCAATCTTATGTGTAAGCACACGTCGTATTTTTGTTTTACAGGAAGAAAACACGCTTGGAGCTTGATATAAGAATACAAAACAAAAAAACATTACTTTCCAGAGTTTTTACTATAAATTTACCACTTTAATCTCGTAAAATTATGACTTTAATCTTGGAAATTCTGATTATTTTCTCCAAACCCCCCTCCCCAGCTCCATAATTATTATTTTTTTAATTCTACAATGGCCCTAATACGCCGTCATAATATGCAACACTTCTAAAGGTAACATTTTGGCAGCAAATATGTGACATCCATAAAACCACCATGGCGATGTAGCAACTCATTCTAAAGCTGTTCACCTTGAGTTACTGTATTCACATAAATTTGATGTAGCTGGACTGTTTTTACAGTCTGATAACCCCCCCCCCCACCAAAACAACAACTATACAGACGTTAGCCATAAGCTAGCTAGCAATGTACGCATTGACCGTGTGGGATGTGCCTGCCAGCTCCTTTTTTTGCTTATGGTGGTGACATTTTAAACTTGCACTAAACTCCAAAGCTAATGTCGTATTAGGTAGCTAGCTGACAAAAGTTACATGTTGTACGCCTTGCGTTCCATGCTGACGGAGGAATACAGGAAAAACTAGCATGGCTGGCCACTTTGAGGCTACAACGTCCTCACGTCATTTACAAGAGGCCCACTAAACCGCTCCTCCTCCAACTAAAACCTCCAAAGAAGAGGCAAAAGCCAGTCTGTGCAACCGTGACCCAAATGGTATTCAGTTAGCAGCTAGCGCTGTTTAGCCAACATGGCTGACACGGAAACCTGGGACATCCAAACTCTTTTGATCAATGGCTCATTATAACATTCCACTAAGGCAGTGATTTTCAAGGTCTGGGTTGGCACATTTGAAATGCGTGATCTTTGAATGCAACGTGCCAAATTATTTTTGCATATACCTTCATGTATACTACATGTACAGCTACAATATTTCAAAATAAACACTGTATGCTGTTAGTCACTTTAAAATATATATACTTAATAAATGATGTGACGGCCCAGAAAAAGTTTGAAAATCACTGCATTACAGTCAGTCATAGTCATAAAAAAAACAAATCAATAAATATCAATAAACAGTTGTACTAGTATCATAATTCATTAACATCTAGGAATCAAAGTGCTGTTAATATTAAATATTAAAAATGTTGACACGTGCTTCCAAGGTTTACATAAAATATGGGCCACGTGTCAAAAACGGTGGTATTATTATGATTGCCATTTAACACTCACTTATTATTGTGATACACCTCCTGGGAAATGTGCCTTTTAGAAGTCAACAAAAGTTATTGTATATAAGGAAAAACGTCTCAGCTGTGACTTGACAGGCAGTTGCATTGCGTCATACTGTTTCAGACATCATGCAAAAGACCAGTTTGACTTTAAAAGCAGGCCCATTAAAACCACCATGGAATCCCAAACTAGGTAAATAATCTTAATCTTTGAAACCAAGTTTGCCGGCGGTCCTTTTCTCGTGTGGCGTCCCACAGAACACAGATCTGTGACCCATTGGTTCTAACCCACAGCTTTGACAAACACTGCAGCAGACAATGGCTGCAGACAAAAAAAAACAGGATTGCATGAGCTTTTCTGGATAGAAGGAGGAAGAAGCATAGGCAAGATTTCATTTTGGCTTTCAAATGGCTGACGGCTGACCGTTGCTCACTCCTTCTTCTGATTGGCTAATAGGGAGGCCTCCCACCGCTGCGCCATGGTGTTCTGCCGCCGTGGCACCGAAGAGAGGGAAGAGGGGAACTGCAGGGAGGGGGGGGGGGGGCGGAGATTCAGCTAAGCCACTGGAGCCAAGATGGACGGACGGATGGATGGATAGTTTCATGGTTGGGTGGATTGTCAGATGGGGCAAAAGAGAAATGGACAGAGGACGGGATGGTCGGAGGAATTGTTGGATGGATGGATGGATGCAAGGGTGATGGGCGGATGAAAAAGATGACCCAAATAATGAATACTGTTTTGCCAAATTGTGAACTGATGGATTGAAAGATTAATCAGTCCAGCTGATTAACAAATCAGAAAGTTCACAATCAATCAAGGTAGCAAATGGATGAGTGAGCAAAGGAAGAAATCAATTACCCAACATGGAAATTGCAAAAGGAAAAAAAAATTTTGAATATGATTTTCATGCCATGTAGCCATGAAGCAATCCAACATGGTGAATAAAATACTGTACTGTAACAGTACAGTATACAATCCAAAATTCAATGGAATAGGATGTTTCCTCTCTGGCTCCCTGTATATGTACTGTTTATGTGATTAAAGCTGCACTCATCAATATATCTGTATAAACAATACCGAACATATCGGAACACATAACACATAACGCCATAACAACTTTTAAAGTTGTTAATATGTCAATGTTGTGTTGTCATCTTGCTGTGCTGCCCCCGCGTGGGGCTGCAAAACAGCGATTACTTCAGCTTTAAAGGGGACCTATTCTGCTCATTTCCAGCTCTGTATTTTCATTGTGTGACTCCACTAGAGCAGCTCTGCATGATTCACAGTTCAAAAAAGTGATTTATCTTCTTCAGTTGAAAAAACTGAATCGGAGCGTTCAGAGCAGTCTGAAGCCTGAGCTTTTGGCTCACAGGGATTACTTTAACATACCTTTACCTCATTATTTGGCAACTTTGGCAACGTTTAGTATGAATATCCGACATTGTAACATTATATATGACAGAAAATAAGGAAAAGCATAATAGGTCCCCTTTAAGGGTGTTCAGCAGACTTGTTAGCGCCTGATGAAGAAGCTTAGATAGATGGTGCACTATGCTGTACAGATTTAAGCAAATGTGAGATTTGTGATATTGGGCTATATAAATAAAAACTGACCTCACTTCACTTCTGATGAAGCTGATTACTGTTAGTGCGTTAACCCTAACCCTAACCCAGGTTACGATACATTATCCAGGTCATTCGAGCGCATGTAAACGCATGTTCTCCGATCAACTGCACAAACTGGTTTCTCTGAGTAACCTCGTTGCTTAGCGATAACTTCAAACTAACCCTAATGCCGGCAACGCAATTTACATTGTAACAAAAGTCACTTTACTTTTGATATTTCACCTCAAAATGAGTGTTTGAGCCAAGGTGCTTTTTTTCTAATTGTTGGGTATCTCATGTCAGAGGCAAAACTAGAATTAACTGCAGTTCAGTCAGTTAACTGGATATAGATGTAGATATCTGCTGTAGATAGGGTTTGTGTGTGTGTGTGTGTGTGTGTGTCAGCCAACCTTGTGGTCACAAGACAAACTGGATCGTTCCATTTTCCGGGTCCTGGAGGGGGACGAAGGGGAGGAGACACATCTGTCTGGAACCTCTGGCACTGAAATAAAAACAAAATGGAACAAAAAGACCCATTTAATCGCGCAATTATATTAATTCCATCAAATAGTAGCAGCGGTTCAGTTTCTTGGTTTGGCTGGTGCCCAGTTGATTGAAAGTTTTGAAAGTGACTCATCTGAGCTGAACTGCAACGCAACAGGATGTTCTAGGATGTTCAGGTATTTCGGACACTTTGCATAGGGGGGGCGTGACGCTACGTACCGTTGTAACTGATGTTGTCGCTCAGACCCGGAGACACCAGCACAGTGTCGTACCTCTCTCTCCCTCTCCTCCACTCCTCCTCCCTCCTCCTCCTCCACATCTCCTCCCTCTGCCTCCTCCACTCCTCCTCCCTCTGCCTCACCATGCGGATCTCCTGCTCCACCAGCGACTGGCTGCTGAGGGAGCGCAGCTTAAAAAACGGATTGGACGAGAAAGTGCTCTCCTGGGTCTCCATGGACGCGGGGGCGGAGCTTAGGCAGAACTCGGAGGCGCTGCGAATGATCAGATTGGAGGTTTCCACGACGATGACGTTGGCGGAAGGCACCGCGTCCAGGCTCGTCGGCCAATCGGAGAGGCCTCCGATGGCAGAGGAGAGAAGGCGGTTCCTGGAGGCGGAGCTGGAGCAGTCGGGCTCCAAGATAATGACATTATTGGCTGTCATTTCATGGTAGACAGACCGGGGGAGGGAAGAGGAGCAGGAAGGGGATGGGGAGATGGATAAGGTAGGGGTGCGGCAGGCTGGAGGTCTGGGTGGAGATCGTCCTGTCTGCAGGGTGGACGGTCTGAACACAGAACAACAGAAAAACAGCAATCAGCAAGTCTGAAACAAATTTCATTTTGGCTCAGTTTATCCGGGTGAAATTATATCAATATATAGCTGTATGTTTCTGAATATGTGGTGCAATATTCCATGTCTTTAAAGTTGCAATAATATATATATATATATGTTACATTAACAGTGAGTGGAAATAGCTATGTGTAATGCAAAAGGTTATGCTCATAGTGACGAACCAATCCAAACTATCACCAACTCTGCAGTTCCATTTAGCTCTACAGGGTGTTTTAGCCTCTTGTAGCTCGCTGTTTTGGTTTTCCACTTAAGGACTAACCATATACAAACAATAATCCCCAAGAAGACGGCATTATACTGCCGCGTGTGGTTTATTCATAGGTACAGGTTCATTTCCTGTTACCTGGGTATAGTCAGGCCCTGTGCGATCATCCCCCTCTCCTTGCGGTGCCGCGCCTCTCTCTCCAGAGTCAGTCGAATCTCTCGCTCCACCGCGGTCTCTGGCTCCTCGGCGGGGCTGCGGTACGACGTGTCATCCAGGCCCGAGTCCTCCGAACTGGGGGACAGGGTGGAGGACAGCGGGGGCTCTGTGGGCACTGGCGGGTGGATCTCCCTTTGACAGGACAGGAGGAAGTTAAGACGGGCTAAAGCGAAAAGCCAGCCATAAAAACATATTTGCAAGGCCATACTTCTTCAGAGTTTCTGGAAATTTCTTTCTCAAAAAAAGTTCACTATCACACAAGGCCAAGAAAAGAAGCAAATCCTTTCAGTCAAGGAGCTGGGACCAGACTTAAGTTCTGTCTGAGAACGCTCAAACAGAACTAAGAGAAGTGCCCCCTACCTGTGTTTGAGTCGGGGGCTGCGGGCGGGGGGGTACAGCGACGTGTGGGTGCCCTGGAAGCTCCCCTGAGCTCTGAGCCCCGGTTTGGGAATTGGCTGACCTCGGACCTCTTCCTCCATCTTCCTCCACTGCTGGCGGGCCAGCATGAAGTCCACGTGCTCGGTAGAGACGTTTTCGCTCCGGGTCTCCTGGTGGACACGGAAATCTACAGGAACCTGGCGAGAGAGAGAGAGAGAGATTGGCCAGCATGGGCTCAGTGTGAGCTTTTATTTTGTGATCAAGGTGAGTTAACAGATGATTTGACAGTTCCACTGATTAAACAAAAACCCTGTGACCAGAGAGAGAGAGAGAGGGTTGATATTGGACATTTCTGCAAAACCAATCAAAATGTGTCTTTTTCGCCCCCGTGTCTTACCCTCCTGTCGGGGTCCGTGGAGCTGGCTGTGGAGCTGGCAGGAGACCGCAGGAAGAGGTCTCTCCTGGACCTCATCTGCTCCTCATCATCACCCCTGCCTCCCCTCCCCTCCCCCTGCTCCCCCTTTTCTCCCTCCTCCCTCTGCTCCTCTGTCCCAGTCTCCACTTCTGCCTCGTCCCCGTCTTCTCCTCTCTCCTCTTCCTCGCTCCGTCCGTCACAGGTGCCGCCGTGAATCCCCCTGCCCGCGTCTTCCTGGTTGGTGACGTCACAGGGCACGAAGGCGGCCCATTGGTCCTCCCCCGCGTCGCTGTCCGAGTACACGATGGCCAGCTCAGCTTGGAGGCAGTCGCTAAGGTGACCGTCGCTAAGGTCGTCTCTGTTGCAGAGGTCGGGACCCCAGGCGTCCTGCGACGGAGCCTCTGCCGGCTGCTCTGAAGGATCTGAGGTGACAATCGGGGGCTCTGATGAGGGACTCACTGGACCGTCCAATGTGAAGAGCAGCTCTGACAGATAATCGTCCTTCATCCCTCCCACTGTCTCTCCTGTCCATCCATCCTCTTCTTTTGTGTCTCCTCTTCCTCCATCTCCCCCCTGTGTTTCTCCATTCCCTTCATCCTCACCCTCTATTTTTTCTCCCCCTTTATCCTCTCCCTCTATCTCTCTTCTCCCCCAATCGACGCTCTCTGTTTCTCCTCTTCCTGCTTCTTCTCCCTCTGTTTCTACTCTCCCTTCATCCTCTCCTCCTGTTTCTCCTCTTCCTCCATCTTCTCCCTGCTCTCTTCCTGTCTCTGTGTCTTGTCCTCCCCCCCCACCTCTCTTCTGCTCTCCTATCTCAAAAACAAGATAGTCACACTCATCTCCATCCCTTTGACCATTTTCTCCCCCTGCAGCCTCCTCTTCCTTCTGCTCGTTACTGATTAGCTGTTGCGCCCCGTGGACCTCTGGGTAATGGAGTTCCTCAACTTCCTGGCTGTGCCAGCTAACCAAGTTTTCTCTTTCCACGTCTGTCAGCGGCAGTGATGAGCTGATCTCCATGGCAACTGGATCCGTTGGCTGTATTGGAGTAGGAGAGTCGTTGACAGGGTTATTGTTGTCGTGGTTACCGTCTGTTAGCTCAGCTGGTGTCCTCCTTAGCCCAGCTGTAGCTCTCTGTGGACACAAACACTTAATTATAACCTGATAACTTGGTTACAGCCTGAGTACTAATACATTTTAAACATTTCACATGTATATGGAAGTCCATTCCTGCCAGGAAAAGACAATATACTCATGGTGAGACAAACTTATGTGATGCCAAGACACAACTCTGGCTTTTCAAGTCAAAGTTTTGAGACAGGAAGTGAAAATTGAGAAAGTCAAGTTTTTGAATCACTAAGTCAAAGCTGTGATATACTTATGTCAAAATTCAGAGTTACTAAGACAACATTTTTACATTACATGTGGGGTTTTCAGAAAGTCCTTGTTAGTAACGACCAGTGGCCGTTAAATGAACGGCAGTCAGCATCCCGGGCGTCGGCCGAAACAGTGACGTGACGTACGCCAGACGGATTCACTGTAATGTCCCTATGTTTTATTTGGACCATTGGCTTCGTGACACAAACTAGCTTGCCGTTTGCAAATTACTTATAATCAGATGAAGTTATGAAGCAACCAATGCAGAACCATGCCGCGTGGCTAAGTTACAGCTGGCTGGCTAACCTTAGCTTGGCTTTTGTGACAGTTGGCTAGTTTTCCGCCCCTGCCTTGCATCATTTTTGGCTAGTAGAATTGTTAGTTGTACACCTTTGCTTTGTACCGTTACATAATTTATTGTTCGCTAAAATCAACATAGTTTGTCATAAGGTGGCAGTAGTAGTGTCATGGATCACGTTAGCGGGTGAGGTAATTTGGCAAGCTAGCCAACTAACATATCCACTGAGATTGAGCACCACTGAGTATTTAGCTAACGTTAGCCAGCTCGCTGTAGCTGTAGCTACGCTGCATGGATCTGGTATTGGTTGCCTCGCAACGTTAGCTGATAAAGTAATCTGCCAACGGCAAGCTAGCCAATTTACCAGCCCCAGGAGCCCAGTATTTTGCTACGTTAGCTCCCTAGCAACTTGACTCACACTCAAGATTTTGACCAAGAAAGTCAAAAGTTTGACTTCTATTGGATTCACCATGAGTATATATATATATTTTTTTTTTACCCTTCTTGAATTTTCATATTTTTTTTTCTTTTTTTGGGCAGAAATGGGCTTCCATAAATTATGTCACGAACAATAACGCTAATTGTAATCGTGAAGCTGAAAAACTGGTGAACTGCTATATTGTTTTAGGTAAGCCACAAATGTGAAAAATATTCTTAAATTGCATTAATTCATACACACTTACAGTTCTTTGCACATAGAGACACACTCAACCAGGTCACATGCACTCATACACAGAGCAGAGCAGATTAAAGCAGCGTAAATGCCCTGTAAATGTTTGATGGGCTAAACTCCAGCCTTCATATCGTTTCCATGGTGGCAATGCGTTGGCTGTGAGTGGGTTAGCAGATTATTATGGTCTGTCGTTCCAGGCATGTGCTGGTGACAGACCGGGAGGCGTTGCCATGGTAACACTAAGTATAGATGCAGAGGCAGGCAAGCTGCTGAAGTCATTTCTCTTTCAGTTAAGTTGCAACGTGTGTAGAAAGATCAAACGGATCACATATTATACAGCAACTATTCCCACGTACTTTGTCAACGTTGAATATGTCGGCATCTTACCCGCATTTCTTGAGCCGCACGGTAGTTATGTTGATGTGATGAGATGATAGGCATATACAAGTTTAACAAACTAAAATCTGACAATCTGAAAGTGCCAAAAATCTCTGTGTTTGCTAAAACTGGAAACGTTTACAAACGCAGCCTCACAAGACCTAAAATGGCTGCAGAGCGTACCCCAGCCTCAGAAGACCAAATTAGACCATGTAGAAGAAGATGGCAACTCTATTTGTTCCAGGCTCTCAACCCGGAATCCAGTTTGCCTTGTGAAACAGACTTGTATTCGCCAATGTTTGAATTTGGACCCTTGGTGAAGTTTGCGATTCTTCCACGTGTGAAAAGATTAGCAATGCCTCTGCATCAACAGAAACACTGGGCGACTGTCAAAGCACCTTTCTACATGCGCAGTTTTTAGAGCCTCCATGTGGAAACTGAGAGGAGCTTTTGCGTGGCTGGTTTCTAAATGTGCAAATTGGGACCCAGAATGCGTCACAGGATTGTTTCATGTTGGTCAGCGCGTGAAGGTGTGTCACATTTGACTGGGTTTTGTCTTTCTTTCTTTCATTCATTCATTCTTCACTGAGCCTAAGTTAAATCATGTAAGAAATAATAATTCAAGTTTTAAAGCTGCAGTAGGCAATATTATTGAAATGTAATTTCGGTTGAAATACCTAATTTTGACCAGTACATGTCACTAACAATCTAATTGTAGGGCTCCTTTAAAAAAAAAGTGTCTCTGAGGACCCGCCCCCTTTTGTATTTAGCCTTTTAAAAAAAACTGGACCAGGTCTGAATCCAACAACCAATCAGGGTAATCAGGGGTTCTGATCCAGTCCAGAAGGTGGATGCTTCTGTAGAACGTCCCTTGTTTGTACAATTCGATGTGATTGGTCAGTTAACGTGCTAGCTAACCCTGATTGGTTGTTTGATTCAGACCCAGTCCAGTTTTTTAAAAGACTAAATACAAAGGGGGGGCGGGTGCTCACAGACACACATATTTTTTTAAAGGAGCCTTTCAGTTGGATATTGTTAGTGGCATGCACTGGTCAAAATTTGTTATTTCAATCGAAATTATAATTCAATGATATGGCCGACTGTAGCGACAAGTATTTATCCCTTTCAACTCGTCATGTCTCCTTATTTTAGACACTGTTCTTTTAGACAACATTTAGTTCCCCCATCAACGCATCATTTTAGCATGCTCTTACAGTTGGTTCACCTTGTTTTGTAAAATTTAATTTCCTTAGCGTCGAAACTCCAGCCCTCATGTAACTGTGATCTGGCAAGGTTCATTAGGCATTTTCTCGGAACAGGCATTATTTTAAGTGCACCGCACAGCCGGCGATTAACCGTTCTCCGCGTCACTCCAACATCTGCACGAACCCTTTCTACAGCTGATTGGATGAAAGCACCACTCGCCACGGGCTGTCACAAGCCTTCGCTTGAATTTAGTGCACTGTTCTGGAAACTTTGTTGGGTTTTGTTCTAAGTTACCCACCAAAATTTGTTTTATAATCAATTTGACACAACGAAACACACCACGCAGTGGCAGAATCATGAAAATAGGTTCTTTTGTTCCAAAAAGACCCATATGAACGATCTCTGATCAGGCATCCTCATTGCCGGGACGACATAGTCTGTCAGTTCCAAAAAGAGATGATTAACGTGAGCGTTTTCTGATCCCTCACGTCAGTGGCTAAGGTTTGGTTAGGCTTAGGCAACTACAGCTACTTTGTTCTGGGTCAGAAAAGACTGTGGTCATGGTTAGGAGAAGCCAATAATAGCACTCCACAAGCTGGGAATGATGCACTTTTATCAAACACTCCATTCGTCCTCTCACTATTCCTTAAAAAAAAAACCAGACATTCAATAGACCATATTCACACGGCGGCCATTTTCCTCTGACGTCACGCCCAGGGTGGGAAGCTCAAATGCTTTTATCGCGTCGTGCTGCCGTGTTCCAGGTTGCAAGTCGTACAAATGTAAAAGGAATCTGACAAATGTTTGTCATTTCACAGCTTCTCGATTGATCGGCAGCTGAAAATGCAATAGGCAGCGAAAATCCGGAGGGACATCGGGCCACATTTCAAGGTAAAACAACATGTTTGGTAACCCATTGGCAGTACCGTTTGACAACAGCTAACGTTAGCGTGCAAACACTCCCTGATTGGCGGGCAGACACTCATATTTCCAGTAGAGGGTGCACGAGGGCCATTCAATGACACCGAATAACTGCGTGAGCGATTTGACGACGCACATTTACGCGCGCCTCTGCCGACACTCGGTCAATTTGTCCTCAGCGCAGCCAACGCTTCAATTCTCGCAAGCACGTCGCAACATCTGGGGACGGATTGGAGAGTCATTAGTCGGGCAGCAGCTCCCTGCTCTAATCCGCGCTCCCGATCGATAGGCTGGCTGCCTGCCTGCCTGGATTTGAACCGGCGACCTTTTTGGCTCAACCCGCACGGCGCCCCCCTTTCGGATCTGGGAACACACCCAGACGACGGCCAGTTTCTACACGGAACGGAAGTTGCCTGTAAGAGTGAATCCACTTGGCCTCAAATCTCTGTCAGCATCATTTAATCAGACACCTCTGTGTGTGTGTGTGTGTGTGTGTGTGTGTGTGTGTGTGCGCGCGGTGGGAGGATTACAGAGCAGCTTTAGGCATCATGTGTTTTATCAAAGATGAGGAATAAGTCAGGGCATGTTGCCTCATCAGCACGCAGTCACCGACTCACAGTTCTATTCTATTCTGTTCTATTCTGTTCTATTCTATGGTGGTGTTCTGCCCAATCACGTCTGTTCCACTCTGTTCTGTTCTGCTGTGTTCTCCATCCTCGCGGTGTAGACACATTCCAGTGATGTTCTGTTCGGCCACAGCGTTCTGTTCCGTCGAGAGGAGAGCCGAGCCAGTTTATATAAGACAGCATCCTAAAATCGAGCCAGTTTATATAAGACAGCATCCTAAAATCGAGCCAGTTTATATAAGACAGCATCCTAAAATCGGGGCAAAGCACCAGAATCGTGACAGATAAGCGTACACACACACACACACACACAAGCCAAGCCAAGGAAGCGGGGCTTTGATGGTAGCTCGAGCTAAGCCAAAGCCTCGCGCGTACGCCTCGCGCCCAGGCTACGCGGTGGCAGCCAAAAACGCGTTCCCCGAAATTTGCCCGCCGCACGAGGAGGAGGAGGAGGAGGGTAGAGGAAGAGGAGGAGGCCATGAACCCCGGGAAAAAGGTGTTCTTGTTTACAAAGACGTTGTTGACGCGTTTTTTTTTTTTAAATGTTTTCCTTCTTATTTACCTACCAACAGCTTCCAGCACAGCAGCCAAAACGAGATCATCTCCAGGCGGCCGCGGCGCGCGCATTCCTCTCCACCTGTCCCCAACGGCAGCGCGAGCAGCCAGGCGGCCACCCGCTGGCGCGAGGAGGGACGCATACAAGCTGACGGTTGCCGCGCCGTGTGTGTGTGTGTGTATGTATGTGTGTGTGTGTGTGTGTGTGTGTGTGGTGGAGAGAGGTGGGGAGAGAGAGGGAGAGAGAGAGAGAGGAAGGATATATCGACCTGGGCTATTATGTTGTCGGTGAATTAGAGCAGAAGAGATAAATCTGTATTGGCAGAGTATTGTACATCTCTCTCTCTCTCTCTCTCTCTCTCTACTGTATCCCTGGCTCTCCCTCTCTATCATCCCGCCCCCCCCCCCCACCGCTGCACGCGCGTGCTGCATCCCGCCCTCCCCCGGGCTCCCAACACTGTAAAAGATAGCCATCTCAAGCTAGGCTAGCATGTCACGTTCACTAAATCCGCTGTTTGACGGGATGCAATTTCAACTGTGATGCCAACTGACAAATATAATATCTGTCATCTGTGGGGGGAGGGGGACACACACACACACACACACACACACACACACAAAGTCACACAAAGTCACACAAACACAAAGTCAACATGGCAGCCTGGCACGTGCTCACGTAGCAGTAGCATTAGCATTAGCGAAGCCACCGCTTAGCAAAACAGCCCAATGTAGCAACAAACCACGCCGCAAGCTTCACTCTATACCATACTTCATTTTTAGCTCTCTTGTTGAATCATACAATCGCGAAACCCATTTTTTTTTGTTGTTGTTTTTTTTTTAAATGTAAAATTTGAGCTCATTTTTTGTCACCAGGCACACAGCACTGTGGGGCTTGTTTCCGATTCCGGTTAATAATGTCGCAGAGAGAAGGAAGTTGATCCCATGCCCGTGTCAATTTGCTTGTACTCACTTGTACGTTGTGGTTTTTTTTTTATATGATTCAAAATTCATTTCGCTGTCTCAGACCGGACGCTCACAAACTGTGACGCGGAGGAGACTTGACGAGGTGCGTGCCGGGGTTCTGAAAGCAAACAGGGGACCACTTATGTGTGGTTTGGCCCGGCGATTCGGCCCACAGTTTGCTGGAGCTGCTGTGACTCACGGCTCATGGAGGCAATTAAGATGCTTCAAAACTCTCGGTCCTGATTGCAGCAGTTTGCATCTAAATCCGTACTCCGTCTCGGAGTCATAAGTCAGTCGAATCTGAACACACACACACATATTCAGTGTGACTTACACTTCCTGAGGATATTATTATTTGATGATAATTGCGGATAAATCCACTTTCCACTACAAAAAAAGACTCTCCGTATAACTGCAGAACTTGCCCAGGAATAATCAGGAGCTGCTAATAGGCAATTCGGCATGCCTTTAATGGTGACAGTTTTCCAAAATGGCAACAGTCTACCTCCTGTGTTGGCGGGGGGGGGGGGGGGGGGGGGGTGACTACAGGCTTAGAAAAAACAATATGATGATATTACAATATACCCAAAATGACTTATTGCATTGTTGTGTTGTTTGTAAAGGTGTATATTTGTTTTCGGAAGTAAGAGCTCATCTGACTTCTGACTAATCTATGCAGCGTCTCACCCAAGGACACTTGGACGTGTGGACAAGGAGGAGCCGGGGATCGACGACCCCGCCCAAAACATCCGAACTAAATAAGGTGACGAACTGACTAAATTTCAAAACACGCCTTGCCATTGTTGCAGTGGCAGGAGAAGTGACGGATGAAATGAAACGACCCTGCTGGAGTTTGATCCGTCACCTTTAGCACTGACTGATGCACTGTTATGTCATCACGTGTGTGTGTGTGTATGTGTGTGTGTGTGTGAGAGAGAGTTTGTGACCTAGGTGAACTGAGGTAAGGTTCCAGTGTCTGCACATCAGATCACAACTGGCAGACCACACACACACGACAAAGGAGTGGGTGCCAGCCACCCTGGATGAGGACAACAGATTAGGGAGAGGGATACAGACAGACAGGCAGATGAAGAGAAGAGAGGGATACAGACAGACAGACAGACAGGCAGATGAAGAGAAGAGAGGGATACATAGAGAAAGACAGGAAGAGAGAGAGAGAGATGAGGAAGCAAAAGCCAGATTTGACCTTCAGATACGAAATCATTATTGAACTGCCTCCAGGCGGGACTGTTGATGGAGTGACTTCGGGCTTTAATCTGGCAACAATCTACTCTGAACCCTTCATCGTAAAATAAAAAACTCGGAGTATTTTTGGGGCAGCTCTGGGGCGGTTGCTGAATGCAGTGTCAGCGGCGCGTGGTCCATTAAGGGCGTTCCTGCAACTCCAATTGTGATATACATATTTGAATGAAAGATCGCTTGTGTTATTGTCGTGTTGTGTGTGTGTATACATGTAAATATAAATATAAAAGTTGTTACCCTCACATAAGTCACGCATTATGACAGTAAACGTGCGATGACTAATAAAAAAGCGGACAGTCTTTTGTCTGTTCGGCGTTCCCCCGCGGCCCCCCGATTGGTTGACGCACTCACCAGAAAGTGACTCGATCTGGGACCAAATTGGGCGTTTTTCCGCCCATTCAGGTGGCCGTAGGACGGTTTTTATGTCGGTAAAAATTAGCATGGATGGGTTGATTTGTCACAGTGCGGACGTCTTTCTCATTTCTTTCAATATTCATGTTATTTTCTGTCTAATAATTACGTCTTCGGAGCAAGAGTAGCTCGATTGACAGACAGAACACGCCACTTAGTTTGGTTTCTTAGCCTGCTTGCTTTTCGTGGTTGTAAATAGTGTGTGTGTGTGTGTGTGTGTCAAACTCCGACACAGACAACAGAGGACAGAAGCAGACACCAAAGCGCAGTAGAGACTCTCAGCATAGTTTTCTTTCATCATGTGACAGTATGGCGGATAGCCTTCCGAGATTTGTCGTTTTGTGGGCTAATGCTAACTGGTGTCGTTATGTGGGCTAATGCTAACTGGCGTCGTTATGTGGGCTAATGCTAACCGGCGTCGTTATGTGGGCTAATGCTAACTGGTGTCGCTATGTGGCCTAATGCTAATTGGTGTCGTTATGTGGCCTAATGCTAACCGGCGTCGTTATGTGGCCTAATGCTAACTGGCGTCGTTATGTGGGCTAATGCTAACTGGCGTCGTTATGTGGGCTAATGCTAATTGGTGTCGTTATGTGGCCTAATGCTAACCGGCGTCGTTATGTGGCCTAATGCTAACTGGCGTCGTTATGTGGGCTAATGCTAACTGGCGTCGTTATGTGGGCTAATGCTAACTGGCGTCCCTGACACGGCTTCCTCTGTTCGGCCCTGTGACCCAACCCAACGCTCTCAAAATAGTCCTATTTATGTCTAATATACTCGCACATGCAGAACAGTTAGCCAGGTCAGTCAAGCTCACGTAGCGTCTGCGTCATCTGCATGGCAAACACCAACGAGAGACCAGAGCTGGAGGGTCCTCCCGTGATATTTAGATCCACTGTCATTTGCCTTCCGCATTCCAATGACACATACGCTCTGGCCGTTTTCTGATCTGTCGCCCCATCAGCAGGACTGTTTGTCAGCGTCTTCCGAAACCATTTCAGACGGCCATCGCTAAAATGAATCATGTGACTGTTTTCTGATATGCTGCCGTTAAGGTCAAGGTTTAGGTTTTGTGCATGAAAAACCGCTTGGGTAAGGTTAAGAAAATGTGGTGGTCATGGGGCTGGGGGGTTAGGGCTAGGGTCAGAAGACAGAATGCAAAATAATTGTCCAGAAAATTGGCAAAAGAAAATGCGAATTAAATACTGTCTCACAAGTTGGAAGCTCAGCGGTGGTGACGCTGAAGTAATGCGACCGTGGTGTAGTTCGTTTATCGCCTAACGTTAGCTTTTTGCATTTTAAAAATCATGCGGCGTTCATCAGTGAAGATTCATCTTGCCGAACAAAACGTCTAAGTATCATAAACCCCCGATGAGCAAATCCACTGACTGCTGTGGTTCCATTTGGAGAAAAAAAAAACCCAGTTTTGCCGCAAAATCTTGCCGTCTTGAATGCTGCCGTCACCAGGACTTCATCCTGTTGTATTTCATGCGAGGACGACAGTAACAACAGGAAACAGTAACAGGGTAGTGCGGATTGATTTTTTTTTTTTAAAAAGGGACTAGACTGTGGCTTTTAGTGCACGCACATTTTCCCATAATGCATGAGTTCTGTGTGTGTCCTGTGCCAAAGGGTGCTACTAACCATGTCCTTACAATGTAAGTGTAATACAAAGGGAAACCCAATAGGCCTTGTTTTGTTCTCAGCAGACCTTTTAACATGTTAAAAGCCAGAATAAGACAAGTTGAGAACATTTTTCCCACTGCTTCCTGAGATGTTGTAGACTAAACGTTGGATCGACTAAATAGTAATAGACTAAATGGAAAATAGTTGTTAGGTTAATCGCTAATCGCTAACGAACACTAGCTGCAGCCCTAAATAAATAAATAGATACACAGTACAGGTGACAAACTGAAAGGAAAAACCTGAACTAATACCATTAATATGCTCACAGTCACCAGACCTCAGCCCAACTGAACACATATGGGAGATTTTGGAGAGGTGTGTGTGTGTGTGTTTGACAGCAACTCTCCACCACCAATACCGCCAACACCATCACCATCAAAAACACCCAATGAGGAAATATCTTTCGGAAAGAGCTCATCCCTCTAGTTCCGCACGCTTGGAGAGTTTATAATTTCTCACCCGCCTGTATGTCACATCGGAGGTCACCGACTTGGATCAGAGTCCATTTTTAATCAAGATTAGGTTGGATTAGATTAGATTAGACAGTTTCATTAACACCATAAAAAAGCCACAGAAAGCATGACGGGCGGCTGACCCACGTATGCGCGTGCCCCTGCTTTAATGCGATCATGCAAAATGGCTTCATTGTGATCGCATTGCATGCAGTGGATTTTTCCAGCAGTGTAAATCATTACGTGTTTTTCTTTCGACCCGTAGACAAGAGACAAGGTCACAGCTAGATGACACTGTGCTGCCAGCTCTATCACACACACACCCTCTTCCGTTCACTCAACAGTGTTTCCTGTATTCCGGCCTCACGGATCGATCGATGGAAGGCACGGGTCAAAATATTACATTAACTTGTTTTGTTTCCCCCCCCCCCCCCCCCCCCACATGTTGCAGGTATTTACCCTGACTGGAAACATCACAGACCAGAACGCCATGGGTCTGCCCCATCTTCCGAGCATCGGCGATATCTGAGAGGTGAGGTGTCTGCACCTGAACCTTCATCACAATGACGCGTAGTGCACAGACGCGTATATTGCCAGTGACGTCGGGCCACCGCGACAGAGCTTCATGCGATTCGATGTTTCTGCAAGAAACTGTAGTTGCACGTAACATTAGGATGTGATGCATACATTCTTTTTTTTTTTTAATTAATCGATCGACCTGAGAAATATTACCGGACATTTTCAAACCTAACCTAAACTTAAAGCTTGAAGTTCGTTAAAGGAAATCCACTCCTTCTCCTCTCCCACCAATCTTCAGTCTCTCGGCGCATTCCAGAAGATCTTCTCTCTCCCCTTGCCCACTTCCACCTCAGCTAGCACATTCCCTACATTTCCCAGAGGGCCCTTTGATAACCGCCAGAGACCGAATAGCGCCACCTGTGGCCGGTGAAACCCGGGCTATCGAGCTGTATTGCGAGCGGCAGCCACGCCGTTCCGTTCGTGTGACTGCTTGACTTGTTCTCTCGACTCAACGATAACAGCCAGATGTTTTCAGACGTGCTCAAGAAAGACCTCTCAACATCGCGCTTCGCCGGGTGTGTTGAGGCCGAGGACTGTTGAGTGTTAAATGAGCTCATTTCGTGGTGGCTGGGGTTTAAAAGTCTTGAGAAATCGAGCCCGCCCCGATTTGCTCGATTCGAAGTTGAATGTCTTCTGTGTGAAATGTCAAGGCTAAACAATGTCAAGTCTTTGGAGACAAACTTGAGCTGCATGTCAACATTCTGCAGAAACCTGTGCGCGGATGCTTTCCACAGTTGTTTCCTTGATTTAACTTTAGGTTGTGGAAATAATGACTATTTTTGCATGTGTATCCCCCCCCCCAGAGGTGGCTGAACTTTTAGCGCTGAGCCCCACAGCGGAACACCTTGAGTGTCTCGCCACCTCGTCTCTCCAATGTGTTCCAACGGCCTCAGAAAGAAAATACACAAAAACAAAAACGTTTCAAAGCACCGGAAGCAGGAGGAGAGTTGTGTCTTACCTGCTGTTGCGGCTGTTGAAGTGCTGCGGTGTCAGCTGGTTCCGCTGCTGTGAAAGCTAGAAAATTGCTATTCCTATACCAATGTTGTTCTCTTCTCCCTTACATTATTCCTCTTTCCCCTTTATATGCTCTCTCTCTCTCTCTCTCTCTCTCTCTCTCTCATGCACACATCTCAGTGCCAGCAGGGTGCATATTGAGTGTGTGTGTGTGTGTGTGTGTGTGTGTGTGTGTTTGTGTGCACGTGTGTGTGGGCAGCAGCCAATCAGGAAACAGCAGCTTAAGCGACATTGGCGACGCACACATGTTCAGCCTCACACTCGCAGGGTGACACACTTATTACAGGCATTCACAACACTATCTCTCTCTCTCTCACTCACACACACACACACACACACACACACACAGAAGTGAAGCACATCTGCCACCCGCGACCGCCTCATCCAACCTTTCAGAGGATTAGCGTGTTGGTGGGTTTTTTTTCGACGTCGAAACTCAACTTGATAATCCCCCACCCCCACGTCCCCCCCCTCACCCCCGCATGCTCATTGTCTATATGCGGTTGGTTATTGCATCACCGCGATTTTTCTTTTTTCTTTGCGACGTAACAGGCCTTGTGTTTTTCGTGAAAGCCATGGAAAAGCTGCGATTTCTGATATCGTACTGATTTACACACAGTGCTATGTTGGGTTAAGAATGTTATGTAATAATTATGTGTAATGTGATGTCACACCAGTGTTTTTTTTACTCAGCAGTTACAGAGAACATGACGGCATAAGCCTTGGGATGTCACACGTAAACACATATATCCGAAAATGCGATCAATAGTTTATTCAGTTATCATGCAAGTTCAGTGGAGTGTCATAGAGTCTTAAAATGATGCTTTCACAGTATTCATACAGCACCCAGAGCTGCTTTGTAATCAAACAAGACCTTTAAGGAAACTGTGGACCCCTCCCCTGTTAATTCTAACAAAGCTAAAGGTCTAGAGCCCCGCCAGTGTCCCCTAGAGGCTTCCATTCCCACTACAATACTAACAGCAACTGGAAGGAAGCATGGTCAGATTAAGCTACTAGGGAACCGTGGGCCAAAATAATGCCCTTGTCTCAGCCGGCCGGAGGGAGGGGAGGGGGGCGCGTCGGTGTCTGTGTTTGATTGACGGCAGGGGGCATTCTGAGTGCCGGTGTCACCGCTGCGGTCCATGACTGGACCCTGTGTCATCATCCCACCACACTTTTCAAACACCCTGAACACCTGTCACGAGTTCAATGTGAATTTGACGCGTTCGGTGTCGCGTCGTGTTAAACCAAACCAAACGTGTCTTTGAGGACCCTTTTTTTTTACTACTATTCTTTACTCCTGTAGTTTGACGTGTTTGAGTAAACAGTAAAATAGAAATCGTCCTCCTGCACTGTAGTTAACCTTCTTTTTACCTCACTGCTTTAATCCCTTATTTCCATGAAAGCCCCTCTAGTGACGAGCGTTGCAAACTAGCATCCACTGTAGGCGCTAATAATGTCCCCATCAAATAAACCTTAAACAAACTAGTAAATTATTCCAAGTCAACTGGCGTAAGGTATTATTAAATATTAACTAGTTTTAACTTGTTAAGGCATGACTTCAAATGAGGTTATATTGTATTAAATGAACCACAAAAATTTGTCGATTTTGTATTCTCTTTCCTGGTATGTACATTTATAGAATTCACATTTCTATCATTTCAGGGTTGCACAATAAATAAGATAAAAGATGAAATACTAGTTTCAGATCGGTTTATCTTTCTGTATTTTAGCGATGACTCGGCTGTATTTACAGTTGAGACTACACCGAGTGCAGAGTTCAAGTGAATGAAAATAAAAGAAAAAAATAAATAAATTCAAAGCATCTGCAGATTCTTTCGCTGATCCGAGAGTTTTCTTTCATGAATGATTCAACAAGGGCCCAGAAGTGCCGCTATTAAACATTGATAATGCCACTGAACGTGGGAATATCAACATTTAATTCAAGTTTTATGGGAATAAAGTAAATGTATTACTGTACAAATACAGCCAAAAAAGATTGGTTTAAAACAAAAAAAACAAACATGTTTGGCTGAATGATAAAGTGGAATTCGTCATTCTTCGTGGTCTTGATAGTTGTTTCACTTTCTTTTGCCGTTGGATGTCAAATTTCCGCGATAGAGGACAGCAGGGCCATTAGGAGGCCGGAGTTTCCTACAGCCAAGGCAGCCAAGATGAGAGACTTCATGAAGGACCCCTGAAACAGAAAGTAAGGTCGACGTTAGAGGGTCGACACGGGATCTCAAGACCTTTCCTGATAGACCTGACAGTCAGTCAGTCAGTCAGTCCACGTTTAGCCAAGTACGGTCCAAGCGCAAAGTGTTCGCGCTATGCCCAATCTTATTAAGGACGCTTTGGGGTTAGAAAAAGCACCTCGGCGTGCAGTTGGCATCAAACCAGTGGCGGTAGTTGAGGATATGAGTCAGACTCGCAACTGTCATAATCAAAAATTCCTTTTGAGGACCCACTAGCCGGGCAAGACGGGGGAACTAACAGTCTGGGGGAGAGCACTCTCATCTCACCAGAACTCTTTGGTAACACTATGTCTTGTGTCGTGGCGTAAGAATTAGACGTCATTTCAGCTCTATTTTTGGTCTCCGCCAACTCCTGAAAAAGATGTCTCTTTAGCCACTAAATGCTCCACTATGTTCGCCAGCAAGTCTCCAAATATGGAGCTTAGAAAAGACTGCATGAACAGTTTGTTTGCAAGCTGATACCTACCCAGCGACCGCGCCCTGATTGGTCCGAGAGGATGGCCTGTGTGTCGTCCGACCCCACCGCCGCTGGATCGAACAAACAGCAGTCAGAAGCAGCACGCAGGTATGAAGAATACTTCCGTGTCGTCGACAAACAAATGCACAATTGTGTCCATTCAAGCGTTCATACCTTTTTTGATGTGAAGGTGCTCGTGCGCCCAGAGGAGGGACCTAAACGAGGCCAGCCACACCACGTAGCCGATCAGGACGTGCGTCGCCCATGGCTGGGGGAGGAGCAGTGATGATTGACGCATCCCCAGGAACATGGCTGCCACTGCGGTCACATAGGAGACGGGATGTAACTTTGATCAACCAGGTAGGAAGCCCAGAGGTTGTTAAAGGTGTTTTTTTTAATAAAACAAACAAATGTTTGCAGTTTGCAGATCTATTCAGAAATGTGTGTGAATGCAAACCAACCTGCCATGATCTCAGTCAGAGACCCAACTCCCCAGTGGGCCCAGTTGAAGATGTATCTCCTGGACAGAGATGCAAATAATACCAATATACTGAAACTTTAAACGAGTCGTGAGGACATCCGCAAGGTTGTGATGTCACAGCTGTACAGTCGCCCGCCCTCGACCACGCCCCCCCTCCCCCCCAGCAGGTCATCTGATCCAGGCACAAGACCCCAGACGGCTTCAGAAACCCCACTAAACACTGCGGCTGCTGCTTCTGTGTGGAAGTGGAAGCAGCGGCGTTTACCTGTGTGAGTCAGGCGATGGTCTGACCGCAGCTGTTATTGGTTGAATCAGAGATAATGCCAGAACGCAGCAGCCCAGGTATGGATGGACACCTGCATGCTGCACACACACACACACACACACACACACACATTGATAACTGATCCAACATCCCTCTCTGCTGGTGATATATGAATACAACAGCAAGGCAAGGCCTCCTGCTGTTTTAAACTAACATGTGTACAAAATAAAATACACATACACGCACACACACATAAAAGACTAAATGTTCTGAACTTAAAAGTTAACGTTTAAATTCCCGTCTCTGATTTCAAAGGACTGCAATGGCATCATATATGAGTCCAATACACCTCCTGCTGTCATTATGTCACTGGAATACACAGATACATCTGAATCTTAATGTTTAATCACAAATCACTGCCCCCATGCTGAAAATAAAATGTCATATTGTACCAGATTAGTAATTATTCATTCTGCTTGGCATCACTTTAACAACAGGCAGAATTTAGACCGTATGTAAAGATGGATGACATGCCAAAACATCTCGATTGCCCCCCCCTGGTGGCTGGCTGCGGTATAAGTCATAAGCCCCGCCCTCTCCATGTTAGTAAATAAAATAATAAATGCAAATACAATCATTTTCAGGTAGTTCTTATCACGCAGATGTTTGTTCAAGTGTTCATTTTTCTGATACGTTTGGTTTCAATTAGTTATTTGGTGCTATTAAAAACGGTCATGATTGACAGCTGGGATTGACTGTGGTGTGCTCGCTATTGGGTCAAGGGGGTGTATGGGCGGGACCTTGATACCGTGGCTCCATTCATTTTTGGACAGTGGGAGGAAATGGAGACGCGTCGGCCATCTTGATATACAGTCTCTGGTTCTGACCAGTCCATTTAGTGCCCAGAGGTAAATCTGTGTGTGTGTGTGTGTGTGTGTGTGTGTGTGTGTGTGTGTGTGTGTGTGCTGTACCTTGCTCCAGCCTTTCCTGTAGAAAAATGGGAGGCAAAAGGCTACAATGGTCAGAGTCACAGTTAGCATCATCAGGCCTCGATGAACCTACACACATACACACAGACACATTCATTCATTCAACATCATTGCCATTTCTTTCACTTATTTTTTGCAAGGCGGGTGTGTGTGTGTGTGTGTGTGTGTGTGTGTGTGTGTGTGTGTGCATAATATCTACCTGGAACCAGACTTTCTGGCCGAGCACCGTTTGATTTGGCCAATCAGGTTTGTAGAAGCTGGCGACGAAGGTGCCAACACTTCCTGTTAGCATCCAGGCTAACAGCATTAGCGCCCCTGGAGAAGTAAAAGGCAATTCAGCAGACACTTCCTCCAGCTAAATGGGTTAGGCCTAGACAGCACATCCTTGCACTGCACTAGACACTCAGTGACCGAAATGTGAAAAATTAAGAGCTCAACCCACCGTGCATTTTCATAATGATGGGTCCCCGGGAGCCTCTTAGGACCTCAGGGGGTCCAGTGATGCGCTTCCTCCGGGTGGAGATTAACGGCTGGAGACTGTGTTTCCATACTTTGCCTAGAGGAGAGACAGAAAAGTTGTGCTCGTTCAAGGGATTTCCGTTTCGAGCAATAAACTTTGGAAGAGTTTCCAATGTTGTGCCGTGTCATTCTAGGAATCCCAGACTTTCTGCAAGTCAGATCAAGCTGACTCCAAAAAGGCACCGGGCCGACACACCATATGAACAAACGGCAATGAAACGAGTCCTCATCCATCAAATGTGTGTTAAATATGGGACACGCAAGTGCTGCCAATTAACCATTAACCAGAATGTAAGAAGAAGCCCGTTAATCACCAAAACAGTAGTGAATAAGACCCCCCCCTGTTGATGACATCCTGTTCCCTGAATAAAACCGATAACCATTCCAAGATTTGACGCTGATCGACCTGCCATGTGTCGTAAATAAATAAAGCTTTGACAGATAAGAGTTTTAATCGGCCTTTTAAGACGCAGGACGGCCGCCAGGGTTCAGTTTCCGAGGCAACGCGCGCACTCATGCTCCCTTACCGTACTGAGCGCGTCCGTTGGCCAGGAACAGGAAGTACTCTTGGTCCAGGTCTAACCGGGCAGGTTCCTGATGAGCCAGTTTGACTGGTCTACTGAATCTGCACTGAATCGCTCCATCTGCCAGCCGCCATGACACCAAGGAGAGACCGGACTGCAAACACACACACACACAGAAAGGACAACAACAACAACAACAACAACAACAACAATTTAGTGGTTTAGGCTTAAAGTCCAATATAATTTAAGGAAGCAAGGTTTTTGGATGTCACTCTCATGTCAGTGCCTTAAGCACAAAGTTGGGACTGGGTAGCCTAGCTTAGCATAAAGACTGGAAGCAGGGGGAAACAGCTAGCCTCTGGCTGCAATGGTTGCTTGATGCGGTCGGGGAGCACAGATTTTGGTAACGGCAGGCTCAATGGCACCAAACCCGGGAACCTAACCGTGACAACAAGTCTGCAGGACGCTGCCCACAGTCACTGCACCCGGCTGTTGTTTGACAAGAAATAGCTCCGTCTTGCAACTCCCCCTAAACCACAAACTTTTCTCTGTTTGGGTAACGATTAAACAAACAAGATACAACTTTTTAAAGCTTTTAGGAGGTGTTAATAGTTTTTTTTTTTTTTTTTTACTTTGGACAGAGACTGGCTAGCTGTTTCCCCACTGCTTTCAGTCTTCGTGCTAAGCTAGGCTAACCCCGTCCTGACTCCAGCTTCCTCGTTAACACACAAACCTGTGATCGGTGTCAGTCTTCCCATCTAACTCTTGGAAAGAAAGCACATGAGAAAACTTTGGAGTATTCCTTTTAAATACGCAGTCAAAAAAGCTGAAAACTGAAAAAAAGGAAGGAAAGCAACAAGAAATATTTAGTCCATGTTTTCTGCTCCTGTGCTTGGGGCACTGAATTTATTCGGAGGAAGTGTTTCTCATTTGTCACCTGCGACTGGTCCTCAGGGTGCGTTCGGCCACTGACGAAGGCGGCGCTCACCGATACCACGTCCCCATCTTTTACACACATGTACACATCGTCATCGCCCTGTACGCACACACACGCACACACACACACACGTCACATTCAGCAGCATGTCGGCCTATATTTGATGCAAGAACACTGTGTTACACTGAGGGACTAGCTTACCATCCACGTGTCCCAGGACAGTGCAAAGGCAACGTATCCCTCCGCTGGGCCACTCAGCTCAAATATCACAGACTGCAGAGAAAAGCGATGAGTGTTTTTCAATCTTATTACACAAATGATACCTATAATTTCAGACAGTCCCGTCTGGATGTAGCTATGAAGCATGTCAGGCCTTAAACAAGACGGAATTGAACTATATGTCACTGGCAACATTAAAAGGTTCTTATTTTGTTGGCGCCCACCGATTTTCTGGGGATTCACCGGCGTTGTCTCACTGTCGCCCCTTCTCTTAGGCGAGAGGAAAGTTCACGGGCGGCCCTGGGTGTCACGGCCGCCTCGAAAACCACACAAAACTACTGAAATGTCAAGTAAGTCAGTATGCGTGAAAGATAAAATAGTGAGTGGAGTGTTGTTGTGGTAGTACACGTTTGAGGATCATAATAAAAACATTATTATTATTATGTAACACCTGCCCTTATATAGTGTTTAGGGGGCGTTACCTATGCCATTCAGCATTCGGCACGCTTTCTCTTAAGAGAAACTTAAAGAGAGTGTTGCTGCATGAGGCCCAGGCTCTCAGTTTGAAGCGTGGTAAGAATGTGTTGATGCTGAAATGCTTAATGTAGCACCTTTCTATTGAGTTCATTGCACCAGTGAATTAAACTGTCAAGTCAAACCTTTTTGTCCGGTCCCTCTGTGGTCATGGACAGGAAGAAGCAGTCCGGATCTTCCTTTGGATGGCAGCCCGGTGGAACCAGCAGGCAGGATTTTGATTGGCCGCACCCCTCGGAAGTGAACTAAAGGTGAGGGTGATTAGTCCTCTCTATGTGACACCCGTTTCGCGCGAGAGATTAGCGATTACTGCGCGTGCACACGGGCAGTCGGTGTCGCAATCAGAGGTCCAAATGTTGTAACACTCACAGGCCCAGGCAGGACGGAGGATGTGGTCGTTTGCACAGGAGGGGGCGTGGTGTCCGAGTGAGGCGGGTGGGGCGTCACGCCATGCTGATAGATGATTGGTCCGGGCAGCTTCACCCAAAATACATTGTAGTGGGCAACTACGGTCACACTGGGAAAATAAACCCATAGATACACACACACACACACACACACACACACACAGACTGTGAGTTATATTCAAACTTTTGTTCAATGGTTGCTTTCAGCGAAAAGTGAAACGTCACTCACGGGGAAACATTTTCAACCTGCGTGGCTGAAAACGTGGGTACATACAGACTTCGGATCTTTGACACATTTCAGGTCACACCGGAGAAAAGGTGGAGAAAGACTTTCCGTCGAGGGAACCTGGGCGACGCTAACTTCCGCGTTTGCCTATAAAAATACGCCACCGCTGCAGCACTCCAGCGAGTACTTCTGGTCTTTTTCTACACCGCCATTTTTAACATGGGAGCCTTCTTTCTTCTTCTTTTTCCCGCATATCCAACTATACCATGGTCGCCACCTGTGACCGCAGCGGCCGCTGTTCAGCAAAGGTTTCATAGGCTGGCTTTGATATTAGCATTTAGACAGAAGCAAACTCACAAAAACTGAACCTGTCCGGGAGCGTCTGCAGGAGCGTTCCAGGTGACAACAACCTCTGTCTGTCTGGCGTCACTCGTTTGGCTCACGGCTGAACCCTAGAAACACACACACACACACACACACACACACACACACACACACACACTTCATTCAAGTTCAAAGTTCAAACAAAGTGTCTTACCTTACTTTCTGGGTTTTGTGTCAAATTACTTTTTTTGTGTGTGTGTGTGTGTGTGTGTGTGTGTGTGTGTGTGTGCACCTGGTGCTTATTACAGGTGAGCAGCTGTGTCTTTTGTGGGTTGGTCAGGGTGAAGGTGCCGACTGCGGATACTGAGCCCTGATTGGCTGCATCTCTGGCCTGAAGCAGGAAGCCCTCAAAAAACGACGTTCCGGACAGGATGACTGGAAAACAACAACTTCTATTCATTTGGTTCTAGACTAATGACTCACTAAGACCAGGTTTAATCTCCAGTGGAGTATCAAATTTGATTCATTCAGTTTGGTCAAAGTCTTTTTTTATATTTCATCCCTGTTTTTTTCTTTTTTTTTTTACAAATACGAAAGACTATGCTCACTGGCTTCTTCCTTGCGGAGTACTGTATGTTTAAAGACTTAAAGTAAATTGTTTCTGGTAATAGGAGTGACTTTGACAGTATGGATTCTGCTTTCGGGTGGCGGCGGCGGCGGCTTCACCACTGCAGGCTCCATGGATGTGCAGGTACTGGCAGCGGTGGGTTTGAGCATTTCAACAAAATTTCGGTGAATGACTTGCCGCAGTCCTTAGTCACCTTGGATGCGATCCCCGGGACTGAACGTGGTGGTGTTGGTTTCCAGGCGGTAGGGGCTGTGAGAGGTCTGACCGGGGACGCGATGGTGGGGCTCCATGCTGCCGCAGACTTTGGTGACCTTACCGTTGGCATAGCAGCCTGCCGGCGCCCAGTGACACGCCAAGACGGAGGCAAAGAGGAGACAGCGCAAACCCACGGGAGACATCTGTGGGATGAGGTGTGGGCAGCTACAGGATGTAGTCTGAAAAGAAGAAGAACAGGCAAACAACCCCCACCATTGGGGGGGTTGTGTTGTGAATCAGTGGAGTTCCTCTTTAAACTGTGGGCTGCCCTCCACAGATTCAGTCACCTGATGTTTCTGACTGACTAACTGAGCAGCTCAGCTAAGAACAGATCATTCTCAGAGTAGACATTTTGACTGGTCAACAGATTAAAGACACACATTAAAGGTCCCATATTGTAGAAGGTGAGCTCTCCATGTCTTGTTTGATTATAAAGGAGGTCTGGGTGCTGTATAAATACTGGGAAAGCATCAAAACACTCAGTCCACAGAGAAATGAAACACAGCCCGTACTCAGACACTGTGCCTTTAAGCGAACCGTTAGGACTTCCCGTAAGGTTGTGATGTCACAACTATACAGTCACTGCCCTCAGCCACACACAACCCCCCCCCCCTCTCCAGCAGGTCACCTGCTCCAATCACAGCACCACCCACCAAGTACAGGGACATTGCTCATCCACCCGCTCAGTCTGTCTGAGTTATCGGAGCGCTCTGCTCAGGAACTACTCTTCAAGTGTTTGGAGGTTGTTCAGTTTGTCTCTAACGGCTTACTATGGACTAGAAACACTAGCACGCCTTAATGGTCTGCAGCCACTATTAAGTCAAAATGTTTGCTATGAGATCCGTTTAAATACCTCTATGAGAGATTTGACTTATGTCTCCTGTAGTAAACAGCTCCCATGTTGTTTTTCGACGGGAATTCCTCACTTTCCTCCCACTCTGCTCAACATAGCAGGATTTGTGTCACACTGACATGAGCGTAACGTTGTCTTCTTAGCAGCGGGGCGAGCCGGCGAGGAGGTTTACCCCGGGTGGGTTTAGCTTTCGCTGGACGAAGCTCCCACACAATGCCGTTCGGGAAAAGATTGCGGCGAGGATTTAAGATGTTATTTAGAATTTCAGAGAAATAGTATGTCTTGTCCAGCACTTCCTCCCACGCCAGCAGTATCTCCCTGCTCCCCTTCTCTGAGCCAGGTCAAAACCCATCTCGGCACTCAGTGACCCGACACCTTTTTTCATGGTACACGTCTTTAAGCAGAAAGAAGAGCTAAAAAGAGACATCCAAACACTGAATGGAAAGGTTTCACTCCAATACATTGCACAACACACAACGACTGCCTTTGTGATGACAAAACACTTTGCCTTGACTTTGCTAAGAAACCCCCGGGCCAGCCAACAAATGAAAAAAGTATTTCTAGGAATCCTCTAGAAGTGGGTGATAAGGTTGTTGGACTCACCGCTCCGCAGCAGTAGAAGGAAAATCTGCTTTAACTCTGCGGAATCATTTCCAAGTGCGACTATATATATGTGTGAGTCATTTCCACTGTTCCAGTTCCCAGTTCCCAGTGCCCTGTGTGTGTGTGTGTGTGTGTGTGTGTGTGTGTGTGTGTGTGTGTGTGTGTGTGTGTGTGTGTGTGTGTGTGTGTGTGTGTGTGTGTGGTTCAAAGTGTGGCACGAGGTATTTTTTACAACCTAATGGATTGGACTATTGGAACATCCTGATATGAGTTTTCACTCCGGGGCAGGGTGTTTTTATTATATATCATATACACATATACACATGCTATTTACACCTATATACATAATACTGTACAAATGTAGTAGTAGAATTACCTGGAAAAAGTATACATGTGCAGTATGTAAGTGGTCTGTTATTCCTATGATACAGTGCAATGCATTGCAATTCAGTTTCCAAAAAGAAGTCCGATTGTATAGAAGTCTATGGGAAAATGACCCAACTTCTCGCTTGATTTATTACCTCGGTAAACATTTTCCTCATGAGTTCATGGTCTCAATCGCTGGCCTCAGGTCTTCTTCAGCACAGCATGATGTTCATTTTGTAAATTACGGTCCCGTTCAGAGTAAACCAGACGACAAAGCAGGGTGGGCTTTAGGGCGGTGGCCACCTTGGGATTGACGAAACAAGATGGCGACGGCTAAACTGCCAAACTCGAGGCTTCAAAACGGTAGTCCACAAACCAATGGGTGGCGTCGCGGTGGCTACGTTCGCGGTTCACCATTCTCAATTTGTGTTAAGTAAAAGTACAGAAGTATTCACAGCAAAATGTCAATGTAAAAAGCACTCGTTGCGCAAAATAGCACTATTCAGAGTCTTATATTTGTCATATATGCATTTTTAATGATGCATTTACATGTAAGCATCATTTTATGCTCTCATGTTGGAGCTGGCTTTAACAACTTCATATACTGTCGTGTAGCTCAATCTACAACGAATCCATCATATTTATTTAAGACCGTATGTTTTTACGCAGAAAATGAACTAAAGCTCCGGAAGAAGTTTAGTGGAGTAGAAAGTAGAAGATTTCCTATTAAAAGTAGCACAAAATGTACAAAATTGTACTTCAAGTTCAGTGCTTGGGTAAATGCACTTTGTTTACGTTCCGCCACTCACTACAGGAGTGACCTTATGACCTCATAGCACGTACCTCCATACACGGAGCAACTAACTGGCTAAAGGTTTGTGACAATGTTACATAGAAAAGTTGCGATCACTGAAATGTTTTGGGTTGAGGTATGAAGCGTGGGTGTGAATTGGTGACGGACGGTGCCAGAGAGCAGCCACATAAAGGCGAGTAACTGATCGCAAGGTGATGCCACGGTGTGATACTCATCAATCTGATGAGGTGTTCGGACTTCCGACACGTTTGCCTGCTGCTGATCGAGCATCCTGTGCTTTTACAGCGGTCGTTTTTTTACGATCTAGTTGCATCAGTGGACCAAACGTAGCTTCTGCCAAGAACCATCATGCCATGGTTTTATTGTGCAGATATTTCCTGCTGTTAGTTATCTGCTACCTCAGCAAAGAACTGTAAGTGAATTCCTGCCAAAAGTTCACAATTGCTGACCCCTTGAGGTGAATGTGATGGCCGCAGGTTGTTGTGTGTTGGGCCCCGTTTGAACACGTCTTTGGTGAAATGAAGATTTTTCCCGGCCGTATTTTATACCAGTTTACTGCCGCTTTGAGGCGCAGTCACAGTAGCATCAGTCTCTGCTGAGATTCGTCCGCTGTCTCCCATTCACTTCAACTGAAGGCCTCAGCATGAATCCAGGAGTGTGTTTGCCGTTTTACTGCGACTCAGCCGGTTAAAAACAGTGACTCGTGTGTTTTGGAAATGTAAACGTCCCACCACGATACCCCACCATCACATGTAACATCACATCCTTTCTTTTTAAGTCTTATTGCAGTGAAAGCTAATGCCACCCTAATCAATGGGACTCTATGTTGCTTTACAGTGTGTGTATGTGCATCGGCCTGCATGGACCCACTCGTTTCAGATGTGAGCGTCAGAACAAACCGCATGGTTTTTTGGGGCCCTGCTTGATCGCCCGGCTTGTTTTCATTGTCCCCTGCTGCCGCCGTGTGGTGAAATGTAGGGAAGTGCACACTGCATGATTTTGTGCAGTGAATTTAGGAATACTTCCCCTCCTCCTGTGCCAGTTCGTCTTTGTCCTCCGTGTCAGACGTTCCAGCGTTCTTCCCGGTGTCCTGCGTTCTTGGTTTTTAGGTTTTTGACTTTCCTCCCCCTGACCACGCCTCTGCCTGCTCCCCCTGTCAGATTTATCTGCCTGGTCTGACTGACATCCCGTGTACCGAACTTTGCCTGCTTCTAGTAAAGACTGCGTTCTTGCTTTCAAACCCTTCGTCCATTTGGGTCCACTTCCTTGCCGTTACACATTGCACTATTTTGGTAACTAGTATACAAAGATACACATGTAATATCATGGTTTGTATGGAGCATGCAGAAGTAGAAAGCCATATAAATGTTTTTCAGGGAATGCAATATTTTCTTATTTTGTTTTGTGCGATGTCCCTGGAGCTTCTCGGTCTACAGTCTCATAGAGGTTTGAACAGTTCTTCCAGAGACTTCCATTTGTGGGACAATGGTGTCCAAAATGACATTCTGCATGTTAACATTTACAGAATTAGCATTGCACGAACGGCTACACACATATCATTCAACCAGAAGTCCAATCATGCATACATATACATAGAGAGAGAGACAGTGAAATGACAGATCTATGACTAATGTCTAAAATGTCAGTTGATTAAAGGTATCAACTGACTCTTAATAAACAAGGCTTGGCTTGGATGGCTGCGTGCGGTGTTGAAATATATACAGTGAATGTATATAAAGATTAGTAATAAAGCAAAAGTAGAGATGCTCACATATTGTAATACCATCTTAAATCAGTCAGTCGCTGTAATCTTATGCCAGAAACTCGGAGGTAATTCCTTCTTGATTTCAGGTTACAGTTTAATTGACGGTGAACATGTCAGTGGGTGACATAATGCTGGCATCGTGCTGGCATTATGTCACCGGCCAGTGCTCTTGCAGGACAGATCCTGGTGTCTCCTCTGCCCAACAACTGCACTGTGCCGCCAGGTTATGTAACTCCCTTGTCTGTGTGTCTGTGTGTGTGTGTGTGTGTGTGTGGTAAAGCTTGGAAATTGCGCAACAGGAATTATGCAAATGAAGAGTCTCTGTGAGCATGTTTGCCAGCAATAATTGTTTTTGTGTGTTTGTGTATTTTTTCTTTTTTTCATTGCACAACATGTCCATATAAAATAAGTGAATGCGTTTTCTTTAGACAACATAGAAGCTGTGTTACAAATACACTAAGGATAACTGGATATGGGGCTGAAGACTGGCTGAAGCTACCAGGATGAAAAAAATATATGTTATGGAATTAATATTTACAGTAAAAGCACTTACTCTTAAATAAACACAAGTTTAAAAAAGAGCTAATCCCCCCCCCCCCCCCATATTTGTTTCTGTTCCGTTTTACTCGGGTTATTACGGTAATAACAGGCACCCCCGGTCTGCGGACCACGCCCCCTCCGTCCAGCCACTGTCCATGCAGGAAAACTCGAGCTGTCACATTGCACACAACACTGTTGTCCTCCTGTTGCTGCGACTGACGGACGACACAACTGGCAGGCGAGTGGGAACGGACATTTAAACATCTTTTTCTGTCTTTCTTTCTTTCTTTTTTTGTTGCATCGTCGTGTAGTATTTTTAAGCTTCTGCGCGTTGTGTCCCCAGCTAGTTCCTGGCAGGTCGGGAACATACATTGCCAGCTACCTTAGCTAGCTGACATAAAAATGTGGCTAACTGTTGTTAAACGTGAAGGTGACGCTTTTCACGTCGCGCTTGATAGCATTAAATCAGCTTTACGTCCCAAAAAAGGGGAAAATACATTCTCAGTTGTTTTGAGACAACCATTCAAAATTCCTTCTATTATCTAACGTTCTTAACTTGCGTACTGGCGAACGTGCCTAACGTCACCACGTGAAACACTTTATTCTCGTTCTTTATTCTTTATTCTCGTTCGTTAGTTCGTAATCAATATGACCCACCGTGCGTTACTTTCTTCTGTCAAATTTCAACTTGACGGCACCGCCCACTGCAGGGCATTCTAATGGGGGGGGACGCTGTGTGAAGTATCAACTGAACCACAACTTAATTATGTTGTGTTATTGAAATAAAGTGCCTTTGGTAAATGATACATATGCGGAATTGTTAAGCGGTTGCTAACAATTAAGCTGGGGCTATGCATTATGTTACGTGGGTAATGACGATATGCTAGTAAGCGAGGCAACATTTAACTATCACTCTTTTGAATGGAATTTGGAGTCCAGCCGCAAACGGGACGTTAGCTTAGCGGGTTCCTGCATCACCGCGGCGAATGATTATCTACGGTCATCTAGACGCGATTGTGCGCCTATATCTCTGTCTGTCACTCTGTGTCGGCATGGACCCCATATGCCCAGCAGGCCGAACAGTGGCAGGAAGAGTTTTATAAATAGGTAGTGTGACATTAACGGCTGGATTCTTGACCTTGTTCTGATGGGACCGAGGCAGTGCGCAGACTCAGAGGGGGCTGTCAGTCGGGTTCAGTGACTGTGGATGCATTAACCTGCTCCAGTTATCACAGAACTGAACCCAAAGCTCTCAAGGTTTGGTGCGACGTGCAATCCTGGGCTAGTAGCCTATATGGCTACTACTGTGCTCAAACTCCAGGAAGTTCTTGGCAAAGTAAAAAAAAAAAAAAATTGAATTGCACATGCAGTTTCATTCTGATTCATCCAAATATTTCCACGTGATTTTTCTGGAATGAAATCCTATAAAAATGACTCCAGTCAATTGATATTAGTGAAATGTAACATCCCAATATCTCTAAAAGCGTGTTGGGTTTATGTGAATTCGAAAATTCTATTGCACACTGCAAGGCAGCAGACAGTCAATCTGTAATTTGTGGATGTAATCCAGTAGTCCAAGAAGCTAAAATAGTCTGTGGTGAATGATGTGTTTAGGTCCTTTGCTGAAGCAAAAGTCATATTATCACACATATAAAAAATACTCCATGACAAGTAAAAGTAAAGAAATATCAGCAGCATTTACTAACAGTATCAAATGCAAATACTTAATAATTAAGTCAGGCCCCGGTCAGAATGTTGTATTATTGTATAATATATACTTTGTTATCACTGGTGCATTAATGTGTATGTACAGTGTGCAATCAAGCAGCACTTTAATTTTGTAGTCGGTCACTGTGGAGCCCATGTTAACTGTGCACTACTGGGCAGTTTAATCTATAGCAAAGCACCATATTTGAATACAGTGTGCAGTCCAGTATTTGTAGTAATAGGACATTTGTCTCTGGAATGTAGTGGAGTAGAAGTGTGAAGCAGCAGACACTGGGAATACTCTAGTAAAGTACAAGTACCTCAGCATTGTAATTAAAAAGACAGCGGTTGAGTAAATATACAGTTACTGAAAATGGTTATTTATTTTATTTTTCCTCGTTATGGGTCATTGATTCTGCATTTTGTGAAACTCAGAATCTTGTCGGACTTACTGCAGCCATGCCAGATGTTTAGCCAGACCATCAGTTGCAATACACTTTGTAGATTAGGCAAGCTTTCCACAGCAGGTATTGCCTGTTTGAACGCACTTCGTGCACTTCCTCATGCTGTGTTACAACAGCTTGCACAATGCGTGTCTTAATCAACTCATTGCCTAAAAGTCCTTTGTTTAACATTTAACCCTACTTATCTTTATTTATGCTAGTTAGTTATATTATGTGTGCTATTTAGGCCGTGCACTTGTTGATGCTGGTCAGTGCATTCAGTCAGCGTTTGGGATACGTTGTCATGATTTCCCAAACCTTTCCCCTTGACTCGTTAAAGTCACAGTTTTTTTTTTGACTGACCTCCTGATTGCTGACAAAAACAGGCAGCACGACACACTTCTGTCGCCGGTTTTGTAACCGCGCTTGTTACCTCAGAGTTTCGGTGCACGTATTTACTGTGCGGTCCAGCAAATTTGTCCATAATGACAAAATACACAACTTCTACGTCTGCTGACCTGCAGCTCCAATCTGACTGTGATCGGAGGAGCAGCAGCAGCAGGTAGATTGTTGGTCAGTTGGATTGGAAGCTATTTCTAAAAGCGAGGTGTATTTTGCTTAGCTAACTGTCCACTAAGTGCATAGCGTTACAATGCCACTGAGGCGTCAGTGGAATGTAGATTTCCCACATAATGCTTTTATCTTTAAAGAGGATCAGTCTCTTTTTTGGGGGGGGTGTGTGTGTGTGTATATGTTTAGTCTGATGATTTTATGTTAATAAATATTATATATGTAATATGTAGGCTTTTTAAAATCCACTAGTATTAGGCTAATTGCATTAAAATGCATTTAAAAGCCTGTGAACTAATTACTGCTAGACAATAACCGCATTAAGACTCAACTAGATGAAATGAGGCTGTTTTGGACTG
The DNA here is from genome assembly GCF_043641665.1 of Enoplosus armatus. NCBI lineage: Eukaryota > Metazoa > Chordata > Actinopteri > Centrarchiformes > Enoplosidae > Enoplosus > Enoplosus armatus. The sequence goes on along the minus strand of NC_092193.1, from coordinate 22,473,226 downwards.
CTCTCATCAACTCAGAATGGAGGCAAACAAACGACACCGGATTGTGACAGACATGAATTCAGTTTAAACTATTTGTCGCATTTGAAAGCCGTGATCCTGCACAGTGACAAGACGTCTTTTATGTACGATTAACCTGAGGTCTACTTTAAGCGAGAGTGGGTCGGACTTCCTGCTTCTTTTCAGGCAGAGTTTTAATCCTGCGCACGCACGCACACACACACACACCTGCCACTAAGATGCCACTAAATGCGAATGCAATGCCACATTTTCAGTGCACAGCATGGCAATGTGGAACTCCACTGATCTGACAGGAAAGACATTTCCTCATGGTTAAGGGACGTGGCACAGTTTTATTTCACACAATAACTTACAATAACACAATTGGTAGATAAATGCTGACAACTGTTTGGTAACCTGTGTTTCCCGTCTTCACAGGAGGCCAGAGATCAGTTAACTTGGAAGAGCTCTTCTGAAGATGTTACCGCAACACCTGAAGCAGATCAGAGTCCTCATGCTTAACGACAAAGAGAATTTAGAAAGGACTCTGTTCAGACTTGAACAAGGTAACGCCTCTCTTGATTTCAACAGCTGCGCTCTCAGCGCTCCACTTGCCTGCGTCAAATTACCAGGATCCCACTGTGTTGTCTTCCACTTTATATACAGATATACAGAGTCTGTAGCTAACCCAGTGGTGATGCAGGCAGACATTTTTCTTTTTGTGTGGATTGAAATGATTTCATTTTGGGTGATGTAAACGAATGCCTCCTCAAATATGCAAGGGGTCAAGCATAAAGCAGATTAACCTCTTAATCCCAGCAGTTATTGCATTTTTGGACCACTTATGATAATGCAAACAGTTTTTGCCAACTTCTATCAAAACACACACACACCGCATTTGATGGGATAAATTATGATGGTCAGGATGAGTCATCATAAAATATTGTTTGGGGGAAAAGAGAGGGATTTGGATATATGAATATACGAAAATGCTTCTTTATTATTTTTTTTTACACAAATATTTGACATTGACAAAGAGGTAATGCAGTTTGAAGTGAATTGGAGCAAGTGGCCTCGACATATGGAATCCCTGCTGCCCGAGGAAGAGTGCCACGCTTGGAAGAAGCTTCCTGTTTTTTGTGTGTGTGTGTGTGTGTGTGTGTGTGTGTGTGTGTTTTCCCCCAGATATGACATTCTTGGGTTTTAGCACGAATAAGTCTCAAATTTCGCATGACCTTTTCAGTCAGTTCACACCACCATCAAATTGTAAGCCTCGACCTTGGCTTTCTGGAGAGGGGAGAGTCCTATAATTCCATTCTAAACCGGCAGCAAAAGCCTTGTATATGTGTCGCTGACACTACAGTGATTAAGTATGTCAGTGCCCTAATGTTGGTCTATTTGTGTGTCATGATATAAAAGTAATTAAGAAGCTTTAAAGCTGTTCAATATGAATATAAAGACCTCCAGTAGCAGTAATGGACTCTGTGTGTGTGTGTGTGTGTGTGTGTGTGTGTGTGTGTGTGTGTGTTGGCTGAAGGAGGAGTAGCTAGTTGTCTCGGAGGGATTTGACATTTACAGCACTCTGAACCTGATAGGGATTTTGTGGGCTGGCTGTTTTAACTGGACTATATATAGACAACCCTGTCATGGTCCGAACTCTGGACATCCAAGAAGTCTTTCGCCTTTTTTTTTTTTTTTTTTTGGCTAATCTCGCTACGTGTAAAGTAGTCGTTTTGTTTATTCAGAGCCGAGTGTCTGCGAGTTTGTTGACACTGAACTGACCCGCGTTATGTCACAGCACCGATGTTGACATTGTAAAAGGCCAGCATGGATGGGGGGGGGGCTAGCAAGTAACCAGACTCCAAAAAAAAAAAAAGATACTTTCAGCTACAAAAAGCACACCAACATTAATGGAACTACAGAGTGGAAGGGAAGTAAGTGGATTTTTTGTGACACATGGCTGTAAGCATTGTCTTCCATCAGCGCCATATGTTGAAAGAAAGCAAATAACATTTCTGTCCCCTCAGGTTTTGAGCTCCAGTTCCGCCTGGGTCCCAGCCTTCAGGGGAGGAGGGTTATGGTGCACACCAACTATCCACTTGAGGGGCAGAAATTTGAACGTCACAACTTCCGCATTTTGGCGTGGAACTACCCAACGGGGAAGGAGGATGACTCTGATAAGTTCTGCTCTCTGGACCTCAAGATAACCGGCTCCTATCAGTACTACTTTGGATATGGGTAAGACACCCCCCCCCCCCCCCCCCAGTCTTCAGAGCAGCATTGCATTATGTTTTATCTTCTTGAATGTGTCTGTACCATAGACTGAAAATAAAGATGGACGACATGACGGCTCCCCGAAAGTGAAGCCAAAACGTCTCCATTGTTTTTTTTTACAGTGGTGAGGAAGTGGGGACGTGTCGGCCATCTTTATATACAGTCTGTGGTCTGCACTGAAAGCAGGACTGTTGACAGCGAACTCATCATGGCGCACAATAACGTAACACTGGCGTCAGTGTGCATGACATAACATGATGCTAGCTAAGCACGAAAGTTCATTCTCGACCTGGTTGTTTTACAAAACAATCCCAGTTCGAGGTCCGCTTGCAAGGTTTTTTTCCCCCAGAACTTTCAACCATATCACGCGGTCTTCATCAGCATATGGAGTTTGCACGTATGGAGATTCATCTGGAAATTGTGGTTTGACAGGACAGTCCCAAGCCAAGGTGCACTAACTGCAAAACCTCCATCCACTGATGGAAACCATGTGATCTGGTCGAAAGTCTCAGAAAAAGCCAGTAAGTGGGCCTTGAGTTAGGATTTGTTTTGTCAAAGCCTATAGCTATATATATCTTATAATATTTTGTGGTGTCCTAATTATCACGGGCAGTGTCTCCTGTGATATTTGAGTTTTTTTCTGTTAGTACACTTGTCACACTTGAGCGCTCCTTCGCCTCCACTTTGACTGTCACTTTTAGTTAATTTTTTTTCCCCCCACAGAGACAAAGAGGAGGCAGGAAGAGGATTCATCGTCGTCGACCCAGTCCTTCGCGTCGGAGAAGACAATCATGTCCTCCCGTTAGACTGCATCTCCATCCAGACCTTCCTCACCAAATGTCTGGGACACTTGGATGACTGGCCAGATAGACTGAGAGTAGCCAAGGAGTCAGGTGTGTGTGTGTGTGTGTGTGTGTGGGGGGGGGGGGGTGTTTTATATCATTGTTTTGTGGAAACGGCCATACAGGTAGCAGAGCTCTGCAGAGGTTAGGAAAATAAAAATGAGTGAAAGCTAACATTTACCACATGAATCAACTTTGTGGTTTGTAAGAATGTCTGTGACCCCCCCCCACCTGGACCTGACAGTATGTTATTTTAGTCCTCACCTTGAACTCAAATGGCTGAACTCATCAATCATTACCCTTGTGGGGTGTGTGTGTGTAGACAGTAGGCCACTTTGTCCTGTTCAGGGTGGCAGGGGGCTGAAAGCCATCATGCACATTATCATCATTATTATTATTAGTAGTAGTATTATAAACAGTATGGTGCATTGGCTTCATAATAGCGTGTGTGTGGGTTTTTCTCTCACAGGATACAACATGATCCACTTCACGCCTCTGCAGACTCTAGGAGAGTCCAGGTCCTGCTACTCCTTGGCAGACCAGCTGGCCTTTAACCCCGAGTTCAGCCCAGCGGGTCGGAGCTACAGCTGGGCAGATGTGGGGGCGCTGGTGGAGATGCTACAGAAAGAGTGGAACATGCTGTGTATTACAGACGTGGTATATAATCATACTGGTGAGTGTCCACTATGTATTCCAGTCGGTTTACAGCGCAACCAGAGTGGAAAGGCTCTTTCATCAGGGCCTCTCCAGAAACTGTGGCCCTAATATGGATACAGGTCAGAATGCGTATTCCAGTACTTGCAGATCATGATTTGGTTTTATATTTAAAGGGCTGAACAGTTCAGTCTGCGGGTCAGTTGAGGTGATGATGAGAATGCAGGGTCAGTAGTCCATGGGCCTTTTCCGTTTGTTTGAGTTCATTCATTTGATATTGACAGCGTGTTGTTACGCTTTTCTGTCGTTTTTTATGTGGGCGGAGCTTAGGTGGAGGCAGAATAATTCCCTGAACACGTTCGCTAAAGCTAGCTAGCAGGTTTTGTTGGCTTGTTTTTTTAACAATGGCTGAAGAATGGCTTGAAGTGTTGTCCCCTAAAATCAGTACCGTATTTGCCTCAAATGGCTACGTTATGAATAGTGTGTCATTATTAATGTGTGGCAACATCAGGCAGAATAATTCCCTGAAGACGTACGCTAGCTAGCAAGTTTTGTTGGCTTGTTTTTTTAACAATGGCTGAAGAAAATAGGAGTTTCTCTGAATATGTTAACATGAACCAATGGGGCCAAACTGGCCAACATCGTACACGCTCACTCAGTGGATGGACGATCTGACAGGACTACCTCCGGCGGAATGGCCAGACATTTAGCGCTACACCTACCTGACAGAGAAACCAAGCGTGTATAGTAAAAAGAAACTGAGGGCATATAAATCTTTAGATGCCTATAACTACGTCCTGAATGTTCATGTACAAGACTTGAAATGCAAAAGATTTAACAGACGAGTTTTGTCTCTGGCCGTACAGCTACCTAACAAAGTTAGCTAATGGGCTAAAAGAGTTAGCGTAACAAGAGAAATCACCTATTCCTCAGAGTTCCCCAGTTTCTGATTAGGTTCATAACGTTATCCATACCTACAGCAGACAACACTTTATTTAACCTCACGTGATACGAACACGAGCGTTTTTGATGATCGCCTCGGTCCAATCCTTTCATCTTATCGTGTTTAACCATAGTTGTCTTTGATTTGTTTGACCGGCAGTGGCAGCTCGAATGTGATAAAATGTCAACGTGGAGCCATTACTCCTTCCATTCTGGCAGCCAACAACACAGCAAGATGATATATTTTCAGGAGGTTATGTAGCCGACTGCTCTGAGGGGGTTCGTGTTTTGCCTCCAGCTAACACCGTGACGTAATCATGACGTCTGCACTGAAAGGCTCTATAGTAACTACATTGACCTTATGGTAATTTGCTCACATGGTATCAGTTTGGCCCTTTAACTTATTTGATGTTGTGTGTGAGAAATTGTATCCCTTCTTCCCAGAGCCGTAAACTTAGAACGTAGAATCAACGCAATCTTACTTTTTACAGTGATGGCACCTGAAGCATGACAGGGACTCAAAATCCCGAACCCTTTTACGTTAATCTGATGGCAACATGTCTGTCTCATGTGTGAATAAGCACCCCCCCACCCCCCGGTTACATTTTTACGTAAAAGGCACGATGGCAGTCTTTATGAGGTTGTGCCCAGTCAGATTTCCATAACACTTTCAACACGACACACGTCTGAATTGAAGCTGCTGGTTTAACGTAAAGGCTGCCAAATAAGCAAAGCTGAGCAAATAAGAACGATTTAAGGCTTCAATGGCAAAATAGGTTATAAATCAGTGGCGCAGCCCGCGAGAGAACAGTTTTGAACTCCCTGCTCTCTCACTCTCACGGGGGCCCGCTTCAGCATCAAGGACTGTTACGTGGCATGCATCTCAGACCTCAAGGCCACTAGTATCAAGTTAATGTCACTGGATTCAAGAAGCCTTGTTTGGTGGGTTCTTTTAAAACCGGGTGCTTTGAGACCCGATTGTGTCTTAGGCATGACTTAAATACGTTACGCGCCCACGACACGTATGTACACTACGATTGTGGTGGAGTTCATTCAACTTTCAGAGTACTGGACCTCCCTCTCTCTCTCTTAGTCTCTCGGACACACACACACACACACACACACACACACACACTGGGAGGTATGTGGTGTGTGTGAGCAGCATGCTAAACCAGGAACTGACCTCTGCTTTAGTAAAACAGGCGGCTGGCTTCAAGTGGTGAAGCTGAGTCATTAGCCCATAGGGGGGAACAATGAGGAGAGGACGGTGGCCCACAGATTACCACTCATGCTAAGTAGCATTTGTGAAAACATGTAAGACACTGGGGTTAAATTCCGAACTCCTTTTGACCAATGCGGATTCATGCATTAACAATAATAGAGGAGAAAAAAATATTAATCTGGCACTAATATCTCAACTGCACACTGGATTTCCCGACCCATTTAAAGTGTGCAACCGCATGAGGTGAAGACTAGGAACACATTTAGCGGCACTGTACGTCCTCTCCTGCGTTAGCACTGTGTGCTCCCTGTGTACCCTGTCACCCCACCCTCCCACCCTCTCCCAGGTCAAAAGGGTCGGTAAAGGGCAGTAAAATGAGCCCGATCGAAAGGTTAAAGACTGAGTGTTTGGTTTACTGTCTGACTAAGTCTATCTGTGGATCTCTTCGCTGAGAGGGAACATGAACAAGTTTTTTTTTAACATGGAAACCTTTTTGAAACTTTTTAAATAGGGCCGGTTTGTCCGCTGCACACATAGATAGTCACAAAGTGTGAGGATTCAGACACATTTAATAACACAAGAAGTTATGACGTGTAAAATTAAGACTTTTTTTTTGATCCTGCGCTATTTTTAGGTCAGCAATCACATTGAAGCAAATTTGTGCCGTTGACCAACTTTACTCTTTTATATAAAAGGCCAGATTTCCGTGAGTTGTGTCCCTTCCATCGAAGCGTGCGTTCAGATGACACTCAGGTGGACTTGATCTCCTCATCGGAGGCTCGTTCAATTAGCTCAGCTTGCAGCCAGTGTTCATCTGTTATACATATGGAAGTTCCAGAAGTCCAAAGAGGGGCTTTCTCAGCATCAAATCATGGCCAGACTAAAGGTCTCTAAGGGGGCGGTGCATGGAACTCTGAAACGCTTTGCAGAAACGGGATCAGTTGTATCCAAAGCACGATCAGGCGGACCAAAAGTGAATACATCAAGCTGAGTTCCCTGAGAGATAGAAAAGCAACTTCATCACAGATACAGAATGTGCTAAATAAAGAACGCCCGACTCCAATCAAACCAAAAGTACTGTTGAAAGAAGGCTGTCTTGTGGTGGTCTCAGAGGACGAGTAGCAGTTTCTAAACCACTTCTCAGAAGGGCGAACAAGGCCAAACGCTTGGGGTGGGTCTATTTACTGATGAATCCAAGTTAGAGATTCATGGCAGGAACAGAGGGGTTTATGTAAGGAGACGAACAGGACAGAGAATGATACCGCAGTGTATCAAACCAACAGTGAAACATGGTGGGGGTGGGAGTTACTCAAGTCTGGGGTTGTTTTGTCCACTCTGGAGTTGGACCCCTGCAGCGAATCGACTACACCCTGGCCAAGGAGAAGCACCACTCCATCCTTCAGAATCTTTTTCGTCGGGGGTTACAGATCCACAGCGATTCTGTGTTTCTCTTTTTCCGAACAGCTGCCAACAGCGAGTGGATCAAAAAACATCCGGAGTGTGGTTACAACCTGGTGAACTCTCCCCACCTGCGACCAGCCTGGGTCTTGGATAGAGCCATCTGGCATTTAACCACCAGAGTGGCAGAGGGACGCTACAAGGCTAAAGGACTTCCTGCCGACATTACCAGTGAGAGCCACCTGAATGTGAGTAAACGCAGTGCCGACTATGGAAAGAGTGGCACATGACACACTTCGTGACTGGCATTTCTCGACTGTGTTGTAGAGGATGACAACCAGTGGGATTTGTGGACAGACGGCATTAATTAGTCTTAAAGGTCCCATATGACACTCATTTCAGCTCTATATTTTTATTCTGGGACTCCACTAGAGCAGCTCTGCATGATTCACAGTTGAAAAAAGTCCTGATGTATCTTCTCCTGGCCCTTCATGCAGCCCCTCAGTCCCCCCTCCCCCTCTGTCTGAAACAAGCCGTTTGAGACAAACTGAACAACCTCCAAACACTTGAAGAGTAGTTCCTGAGCAGAGCGCTCCAATAACTCAGACAGACTGAGCGGGTGGATGAGCGTCCCTGTACTTGGCGGGTGGTGCTGTGCCTGGATCAGATGACCTGCTGGGGGCGTGGCCAAGTGCGGTGACTGTATAGTTGTGACATCACAACCTCACAGGAAGTCCTGACGGCTCGTTTAAAGGCACAGTGTCTGAATACGGGCTGTGTTTCACGTCTCTATGGACTGAGCGTTTTGATCCTTTCACAGTATTTATACAGCACCCAGACCTGCTTTATAATCAAACAAGACATGGACATCTCACTGTCCACAATATGGGACCTTTAACCTCATGGCTTGCCATTGGGATGTTGTCCAACACCTCCTGTGCTGCCAGAACACAACCTCCACTGGAGGAACTATATTATATTTCAGCCTGTGACTTGGAGTGTGATTTCCTGCATTAGTAAATGTAGATAATTAGTGACACGAGTAAAGCCTGAGTACGATGTGACGTCCACACCACATCCTCACGGGGACGACAAATAACACAGAAACCATATTAGTTCAACTCAACTCTTTTTGTTCTTGACTTTGTTAGAAGTGCTGTATGTGCACCTCATGAAATGGTGTTTTTGTCAAACCCTTAACGATGTATTGCTGATGTTATGATGTTTAATGTCAACAGCATTTTGCAGGCCATGAAAACTCAAGTAAGAAAGGCTGATTTAATAATGTGACACTGTGTGTGTTTGCGTCTCTCTCTTTCTCTCTCTCTGTCTCTCTCTGTCTCTCTCTCTCTCTCTGTGTAACTTGTGTGTATCAGGCCATCCGTAGTGTGTTGTGGCAGGACGTGTATCCTCAAATCAAACTGTGGGAGTTCTTCCAGGTCAAAGTGGACAGTGCCGTGGAGCAGTTCAGAACCCTGCTGCAAAACGGTCTGTACTGGAGATCAGCGGAGATTAGATTAAAACAATGCAAACAGTAACGGTATTCTAGTGCGCTAATATAGAGACATTTCCTTTCGATGCTATTTAACACGCTTGAAATGTCCTTTTTGTGTGCGATGTGTTTTTTAGGCACCAAGCCAGACCATAGTAAGACTGAGGGGAAGAAGGGCCTGAGGATCATTCAGGACCCAAAGTACCGTCGTTATGGCAACACAGTAGACATGGACTCCACTCTAGAGACATTTGTACCTCACAGGTCCGATTACCACTGTTATTGTTCAAACTTTGATTTAATGTCTGCTGGTCTGCAAGTCTTTTCTTTTTTTCGTAGTAAAAGGTAAGTAAAAGGTTCATTTTCAGTATCGAGGCCCCCCCCCCCGACCCCATACACCTGTCCAACCCAATTGCGAACACGCCACAGTCAATCTCAGCTGTCAATCATGACGTTTCGCCCCGTTTTTCTAGCGTCACTTGAACAAACACCAGCGTGATAAGAACTATCTGAACTGACAGAAACCATCTTTGGGAAACATTAATTTGATGTCTTTGATTTTTTTTATTTTTTGTTTGGCCCATGTCCCATCCGCTAACATGGAGGGGGGGGCAGGGTTTATGACCTATACTGCAGCCAGCCTTGTTAGCCAGGAACTAGAAAAGTACACAAATACTGTGCACCAGTGCAATTTCCTACCATTGAGAGACGTGCGAACCTCCAATTAGTGATCCCGATCTGGCAGGCTCTTCTCATACTACTTCTGTGTGCAGTTATGTTCAGTATGTACTCATACAGATGTGGCACTTACCTCTCTCTCTCTCTCTCTCTCTCCAGCTCGTCCCCGCAGCACATCGAGGAGTGCTGTGGTTGGCTGAGACAGAAACTGAACGAGCTGAACGCAGAACAGCACCACATCGTGCACCAGCATCAGGAGCAGGTAAGATTAGGTGTAACCTGGCGCCAGGCAGGGTTACTGCAGGCGGCCCCTATATGAATAATAGCAGCATAATATGACCGAGCACCATGTGTGAGTGTTGCACATGGGGGGCCAGCTGGAGCCAAACCTGACACCTGCTGGGCATGGCCATCGGTGGAGTTAGGGAGGAGATGCTGATATAGATACTGGAAATGTCAAAATGCCTCATGTCATTCACACCACAGGTTCTTATTATTTGCGTCTCGTGTACTAACTACCAAAATAGTGCACCGTCAACATTAGAACATAGTGTATTCTGCATGGTGGTAGCATTAAGTGTGGAACCGGAGACACAACTTGGAGTCAGTGTTCATTATGTTCCTCCTCTTCTTTCCTCAAGGCTGCCAACTGCGTTGTGGGAAACGTAGTGTACGAGCGTCTGGCAGACCACGGCCCCAAACTCGGTCCCGTTAACAGGAAAAACCCTCTGGTTACCAGGTAACAAATTTAAAAGATATGGGTTTAAGGAGAGAGGAGAAGGGATGGGATATAGTTTGGTCCAAAGTGATTAATCACTTGGAAGCATGAATATAGCATGACCGTGCTAAGCTAATTCCACGGCGAATGTAGCCAGACACGGTGTGAAGATATATCCAGATATATCCAGGTGTGAATGGAGGCTGAGGGTTGGTGGATCTCATTGTTTTCATCTGTCTCTCCCAGGTATTTCACCTTCCCATATCAGGACATGACTCTGGAGCAGGAGCTGCAGCTGCTGGACCAGCCGGACAAAATGTGTCACTTCCTGGCTCACAACGGTTGGGTGATGAGCGACGACCCGCTGCGCAACTTTGCCGAGCCAGGTAAATATTATTGAACTTCTTCGAAAACAGCCAGTTACAAAAAGCGGTAAAGACAGAGAAATGAATATACACAGACACATAAACACACTGCGACTAAGGCGAGGAGGACCCAGACTATATGTTGCACTGCCTGCACCGACGAAATCGTGACCCACCGTGTCGGCATTGGTGTGTGTGTCTGTGCGACCCGCAGGCTCCAACGTGTACCTGCGTCGGGAGCTGATATGCTGGGGCGACAGCGTCAAACTCCGCTATGGCAATGGGCCCGAGGACTGCCCGTACCTGTGGGCCCACATGAAGAAGTACACTGAAATCACAGCCACATATTTCCACGGAGTCCGACTGGACAACTGCCACTCTACACCATTACACGTAGCTGAGGTATGGTCATATATTATCATACAGTTAAGTAGGTCTCCTTAAAGCTACGGAAGGCCATATTATTGAATTATAATTTTGGTTGAAATAACTAATTTTGACCATTGCATGTATCTAACAATATCTAATTGAAGGACTCCTTTAAAGAGTCTGTGAGCACACGCCCCCTTTGTATTTAGTCTTTTTTAAAAACTGGACCAGGTCTGAATCAAACAACCAATCAGGGTTAGCTAGCACGTTAACTGGCCAATCACATGGACTCTGTACAAACAGGGGGCTTCTACAGCCTTCTGGATTGGAGTGTGAATCAGAACGGTTGAGAGGAATCAAAACGCAGAACCCCTGATTACCCTGATTGGTTGTTTGATTCAGACCTGGTCCTGGTTTTTTTAAACGGCTGAAAAGACTAAATACAAAAGGGGGCGGGTCCTCACAGACACACATTTCTTTTAAAGGAGCCCTTCAATCAGATATTGTTAGCGGCATGCACTGGTCAAAATTAGCTCTTTCAACCGAAATTATAATTCAGTCACATTGCCTACTGTAGCTTTAAAGACACTGATTGACCAGAAAAATGAAATCCTTGTGCATTGTAATGTAATCCAGTGTCCACTGTAAAAAATACCACCTTTTGCTGAATTGAGGATTATTAATAATTGTTGACCGTTGTTACGTCCCACCCTTTGGCGACCCTGTGGGACTAACAAAAACCCCACCACCGACCCAATCAACCACAGCGAGACACCTTTAAAACAACCCAAAGCCACGGGCTTTATTACATAAAGACATACAAACACACCAAGACACTAAATGAAGAGGGTCCCACGCCAGAAGCCTCTCCTCTTCTGATGCTAGTTTAGGATCTTTTAAGCGCATCATGCCCAGGCCAGGTTCACCTGCAGAGCAAGAGAGGGCAGAAGAGGAAACCGGGAAAACAGACAGCACAGAGAAATACAGCCGTAAGAACAGTGTGTCAGAAAGCTAGTTTGTTGTTGTTGTTGTATTTTAGCTCCTCCACATACATGAATCTGGTGGACACAGGGAGCACTGGTATCCCGAGTCTCTGGAGTATCCGTTAATGTGTTTTCCCCTGTGAACATCATATCCCGCACATAGCACGGTAGCGGGAGTACTCCAATAGAAACCAGTATAGTATGGCATGTAAACACCTGATCCTGGTGCACCCGCAACTCAAGTTACATAGTAGTAAGTTAGTAACACTGATGCTGTTGTATTTCTAACATGGTAAAAGTTGCATATTGTAGCTTTTACTATGAGTAGTTTAAGAAGATAAAAGAAACATGTAAATAATGGGAAAAGAAAACCTGGTTTTGTGTCACTGGATGTCTTCGTGTGTGTGTGTGTGTGTGTAAAGGTAGGTGCATACTGTATATCAGTGTAACCCTGTTAACAGCGGCCCCTTCTTCTCTCCCTGTCTGTAATGCTGCTGCATCGTCTTGTCCAGGCCATGTTAGATGCAGCCAGAGAGGTCAGACCCAATCTGTATGTGATAGCTGAACTGTTCACAGGCAGCGAGCTCGTTGATAATGTGTTTGTGAACCGGCTGGGAATTAGCAGCCTGATACGAGGTACAACTCTCGTGCATGAACTGACTTTGTGTTGGTTTTTTTTGTCTCTTTCTTCTCTTCTCACTGCATTGTTCTGTAATCCTCCTCTTCATACCCAAACATCCCCACCTTTTCTATCTCTCGACTCTCACTATCTGTGTTCATGAACTGTGTGACTGCATGTCGTGGCCTGTTACCACTAACTGGCTCCCCCTGCGCATTAACTCTCCTCCTCCTCCTCCTCCTCCTCCTCTTTTCTGCCTTTTCTCATCTCTTCCCCAAACATCCTCCACTTTCTCCCTCTTGTGCACCTCTCTGCACCGGTTTTGGTGTGTTGCCTTGCTGTGGATGACCAGTTCATGCTGGACGTGGCCAGAGCAGTGTGTCCTAACCTGTATGTGGTGGCTGAACTGTTCACCGGTAGTGAGGAGCTCGATAACGTCTTCGTAACCAGGCTAGGGATCTCATCGCTCATCCGAGGTACGGTCATCTACATGTTCAAAGTATACTCGCACTACAGACACCTACATATAGAATAACTTCATTGACATTGACAAAGTAGACCGGTTGGGATACCAAGATGCCATACAGGTGGGTGACGCGTCAGAATAAAAAGCAACACAAATACTGTGTGTTAGTAAGCTTCAGTGCTCCCTATCTTAGAGTCTCCAAGTGTGTTGAACTGTTGTAGCGTACGATCATTTCCATGCTCAAGAACCATTCAGTGTGCCCTCTTATGTTTCTCCTCTCATTTATTCACGCGTTTTTTCCTCGAATATGTCACCTGTCTGTATTTACTTTATTAATTCCTCTTGGGGTAATTACATTTTGTAAAGACAATTCCCAAAATGACAAATGCAGACCTACACAGTGGTATTTGTTGGGTTGGCACCAGAGGCCCCGCGCTACGATATTATCACGACACGATATTATCACCATGCAGCGATATTGCAATTGTAAACATTTTGCGATATGCTAAGTATTGAGATAACATATTGCGATTTAGTACCCTTTTTTTCAACTGCCAATTATGTCCCCAAAGGAAAACATCCCTTTTATCTAATATGATAAAAAAAACTTCAGTCATGTTTATTGCAGCAAAATGGGATTGTCTGACTGACCAACACTGTCACAACACTGCCCTTCAGCAACTTCGAAGGGGCTGTACAAATATAATATTTCCAATATTAATGATATTAAAGATCAATACTTGGCGTCAGTATATCGATACAATTCTGCCAAATACGCTGATGTATAAGATAGTATGCTGTATTGCAATACATTTGTGAACACGCGTCCTAAATGTGTTGTCCATCTGCAAAACACCTGCACTGCCATATTGGAATGTGACCCAGAATTGCACCCACAGTAAGCTTGAATGTGTGAACTCACCCGCAGTGCTGCAGCAATGTATACTGTGTAATGAGAGCTGCCCCCCCCCCCCCCCCCCAACCCTGTCCACAGAGGCCATGTCAGCCGGCGACAGCCATGAAGAAGGCAGATTGGTGTATCGTTACGGAGGCGAGCCGGTCGGAGCGTTCGTCCAGCCCAGTCTCCGCCCGCTGATGCCCTCCATCGCCCATGCCATGTTCCTCGATGTAACCCATGACAACGAGTGCCCCGTGCAGGTGGGTCTCTGTCGGGGTCGGGTCAGGTTGGGGTTGAATGGCTGAAGATGTTGATGACCATTTGCTGTAGCGTGCAAATGTAACAAGTTCAACCATCCAGATGTGTTTGCCTCTCTTTTGTGAAACAGCTGCGTTCAGCGCTGGACTCCCTCCCCAGCTCGGCTATGGTCTCCATGGCTTGCTGCGCCACTGGTTCCACCAGAGGATATGACGAATTAGTGCCACATCAGGTTAGTTACAAACACACACACACACACACACACACACACACACACACACAAGCTTCCATCAGATATCGTTTTGGTTTGATGGTACGTCTTGGCGTTAATCATAATTATGGTCTGTTTGGGGTCTTTAAAGGGGAGCTAGTATGCTCATTTCCAGCTTTGGCAACGTTTATTATGAACATCAGACATTGTAACATTATTATATATGACAGAAAACAAGGACAAGCATAATAGGTCCTCTTTAAGAAACGAATTATTGTTAATGCTAGTTTATTTTCTCTAAAGTTGTGACCTCTGTAGTTTGAAAAGCCAGCTGTAGAGCTACAGTGTCGCAATAAAAGAGTGAGCAGACTAGCTTCCCACAGGCTCTCAGGCACTGGCGGGAATCTTACAGCCGATACTTGAGAGCCGGCAGCTAAACAGCAAAACATTTATACTACGAAAGAAGCTCCATGATTCACATTCAAGCTTCGCACCTTTCTTCATCGTCTGTATCCTGGTTTGGATTTTCACGCCATCATTTTAGCCTCATTCTGGGGTCGTACGAGCCGGCAAACTGCTTTTAAGCGCATTACCGCCACCTTCTGGTTGGTGGGGGGGGGTTTAAAGTTCACAACATGATGTCACACGAATGGCATGACGTCACACTGCAGAACCCTGCGCTAATCGCCGCAACCACCGGATTCGGTCTGAAAACAGCCTAACAGAGTGTCTGTGTGTGTGTGTAGATTTCTGTGGTGAAGGAGGAGCGTTTTTACCCCAAGTGGAACCCCTCAGCAACCCCCGCCTCCACTGGTGAGGCTGGATTCCAGACTGGCATCATAGCCGGGAAACTGGCACTCAACAAGCTGCACCAGGAACTGGCTGCCCGGGGATTCATACAGGTACATCATGTCTCCATCTCTGTCTCCAGCATGCTAATTGCTGTCGCGTTTTCTGCTCTAATCATCTCCCTCCCCAGGTGTACGTAGACCAGGTTGATGCAGATATTGTCGCAGTTACGCGTCACTGTCCCAGCACGCACCAGTCTGTGGTGGCAGTGTGCAGGACTGCCTTCTGGAACCCCAAGACCCACCAGTACGACACCAACGTCCCACCCATGTTCATACCTGGTATGGCGCTAACATTTTTTTGTCCTAGAGTTTGTTACCAGCTTTCCCAACAAGGCCTCCCAATGCTGAGAATAACCCCCCCCCCCACCGTCTCTCTCTCTCTCTCTCTCTCAAGGGAAGATAGAGGAAGTAGTACTGGAAGCAAGGACAGTGGAAAGGCATGCTGGGAGTTATAAGAAGGATGACAACTACATCAACGGCATGCCAGAATACACCGTGGAAATAAAAGAGCATATACCGGTAAATATTGCTATGAGCATCATTTAGGATCATTGTAATTCTGTGTAGTATTGAAATAAATGAGCATATTAATATAATAATTCTAATGTATATAGTTACAAGAGAGCACAGTGGTGAAGCAAACTGGAGTGACATCTAAGGGTCCGTCAGAGTTTGTGCAGGAAATCACCTTTCAGAAGCTGACACCTGGCAGCGTCATCGCCTTCAGGTAACCCCCACACACACACACACACACACACACACACACACGCCCACAACAGTGAAATCATCATTGAAGGAAAGGCATATCTGTCATTCTCTCCACGCTCCATTAAAAAAAACACATTTATTAGCGTCGTGTTTGCTCAGTTTGTTGGTCACAAAGGTGTCTGTCACTCTCTCTCTTCCTCGCAGGGTAAGTTTGGACCCCAAGGCCCAGGAGTTGGTGGGGGTGCTGAGGTATTATCTGTCCCAGTTCAGCCCAAAATACCGGAGGGGCAGTGTAGCGGAGGAAAACCCACCAGAAGCACTGCAGAAGCCCCTGGCACAGTGAGTGAACACATGGATATAGTAAAGTTCAAATCCACCTTAACTAGGTGCATCTTTTACTTGTAGAATAGACTTGGGTGAAGCCTTTTTGTGTCTCCAGAGGGAGCCCAGTAAAATCTAAAAGTAAAAGTATTCAGACCCTTAACTCAGTACTTAGTTGAAGCACCTTTGGCAGCGATTGCAGCTCGCGAGTCTTCTTGGGTATGAAGCAACAAGCTTTGCACGCCTGGATTTGATGATTGTCTGCCATTTCTTCGGCTTAATTGGGTTCAAGTCCGGGCTCTGGCTTGGCCACTCAAGGACGTTGACAGAGTTGTCTTCTAAGCCACTCCTGCGTTGTCTTAGCAGTGTGCTTAGGGTCCCGTTGGAAGGTGAAGCTTTATTCAAGTCTGAGGTCCTGAGCGCTCTGAACCAGGCTTTCATTAAGGATATCTCTGTTCAGCTTTCTGGTTTCCAAACAGTTCAATCTCGGTTTCATCAGACCGGAGGATCTTGCTTCTCACGGTGCGAGAGTCCTTGCTTCTTTTCTTCTTTTTTTTTTTGGCAAACTCCAAGCGGACTTCCATGTGTCTTTCACTGAGGAGCGGCGTTCCCTCTTGCCATAAATCCCAGACCGGTGGAGTGTTGCAGGAAGTTTCTCCCATCTCAACAGACCAACAGGTTCCGGGTCACCTCTCTTCTCGAGGCTCTCAATCAACTGAATTTACCATAGGTGGACTCCGATCAAGGTGTAGAAACATCTCAAAGACGATCAAGAGAAATGGGGAGGCACATGAGCTGAATTTCAAGTGTCATAGCAAAGGGTCTGAATGCTTAAATTTGCAAACCTTGTGGCATAAGGTTTGCAACATTACAAAATGTGGAAAAAGTGAAGGGGTCTGATACCGTCAGACAGTGCGGAATAAAGAAAGATGTGTAGCGTCTCGTTTGGTAAAGCCGCACGCATGAGCTGTTTGTTTTGAAGCTGCGCGTGTGTTTCACAGGCTGATGTCCAAGCTGACGTTAACGGACCTGAATGTCCTGCTGTTTCGCTGCGACTCAGAAGAAGAAGAAGACGGCGGAGGCTGTTACAATATCCCAGGATGGGAGAGCCTCAAATATGCCGGACTGCAAGGTAGTTTTCACGGCAGCCACACATATTCTCCCAAAGCTAGCTAGCTGGCTCCAACATAGCTGCAGCAAGTTTACCCTTCATCAGACTCAGGAAGCACTGAGCTGAACTGAAGTGCATAACATTAAAAGGTTCTAATACTCATCTTGCCCTCTTGTTTACAAAGCATTGGTAGTCTTGTCCTGTGCACACTCGCAGCGCTAATGTGACAGGAGTGTAAAGTGAAGGTGTTGCTGTGTCTCTGCAGGTCTGATGTCAGTGCTGGCTGATATCCGTCCCAACAATGACCTGGGCCATCCTGTGTGCGCTAACCTCAGACAAGGGGACTGGCTGATGGAGTTTGTCTCCAACAGACTGATACACAAAGAGGGACCACTGGCACAGGTGAGGCTTTTACCTGTACAGAGTTTTCAGAAAAGTCGTCGTTTTTAGTGATACCAGTGGCCACGAAGTGAACGGCAGTCAGCATCCTGTTGCGAGCGAGCCAAAACAGTGAAGTGACATACACCAGACTGATTTACAATCGCGTTTAGAATAACGTTACTGTATGTTCCTATATTTTATTTGGACCATTGGCTCCGTGATACAAACTGGCTTTCCGTTTGTTACTTCATCGGCTAACGTTACAAAGCAACCAACGCCAGATCCATGCCATATCATATTTAGTAGATATTCAAAATGTATACAGTGTTTTTAGTTTTCAAAGCTACCCGTCTTGTTCTTGTACTTCTGCTGCGACACTTTAATCTCTTCTTAGCCGGAGCATTGTTTCTGCTGTTGAATTGTTCAAGTGGCCAGACACCCCTCGGGGTTTAGGATACGTGAGAAAATGTGGGTGAACTGAGCATTTAAAACAACAGACCCACTTCCCTACCTGCAGAATCCTCTGATAACATATCTGTAAAATAGTCCCATTTTTGTTAGTTCCAATCTAAGATGGGTGAACCGGTCGTAACATTGTGTGCGTCTGCAGGTGGGTCAGTGGTTGGGAGCCATGTTTAACTACTTGAAACACATCCCGCGCTATCTCATCCCCTGTTACTTTGATGCCATCCTGGTGTCGACCTACACCACGGCCCTGGACGCGACGTTCAAACTCATGTCGAGGTAGGTAGAGACTGCGGGTCTGAAACTGTTCATTTTGAAGGTCTGATTTGTCGCTCACACCCCATCTCTTCGTCCAAACAGTTTCGTCCAGAACGGCTCCAGCTTTGTGCGCCACCTGGCGCTGGGTTCGGTCCAGATGTGTGGCGTCGGACGCTTCCCCGCGCTCCCACCCCTTTCTGCGGAAATCGAGGGCGTTCCCTACCGCATCAGTCCAATCACAGGCCAGAAGGAGCAGTGCTGTGTCTCATTGGCTGCAGGTAGCCTAGCAACAGACACTTAATGACTATGACTAAGTCAGCTTAAAATGGATTTCAATCGCCAGGAGTGAAGATAGAATGGAGGATTTGTAATATATACAGTATATATGTATATATATATATATGTACTAATTGATATTGTTTAGGTCTTCCTCACTTCTCCTCTGGGATTTTCCGTTGCTGGGGCAGAGACACTTTCATCGCTCTCAGAGGACTGATGCTGCTCACTGGGAGACACACCGAGGCTCGGTCAGTGTGTCTGTAGAAGCGAGTTGTGTCTGATGAGACATTCTGAGTCTGCAGTTGCTTTTATTTTGCAACTAGAGTTGAATTCAGCCCGCTAAGGCCCACAGCAACGCAGCTCTAAACCATTCTGTCTCATGGTCTCCACAGTAACATCATCCTGGCCTTCGCGGGGACGTTGCGTCACGGTCTGATCCCCAACCTGCTGGGCGAGGGTCGCTGTGCTAGATACAACTGTCGCGACGCTGTGTGGTGGTGGCTGCAGTGCATCCAGGTAGGAGGACACGGATGTAGAGGGGGAGGTAAAGGAGTGTGAACACACAACATATTATTGCCTAAGACAGTCAAGTTGTCACGGTGAAAACTTCATTTGGACATTTGTGTCCACCTGTTGAACGTTAGTCCAGTAGTCAAGTCAGTTGTATTTACATAACCCACAGACTGTATATAAAGATGGACGACGTGACAGCTACCCAATAGGGAAGCCAAAACGTCTCCATCGCCCCCTGGTGGCTTGCTGCAGTATAGGTCCTAAGCCCCTCCATGCAAACTAAAAAAAATCAAAGTACACGTAAATTTTTTTTTTTTTTTACGTTGATGTTTGTTCAAGCATTCATTTTTCGGATGAAGTTTGGTTTTAACGAGTTATTTGATGCTATAAAAAAGGGGGTCATGATTGACTGCAGTGTGCTCGCGATTGGGTCGGTTGGTTCCACGTTCTTTATGCATCTGTTCTCACTCCCCCGTAAAGTTATTTCTAATTACACTTAGAAAGGTTCTATCTTAGTATTTCATTAACCAAATTAACCAAATTATTCAAATGGATGAGGAAAGTAATGTCTTTTTACACAGATGATGATGATGATGATGATGTCATGTGTTACTTCCACTAACCGTGTGCTTTTGTTCAGGACTACGCTACCCACGTTCCTCAAGGACATGAAATCCTTCGCTGTCCTGTCACACGCCTATACCCCACTGATGACTGTGAACCCTGCAAACCTGGAGAGGTGGTATGTACAACTAAGACACACACACACACACACACACACACACACACACACACAGATCCAGGTTAGCAGCGGGCTCTGCTGTCTGCCAGGGTCTTTCTTGGTACTACCACCAGCAGCAACTGGAGTTAAACATGTTCTAATCCTACACACACACACTGATTTCACAATCGTGTGTGTGTGTGTGTGTGTGTGTGTGTGTGTGTGTGTGTGTGTGTAGGAGCAGCCTCTATATGATGTGATCCAGGAGGCTCTGCAGCGCCACCTGGAAGGAATTTCCTTCAGGGAGAGAAATGCTGGACCCAAGATAGACATGCACATGAGAGATGAAGGTAGGCCAGGGAGTGTGTGTGTGTGTGTGTGTGTGTGTGTGTGTGTGTGTGTGTGTGTGTGTGTGTGTTAAACTTTACACGTTCAAATAATACAAGTAAATGATACATGGAGGTGTCCCAATGTTAGAACATAATGAACAGTCATTCCTTACAGCACCATGTAAGTTAAAAAAAAACATTTATGGTAACATGTAGAGCCTTATATATTTATATATATATTTTCATACATACATATATATAATATACAGCAGCAGCTTTCCAAATACCAACCGCAGTACCTCTGAGCTCGTTCCCCTGTTCTCCAGGGTTCAACGTGGTCGCCAAGGTGGATCCAGCCACAGGATTTGTGAGCGGAGGAAACCGCTTCAACTGCGGCACATGGATGGACAAGATGGGGGAGAGTGAGAGAGCGAGGAACAAAGGCATGCCCTCTACACCAAGGTAACACGTAAACAGATCACACGCACACTCCCTCACATCCATATGTATACACACTCACCGGCCACTTCGTGAACCCTGGAGACGATTGCGCATGAAAATCCCAGCAGTTTCTGAAATGCTCGGAGCAGCCCGACTGGCACCAACAACCGCGCCGCGTTCAGAGTCTCTTAAATCACCTTTCTTCCCCGTTCTGATGCTCGGCTTGAACTTCAGCGGGTCGTCTCGACCATGTCTACGTGCCTAAATGCATTGCGGCCGTGTGATTGGCTGATTAGATGTTTGCGTTGACGAGCAGTTGAACAGGTGTACCTAATAATAATGATAAATCAAATAATAATTAAGTGTCATAATAATGATAATGAAAGCATAATTAAGAGATCAGTCAGGAATGGAAAATAATAGTCATAATAATGGGTTTTCTGAATCCCCTTTTTCTGTCCAGAGATGGAGCAGCAGTGGAGATAGTTGGTCTCAGTAAGTCAACTGTCCGCTGGGTTGTGGAGCTGCATGCTAAAGGACTGTTCCCTTATGATGGAGCTAAAGTACACAGAGATGGTATTACACACACACACACACACACACACACATTTTCAGATAAAGATACAGAAATGCCATGTGTAACACTTTCCGTCGTGTTGCAGGTAAAGAAGTGTTCATCTCGTACTCCCAGTGGAACCAGCAGCTCCAGCGGTCCTTTGAGGCAGGTTACTGGGTGTCGGGGAACCCAAGCGACCCCAATGAGAAACACCCTGATCTGGTGCATAAGAAAGGCATCTACAAGGACAGCCATGGAGCCTCCAGCCCCTGGTGTGACTACCAGCTGAGACCCAACTTCACGATTGCCATGGTGGTGGTGAGTACGGCCGACTGAATGACGCGTTCGCGCCCAGCTCCGTCTGAACAATCTGATCACCGATTGGCCGCTCGGCACGATCTCTGTGTTTTGAAGGCTCCGGAGCTGTTTACAGTGGAGAGAGCCTGGAAGGCTCTGGAGGTGGCCGAGAAGAAACTACTGGGACCACTGGGCATGAAGACACTTGACCCTGAGTAATATCCATCTGCTTGTATTGTAAATGTCGCACTGACAAGTTCAGCAGCAGCAGTAGCTTTCCTCATACCCATGCAGTGGAATTGCTGTGTTTATGTAATGATGCTGTTGTGTTTTGTATTCCGTCTCGTACTGACATTGTATTTGTGTTGTCCTAGTGACATGGTGTACTGTGGCGTCTATGACAACGCTCTGGACAACGACAACTACAACCTCGCAAAAGGCTTCAACTACCACCAAGGACCTGTGAGTGTGACGCAGCCTAACACTGGGGTTTAAAGGGGACCTATTATGCTTTTGCTTCTTTTATGTCATATATATATAATGTTACAATGTCGGATATTCATACTAAACGTTGCCAAAGTTGCCAAATAATGAGGTGAAGGTATGTATCCCTGGTATCCCTGTGAGCCAAAAGCTCAGACTGCTCTGAATGCTCCCTTTTAGTTTTTTCAACCGCCGGGTCTATCTGATGTCAGACAGGCACGGATGTCCTTATATGGTCATCTGCCTGTCAGGCACAGACCAGATGTTTATGTTTATGTCAGCGTTGCTTAGTAACGTTAGGTTTACAGTTTGCCTTTGGAAGAATTTCCAAAGGCTTCCAGAACTTGGCCCGGCCAATCAGAAGAAAGTGGGCTTTTTAGGGAGGGGGGGGGGGCTTAAAGAGACAGGAGCTCAGACGGCTTGTTTCAGTCAGAGGGGGAACTAAGGGGGCTGCATGAAGGGCCAGGAGAAGATGAATCAGGACTTTTTTCAACTGTGAATCATGCAGAGCTGCTCTAGTGGAATCACACAATGAAAATATAGAGCTGGAAATGAATCATAATAGGTCCCCTTTAAACGCCTCTACAGCTAACCAGCTAAGCTAACGTAAAGTCCTTTTGTTATGGAAGATGATAGCCAACAGGATGAGTAACTTATCTGTAGCCGGGCTAATTTAGGGTATTTATAACAATATATTTCAAGATTAACGTTTTGCTTTTGCCGTTGAGTCCGTTGGCTGAAATAGCTTCAACAATGCGTAAATCAAGTTATGATTGAAATGGTGTTGACAGGATGTTTCGTGTGTGTGTGTGTGTGTGTGTGTGTGTGTGTGTGTGTATAGGAGTGGCTGTGGCCGGTAGGCTACTTCCTGCGCGCTAAACTCTACTTTGCCAAGAAGCTGGGTGAAGAAAAATACGCCACGACAGTCAACCTGGTGAAGAATGTTCTGTCCCGACATTACACCCACCTGGAAAGGTAGGGACTGTGCTCTGTTCATCAAGTTTCATTTTCATTTCAAAGGCACAGTTGTTTTAGTTGTTTTGTTTTTCCCTTTATTCAGCAGTTAGCGCATATACACATAGACGTTGTAAACATACTAACATATACAGAGGCAGCAGACGACGTTGATGCACAGGTAAGTTAGACGGGACAGCATGTGAGCGAAGAAAACAAAAATGGCTGGTCTTATTTCTTATTTCTAACCGTCTCGTCATATCCTTTTTTTTCCCCCCCACATCTGAGAAGTGATGGTGAGAAGGTCTGGCTGATCTGCAGTGTCTTAATGAACGACTGTGCTGCTCTCCCAGGTCTCCGTGGAGGGGTCTGCCGGAGCTGACCAATGAGAACGGCCAGTACTGCCCTTTCAGCTGCGAGACCCAGGCTTGGTCTCTGGCCACCGTGCTGGAGGTCCTCTATGACCTCTAAATGGTCGACACCCTGTGCCACCCCCCCCACACCCCCCCCCCCACCTGCCAGTGTTGTTGCAGTGATGCAGATAGGAGCGGGAGCTGCCTCTGATTGGACGCTTCAAATTACATCCATTTACAATAAGCGCATCCCTCCCTCTTTCAGGTCACACTTGATCAGTTGATTTATTTGTGCACTATTTGCCCCCCCCTCCCCCCCCCCCCCGACGTGGGGTCACATAACTCGTTACACACTGAAGCGCTTTGACCCTGCAGCCAGTAACACTTTTCTACAGAACCTGTCACTGTGTGCATTTCCACCTTGAATCCTACGTCCCCTGACTGTCGCAGCCCCTCCCCCGCCCTCGTGTAAACCCCGTCCAACCAAGTGACCTAAACGCCCGATTCACGAGCCGTAGCACCGGTCGGGTGCATGCAGTGCTAAACCCCCCCCCCCCACCCGATGCCTTTATACGCGTAACATACAAACAGACGTCCGGCAAATTGTCTTCCAGCCCATTTCACCACATTCTCCTCACTTATGATGTGGTTAGTGTGTTAACGTTGTAACATGTTTTGAATCCCCACTCGGCGCCACCTGCTGTGTGGGAAACGACAGTTATAGAATACTGACGTACTGCAGCGTCGCTTGATGAAAAGTAAAACTATCGGTCTAAAACCAAGTACAGACGGTATTAATAAAAAATAAAGAATAAACCCTCACACAATAAGGAGCAGCTGTGTGTTTTAGTGTAGCACTAAAGGGAGAACCACCTATTTTAACACCACGGCACACCCGTGTAGAACAGTACGAAGCGCTGGGAACTGAAACTGTGTTGCGACGTGCATGTATGTGTACCTGCCGTGTCCGTGATGATGATGATGATGTTGTTGTTGTTGTTGTTGTTGTTTACGCTGTTTGCACAGTGTTCCAGTTGCCGTAAACAGGGATGCTGAATAAACTGTTACATGGCACGCCTCCTCTCTTCTTTGTGCGTCTCCAGCACACCTGTCGTCCCGCCGACCTCTACCACTGTCCACATGCAGTTGAATCCCAAAATCAGCACTAGGCGACCAGGAACAGGGCTGACTAGTTCCTACATTAAGACGCCTATAGTGTCTATA
Source organism: Enoplosus armatus (assembly GCF_043641665.1). Lineage (NCBI taxonomy): Eukaryota > Metazoa > Chordata > Actinopteri > Centrarchiformes > Enoplosidae > Enoplosus > Enoplosus armatus. Next base: position 22,448,595 of record NC_092193.1, on the reverse strand, counting down.
ATTAGGTGGTCAGAATCAGATACCTGGTTGAAAGTGAACTGCTGTGAAAATCCCTGCATTATATAACACAAAAGGGCAATGGTGGAAGAAATATTCAGATTCTCTACAAGCACTTCTAGAAGTACTGAAACCCCACTGTGAAAATACTCTGCTACAAGTAAAAACCCTGCATTCAAAAGCTTACTTAAATTGTTTTATTTTAGAGAGTGAGCTCTCCATGTCTTGTGTGATTCTAAAGCAGGTCTGGGTGCTGTGTAAATACTGGGAAAGGATCAAAACGCTCAGTCCACGGAGAAATGAAACACAGCCCGTATTCAGACGCTGTGCCTTTTAAACGAGCCGTCTGGACGTCCGTAAGATTGTGATGTCACAACTATACAGTTCAGTTTGTCTCAAACGGCTTGTTTCAGACGGGGGGGGGGCTGAGGGGCTGCATGAAGGGCCAGGAGAAGATACATCAGGACTTTTTTCACCTGTGAATCATGCAGATCTGCTCTAGTGGAGTGCCAGAATAAAAACACAGCGCTGGAAATGAGCAGAACATGGGACCTTTAAGAAATGTAAGCATCATCAGCAAACTGCCGTTCTTCTTCAAGTAATACCCCCCCCCCCCCCAGGGATCAATAAAGTATTTCTGATTCTGAACTTCTTTTCATTTCTAAGAGGGACCTTTCGGTAGATCGCCTACTAAGGGACATTGCCTCATGTTGATATTCTAACAAACCTTATATAAGTTGTTACTGTTAAGTTAAGTTAAGACGGTATTAAAGGAAAGGCAATTCATACAAGAGACTCATTCTAATGAAACTGAGGAAAAGTTCTGGACCAACCAATGGGACCAATCGCTCTGCAGGTACTGCAATTTTACTGAACAACTTCTCTGGGAAAATAATAATAAATAAACCAAAAATACGGACAGACACCGGATCCTATGTGTTTTAACAACTGAGCACTCCTTCGCTTCCTCATTCGCCCACACACCTGTTCCCACTTCCCTCACCTTCACCTCGTTCCCTAATCACCCGTCACCTACGTCCACCGGTTCACGTCCTTTGTTCCTGGTCAGATTGTTAAATCGAGCTGTGTGCGTAAGTCCTGCAGTATCCTGGTTTTCACACCGCACGATGTTCCCATCTGGAATTATATGGGTCTTTATTTTTCCGTGACTGGATGGAGAAGCAATGCAATGTAAATGTAAATGTATTAAGACGCAACCCTTGTTGGTGTGTTTTTATGAAAGAACAAGCAGTGTACTACAAATCACTGTAAGTGTATGAAAAAGAAACAGCAAAAAAAAAAAAAAAAAAATACTGAACATTATTGATGCCTTTATTATTAGAAGAGACCCCTTAGCTATTTTCATTATCATTATTACTACTATTATTAGTCAAACCCAAGCTAACGTTAGCTTAGAAATGGGATCTGTTAACGTCAACAAACAACACGTACGAATTGCTAGCTAGCTAACGTAACAAAACACTTGTGTTGAGCGAACAACACCCGCTAATTCATCCAGACTCCAAGGGTTAATCTGGCTGGAGAATTGGCTAGCTGGCCATTGGCAAATCCCTTCATCAGCTAACGATAGCGGATAGAGCAGTTGGGCTGACTGTGGCCGGCTGGAAAAACAGATCGCCCAACCCTCGTGTATAACCATTGCTAGCCAAGAGCGATGCAAGGCAACTCACTTAACTGTACCCTGAGCTAAGGTAAGGTACAGGTTAGCCAGCTAGCTGTAACTTACCTTAGCTGGATAGGGAATTGGTTGCTTGGTAACGTTAGCTGATAGTTTGTACCAGGGAGCCAAATAAAATATAGGAACATTACAAATGTTATCCTAAATATGATTGTAGATCAGTCTGGTGTATGTCACTGTTTTGCCGATGCCCAGGATGCTACGTTTAGACCCAATGTAGAGTTTAATTGATCTAGCTAGCTACATTTTAACCCACTTACAACAGCTACAACAACTTCAGTTGGTTTGCGTGTCCAAAGGGCATCAATCTACAGGGATATGTACAATAAAACTGTCATCACTTCATACAGCATTTGCAACTTATTCCGTTTAGGGTGCAAGGTCCCCACTAAACCACACGCTGAAACTAGTTAGTTTGATACTAAACCTGTGTCAATGTTTGGTTCCACCATCTCGACTAGTCTGGCATAAAGAACACAATAACCAAAATATTGACGTTTTCACTTCCTGTGGCCAATTATCTCTGAACACTTTGCTACGCAAAGTAGCGAAGAGGCTAACGGCTAAAAAAAAATAACTAACGTGAATCTCTAAACAACAACAAAAAGGTACGTAAGCTAGGACAAAGCATTCTGGTTAGGTGACGGGTCATGCTTTGTTGCTCAGGCTGAGTTGGAAACTTAACGTAGTCGTTAAAGTGCTGACATGAGGTGATCCTGGACTGAGGGCCCCCGTTTCTGTTCGCGTTACGTCGCAAGTCTGCTGCCAGAGGGTTGGTAATCCACTGCATCTCTGCTCGTGGGAAAAACTAAAGCGCGAGTATCAATCCAAATCATGTCCAAGGGGTGTAATCTCTCACGGAGAACTTGTTGCCAACGCAAAACCAGCCGGTACAATGCGCACCTCTTAATCCTCCAAGTGATCCCACCTTTCAAAATGAAAACCGCTTTCTATAGGACTTACTACCCGACTTACTTGTGGGCCCGGTCCCTTTACTCGTGAGGTCATTGCTGCTGTTCTTCTCATCTCTTCTGAACTCCTTTGCCAGAGTTCTGATTCTGATTCTGATTCTCTCTCTGGAACTGGAACAACTGGTTGGCGCGGTGTAAAATTTGGACCTGGCAGAATGGGGCGTCTGGGTAGTTCTCAAAAAGAAAAGGACATCGGCACCGCCCGTCGACGGAGCAACAGCTTTGAGCACGTGTGCAGAGCATATGTCCTTCCAGTGCCTTCAGTTCCGGACGAATGGCGAAACCCGCCCGAGTAGTAGAAGAAGACGTTGGGAGTAGCGCCCCGCTGTAATCTGTTTCAGCCCGACGCACCCTGAGGTTTGTGTACTTTGACAGTTTTCGGAGGAACTGCATTAGCCAGAATGTGATTGGTGGCGTAGAGTGTTTGATAGCATTTAACAGACTGGGAGGGGGAGGGGCATTCTGACGTAGTAGTAAAGGAGTCTTTTGGTCCGACTGGTCACTTTAAGAACATTTCGTTTCAGACTTCGGGTCATGTCTCCTGAAATCAGTTCAGCAACGGGTTGACTTCGGGTTCGGATACGCTGGCTCCTTAAGGCAAGGGCACAACTGGGATTTTTCTTTTTGGAAACTGCCGCGGCAACACGTTGGTCCACGGTCGCCTCGGGTTTTGTTGTCGGTGGAACGAGAGCCATTTCTTTCTGTTCACTGCAAGTGTGAACCTCTTTCGCACCACTGGCAACTTCCTCTACTGCTTTGTGTTCCATGTCTTTCCGGGTTCAGGTCGGGCTCCTTCGCTGCAGTGACATCTTGTTGTTGTTTTGTTGTCTTCTGCCTCATTCTCTTCTTCCTCTGTCTCTTCTTCCTCAGTCCTGTGCGCCTTTGTCTTGCACACTGATGGCTCCTTAGTCTCACAACCCGAATTTTGTTTTTCCCTCCATTACCTGAGCTTCATGCATCTCTAATGACCTTTTCCTGCTGCTTACCGATCAAATTCCTCACTCCGTTTCGACTTCTGGTCCATGTGACCCACAGCAATGACGGTTTTTTGTTATGATCCTGACCATATGGGGGTTATAGAGAGTTCAGACCAGATTTCTGAAGCAAACGTTACGTTTTGTGGAGTTGCATTGAGTCCTCTGTAGATTTAAAATGTTAATATGTGTTGCTAGCGGGAAAATCCGAAAAACTAGGCTAACTAACTGGAGCTAGCGTCCAATGACAAGGACGCGTCAGAGTAACAAGCTAACCAATCACGGCACAGTAGGGCAGGAGCCAATAACTGTCAGCGTAAAGAAAAGTACAAGTGTTTCAATTCAGGTGTTTGTTTCAATGACACATTTTATTTTCAAAAACACAACTTCAAGCTTGATGAAGCAACTGTTTGACTCGCCATGATGGCCAAACATTGTGTGTGTGTGTGTGTCAGCAGTAGACTGACAGACTCAGCAGGCTGATGAAGAGCAGAGCTGAGGAGGAAAAGACCTAAAGAGAGAGAAAGCGAGAGAGACATGTCAGCATCGCAGCGCAGCTCCATCAGCAGAGCTTTGACGTGAAGCGCAGCCGGCCAGCACTCACTCCAGACGCAGAGTCCCCGCTGCTGTCCAGCCTCAGGGTGCTGGTGTTCAGCTGGACCCAGAATGATGTGTAGTCCTGGACCAGAGTGGCGCTGGCAGGTCCACAACAACAACAACAACAACAACAACAACAACAACAACAACAACAAGGACATGAAAAGTGAGTGAGAACACATGATTTAGGAGGTCGACAAGTGTTATGAAGTCAGACCTGGTCCGGGTATCGGGATCAGTTAGATCCGGATTAGGGTGGGGGTGAGGAAACAGTGTGTAACTTTGTCTACCTGAAGTAGATATCGCTCAAGTCACTGTTGCTAGGCGCCTCCCAGGTCAGCTGGACTTTCTTCCTCTTGGCTCCTGAAGCCTGACTGACAGTCGAGTTCTGTATGTGGACACACACACACACACACACACACACTCTGGTGTAACAAAAGGCCAAACATGTATTCTTTTTATGATCTTTCAGGCTTTTTATTTCATCGTTTTGGCGTGTGATATAACTGTAAACACGACTCTATAATCAGGATCCCCGGCCCACGGCGGAGGTGGCACACGTGGCCACGCGCACCCAGCACCTCTTTGTCTTTGCAGTGCAGCGCGGTGAACAGGGTGGCGTCGATGTTGGTGAACTTTCCCACCGGCCACAGCACAGCTGGAAGCAGACACACAAAAAAGACGTCGGTTCCACGCGGGTGCTGCGGCAAAATCTGTACCCTTAAAAAAAAAAAAAACTGACATCCGTTGTTGTAATTGTAAAGACAATACGAATGAATGAAATCAGCGCGAAATTAAAACTAATTTCGCGATGACGTGATTTTTGTGACTAGTCTATACAAACCACGAGCGCAAATGTGGACACAACAGCGGCACGAAGCTCATCTGTTTATAATAAGCCACATACTAACATCACAGTACTACTACTGCGACTTAGTAATAGTAGTTCTTTGTTACCGTGGCCCTGCCTGCTCCTGGCCTGTAACAGGAAACCCTGGAACTCCATGGAGCTGTTCCTCACCACCTCCACCGTCACTGCTCGGAGAGAATCAGGGTGGTGAGAGAGAGAGAGAGAGAGAGAGAGGGAGGGAGGGGTTAATGTGGGTAAATGGGAGAAGGGCGTGCTATTGGGAAGCAAAGGGAGGAGATGGGGAGGAGAAGGAAGTCCCTTTCATTTTCAGTTCTTACGTTATTTGACAGTGGAGAGAGAGAGAAACAGGGAGAAAGGGCTGTACCTGTAATGACTCCACCCGGCCTGTAGGTGGCACTTGATGTGGACAGTGTGAACGGCGGGCTGCCGGTGGAGGGGGCGAAGGGCGGGTGCACGGGCAGCATGTTGCCGCAGGAGAACGCCACCGAGCCGTTGGGGAAACACGCGCCCTCCTCGGCTCGCCACACACACAGCGCCGCCAGAAGCCACGCCGCGGCTTTAAGGGGCATTCTGCAACGGGACGGTCAGGCAAAAGTGGGTTTAGACGTGCCAGCAGACCCCAATTTCTGACCACACCTTTTCATTTCAGGTGGAAGAACCAGCTCTTCCTCCTGAACTGGACTCTTGAACAAGTGAAAAACCGGTAAACCGAACTTTAATCTAGACTTTGTTAAAGGGGAAGTCTGGCGTTAGTCCAGCTCTGGACACCCTGACTTGGCTAGGCCTCGTCAGTGGCCCCGCAGTCCCAGGCCCAATGGGTTCCTTCTGAGGATGTGAATCTGTAAAAACCTCAGGAAGATAGCCCCAGGAAGGAAATGTGTGTGTATATATATCTATCTTTGTTTACGGGGAAAAAATAAAAACATTAATATGAGTAGACATACAAGTTTAATTCAAGAGAGGGCAACAAAATGTGTCCGATCAATAGATCAAAATAAAATATCACTCATTTAAGCAACAGCAAGCAGGGTGCCATAGACGAACAGGCCACTAGAGGCCGACAAAAGTCATTAAAAAAAAAAGAAGCAGATATACTGAATAGACTGTGGAATATTACAGATATTCTTTATAGACACAGGTAGATTTAGTTTGGGCTCTTCGATCAATTATGTCACAAAAACGAACAAACAAACCCCAAGATTATAGATAAACCCAAAGAAATAGAGACAGATTTGTGTGGCAGAGCTTTCTCCCCTCGACCATTTCACAACCCCTCAGATTTACCTGGCGACCCACCCACCCCGAGGTTGGAGGTTAAGGCGCTCCACCTTAAAAAAAAAAATTGAAGTAAAATGCCACACTGATGCTTCGGTGTTAATATATTAAGTCATATATCGGTCACGGGGGACGTTTTATAATCGGAATACGCACTTTTGATATCATGTATGTAGTAGTGTTCAGCACATTTTGCTGGTAATACTGTATTTTTGCTTGAATAGGATTTCAAATGCATGACTTTTTCTTGTAATGGGCTGTTTTTACATTTTTGTGCTGGTGCTTTCACTCGAGTTAAGGACCCAGCGCAACAGTGCAGCTTGCGGAGCGGAGCTCTGTGGCACAGGGGAAGAAGATATATCAGGCTTTGGATGCACACGCGACACTTTCTAGCAGGACGTGTGTGTGTGTGTGTGTGTATCGTCAGCTCTAGTCCTTTGCGTGGGAAAAGAAGAAAAACATCGCCAGCATTGTCCTTTATGCAGTGGCGCGTCTGCTACAAACATGTTTACAACCGATTACAAACATCTGGTGAGAAGTTGAAGTAGAGTCTGGCTTTGGAAGTACCAACCTGAACGGTAGCTTGATTTGGTGAGGTGTTACTGTTAATCCCCTTTCTTCCATAGGACCTCGACCCCCCCCCCCCCCCCCCCGCCCACTCTGCAAACATTTGAACATCACTCACGTCGTCTCTGGAGCTGTCGGTCCTTTCCTGCAGACGGACAACCGGGTTGATGATGATGATGATTCCTTCCTGGATCTTTGAAAGTGTAAAAATGAAATCGCCCGTAGGTCCTCCTCTGTATATACCCCCCCCCCCCCCCCCCCCAAGTGCCTTGTCAAGACCGGTTTTTTGGTTTCACCTGAGAGTCCATCCATTGGGATTCCATCTCTTGTAACTATGACGATGATGTGCGTGGTTAAGAGGGGTGAGTATTCTAAACAACACAATAACACTCTCTAACACACACACACACACACACACACACACACACACACCAGAGGAAGCAGGTCATGTTTCAGATGATAGCTTAATTAGAACCCACCCCCTGAAATCTAAGCTTTTTCACTCGCACCTTGTTCAATAGTCTCCCTCCACACTCTTAAACCCCCCCCCCCCCACACCTGGACCGTCCTTTTGTGCCCGGCACTGGGTGAAACCGGTGTTCGTCAACCAAGAGGAGCAGCAATCAGTCGGACGCAGATGCTTGTCCAAAAAAAAAACAAATTTATCAGCTTATCTTTTATTCTTTTTTTTTTTTGTGTGATACAGTTAACAAACAAACAAAAAAACTAAACAAAACAAACGACAGCAGCTCCGCGGTCAATGAAACAACAGGTAGACACTGACAGTGTATTGGGTGAGACAAGAGTTTGGCTGCGAGCGCTTTCGCTGGCAGCCATGTTGGTACAGGTGCCGCGCCTCCTCGGCTGTTCGTGCTGCCCTTCCATTTCCGGGACAGCAGCTGCAGGTCGCGAGGTCTTTCCATGGAGTTCCTCGTTGGAAGCGCCGTGTCTGAAACGTCTGCAGCGAGTGTGACCAGGTGCTCAGGAGTTCGCGCCACCCTTCGTAGCACTTTCCCAATGTTCCCACTTTTGCCGCTCGTCTCCCCGCTTGAGGTTAGCGGCTTCCAGGCTACGTTAGCCGCTACTAGCATGGGCACGCCCAAATCTCCGACTGAACCGTCTGAGCAGTCGCATTGCATTGACCCCCCTCCCCCCCAAGGAGAATGCCGCAGTTTGCTATTTTGTAGGCAAAAAATGAGCTGTGATTCAGCTGCTCACGGTGAATTTTTTTTGTTTTGGGACTGTGTTGAAAAAGGAAGCAAGTGACCACGGTAAAGTTGGTACTAACCCTGTTACATTAGTCAGTCTGGGGGGGGGGGGGGGTCCAGTCCGTGCTTTTCTGTCGCCACGCTAACAATAGAAGCTGCCTTATGGGCTTTCATGTGCTTTGTGCTTGCACCACATACATTTAAGAAGAAGTGGGGACTGATAAGAGTATACATATAAACGGGACGGGTGTTGCTTGTTGCGGTGACGGACACGGGGATGGATTAAAAAAATGGTGAGCGCAACAGCGAGAGGGACGTGGACAAAGGGGGGCTGGGAGGAAGGATGTTTATGGAAAGACTGGTTCGCGTCTTCCGTTTTGGAGTTGAAGAAACAGATGAACAGAAAGCCCAGTGTGTCCTGAAGCTAGTCTATCTTCACATTATCCGGGCAGCAGGTGGTCAGTGAACAGATGTAGTAGCACGCCGGGTAACCGTTAGACGGGGGGGCAGGCCGAAGCCTTGTGTGTTGTGACGTGACGGGTTTTAGTACTTCAGATGAGCTTCCAGCTGTAAAATATGGCTACAGAGCAGGAGCGGTGCCTTTGTTGGCAAAGCTATTTGTGAGGAAGCACCTGGAGTCGTTTTAGTAGCGAGGATGCTACTGCATACAAAAACAGATTCACTTCTAGGAAACAAGATTTAGAGGGCTAATATTGACAGGCAGGAGGTAAAGACAGTGACCACAGGTTGACCTTCTGACATCAGTGATAGGATAGTTACAAGGGTTCAAATGAATGTTGTAAAGGCCTTACATTGCTAGCAGCAGGCTTTTGTGTAGCACCAATATTGAATGTAATGTGACCTTTGGTACCAGTGGTTTGTTGGTAAGGGGTTGAGGTGAGAGGTTACAGTTAAGACTTCACGGCCTCGGCGCCTTGCAGGACTGGCAGCAGGCCTTTCTGTAGTACCAATGGGAGCACAGTTTCACCTTCAGGACGAGGGCGCAGTTGGCCGTGGGTTTGTCCTGGCAGGAGTCGTCTGCCGCCACCGACGCGGCGGGGGCTGCTGCTGGACGAACACACAAAAAGCCATGAAAAGAAATATGTTGAGGGAGGAAGGGGGGGGTCCTCATGTCGAAATGTGAATGAGAGGTGTAAATTGTGGATGATGGAGCTGAAATTGTGCTGAAATGTTGCATCACCTGCAGTGAGTGCGCACGCAGCGCGCGTGTTTTGTTTTTGTACCTGGTGCCTCCGTCGGACAGCTCTGGATTTCACAGCTCTGTCTGGCTTCTGGCTTGAGGGCAGAGTCGCAGCTGTGGCCCCGGGTTACCAGCTCCTCCCCCTGGTAACACTTCACTTCTCGCACTTGGACGCCAGTCCCGCAGGTCTTGCTGCACTGAAGGGGCACGGGGGGGCACATGACTTTTCATTTTTCTCTACATTTTATTGACGATCAGACCTACCGACAGTCCAAATACAGCTGGAGCCATAAGATTGAATAAAAAGTATTTATGAAGGGTGCAGGAAATCACTGTGGTGGTGTACCGGCTGCTTGATGCGTCAGTGTGTGTAGGCATTTGGACAGACGGTTACCTGAGACCAGGATGTGGTGAACCATTTGGAGCAGGGTCTCTGGAAGCAGGAGGAGCTGGCGTCTGGTTTGTTGGTTTGGTCGCAGCTGCCGTCCGGAAACTCTTTGAACACGCCGCCCTCCAGCCCGGCGCACACCACCTGACGCTGCCGTAGGCCGCGCCCGCACGTGGCATTGCACTGGCACACACACAGACAAGAGAACGGGTTGACTGATGTGCTCCACCAAAGACCTCTAAATGTGCACTGCTTCTTTCAGTGTTTACCTGTTGCCATTCCTGTTCGACCCAGTGGGGGGCGCAGTCTCTGTCGCCACAGGGATAGATGGCCAGCGGGCGCAGTGATTGGTCACACTGCTCCTCGGACATCACGACCCCACCCGACGACCGACACATCACCGCGCGCACCATCCTTCCCTCTCCACACGCGCCTGAGCACTAGTCGAAATTGAAATATTGAATGGTAAATGTTAAAAAGCCCGGTCTTGGTGTGTGCTGCCATGCTGAAGCTGTGTGTGTGTTGGTAAACTCACAGGTCCCCAGTCAGAAACTGTCCATCTTCTGTCACAGGGCGGGCCTTCACATTCTTGACTTTCTATTGGCTGAGAGGACCTGTTGCATAGTCTCATTTCCATGGAGCAACGGACCTCCCGAGTGCGGACACCTCGAGAGCCACAACGCGCCGAGCACTGACACACACAAACGCGCACACACACACACACACACACACACACAAGTGCAAAAGGGTATAGTTTAAAACAGTATAATTTTAGATTTTTTTTTAGATGTTTTTGTTTCTATCTCAGGAAAAATTATGGGCATCAACTCACACTATTACTGACAGCATTATGTATACGTGTTCATGATACTAAAAGGGGACCATGAAGTTGCACATGAAGACGTCAGAGATTAATCAACATGCAGAACACTTTCCTTTTCAATTCCTGTTTAGTATCGGGTGTTATTTTGTGCCATTTCTATTTGAAGGTTTTGTCTGTCTGAGTTAGACCGGACGCTTGTGGTTTCCCGTGAAGTCACCTTGGTGTCGCATTACAGCTCCTCAAGAGAGACCAGCTGAGGCAGACACCCGGTGAGGCGGTGCCTCCTCCACCCTCAGCGTATGGTGGAGGGATTAAACATCCCAGTGGGGCTCAAGAGCACTTAGATCCCTCAGGATGAGTGGGAAAGTCTCTAAAGACATTTGGGATTTTCGGCTTTCCCAGTGACTTAATGAATGGATAGATGTCGGGATAAGTGTTGTTTTTATTTTTCTATTTCAGTTTTAGGTCTTAGGTTTCAATTCCAGTTAAGTTCCAGCTTAAAACATTTTCTTCAATATTTTTTGTGTGTTTCCGTTAATGTTTTGATACTGATGTTGGAAGTATTAGAAGATTTTTATGGCAACCTTTAGCTGGCAGCATGCACACGGGCAGTTCACGGACAATGTTCTTTGCTGCTTTGACCACAAACAACAGATTTCAAGACATCAAACTTCAAGATGGTATCCAAATCTGAGCATCGGCACCATGAAAACACTAGCCAAGTGTCGAAAGTACATCAGAACACACTCGCACTGTGGCTCGCCGCGTTACCTCTGACCACTCGGACACCTCCCACTGGGGTCCGCAGCTCTGGCCGAGGCAGACCTTCCTGTTGGCCGGTTTGTGAAGGTCATGCGACAGACACAGCGAGTCGTAGACGGAGGAGTCCAGACCGGGCGACAGCATCTTCCAGCAGCGCACGGTGCGATACTGAACGCCCTCACTGCAGGTCCGAGAGCACTCGCTCCAACCGCTGGTCTCCCATCTGAGGAGGGGGACGAGGCGAGATGGCGCAGTGAGTAGTCTACAGTATGTTGTCTATGTTGCATTCAGCCCATTCGTTTTATTGTCATTCGGGTTGAGGATAATTTGTGTGTCTTTATTGTTACTACCACTAGAGATTGTCAATATCAAACATTTTCAAATCCTACACAAATCCATGCTAATTTTGCAAGGAAATACTTACAACCAGATTACTGAGAATACGCGACCATACATGACTTTTTCAAATAGAGGAGATACAATTCAAGACCATTAAGGCCTTTGATTTGAGATACATAATCTTTGATTTTACAAACAGAAGTCCCCAATTGATTTATACAAATCTTGTTTGATCTTAGTAGATTCATTCAGATATACGTGGATATACTGTATCTTTCATTTTAGTAGATAACTTTAACTTGACATATCCAGGGGGTCATCTCACTTGACCTGGTGACCGTGCCAAAGTGTGAAAATGTCACATCAGGGCTGCAGTTTACCGAAGCGGTCGGTTCAGTTAAGTCCAGTACCTTGGAGGACATTCCTTTCCGGTGCAAAACTCGTGCGTGGGCTCAGGTCTGGTCAGAGAGTCACAGTAACTGTCATCCACTTCAGTGCCATCGTACCGTACACAAAGGGCGTAGCTAGTGGTGATGCCTGCCGACACACGCGACGTTAACAGTGAGCAGATTAGAGCGCAGACATAGAACATCAACATGCAGCCCATATGCAGCACAATGCATGTGTGGCTCTTTGTGTGTATAGAGAGATAATACAACAAATGCGTGTGAAAAGTAAATAAAGACCCTTTGTGGACAGATTCATAGGTTAGGTAAGCGATAGTGCATGACAAGTTGTCCTGTCCTTGAAATAACTCATTCTGACCATCGCATGTCACTAACAATATCTACTTGTAGGGCTCCTTTAAAAGAAATGTGTCTGTGAGCACCCGCCCCCTTTTGTATTTAGGCTTTTAAAAAACGGGACCAGGTCTGAATCAAACAACCAATCAGGATAATCAGGGGTTCTGATCTAATCCAGAAGGTGGAACCTTCTGTAGAACGCCCTTGTTCGTACAGAGTTGATGTGATTGGCCAGTTAACGTGCTAGCTCCCCCTGATTGGTTGTTTGATTCAGACCGGGACCAATTTTTTAAAAGACTAAATGCGAAAGGGGCGGGTGCTCACAGACACATTTTTTATTAACGGGTAATACAGTGTGAAGTGTTGCTATGGTTACCTGCAGTTTATGGTTACCTGCAGTTTAATATACCTTGTACACTGATTTAGACCTGTGCTCTGGCACTCTGTCTGAGGTCCACTGACATGCAATTTTAACACACCTACGGGACCAGCCAATCAGACGCTAATATTTTCTATAGGCATAGTAGAACAGTAAATGCATGTATTATCATATTGGTGTGCGATGTGTTTACCTGTTGTACAGGTTGAGCTGCATGGAGCATAAGCAGAAACCTTCCAGCGATACATGTCTGCCAGACTGATATCTGGGTCCAGACCCACATTGAAGTCATTGCTAAAGGGATGCCGAAACATAGACAGACAGGCACATTTTTTTGAAACCTTATAGTTTTCAGTTCATTTTCTAAAAAAAAACACACCTATTAATGTAACAACTAGACCCACAGGCGAGCCTCTGCACAGCGTAGGGTACATCGCAGGAAGGATTTTCAACATGAAATATCCATAAACAACATTGCTCATTATAAAGAGTGTAACACAATAAGCTTTCTACCTCTCTGTGTTGGCTGCCTGGACCGCAGACACCTCCTGCAGCTCCACCAAGACGGCAGCGCGCGCGTCTGAGTGTGTTTCTGTTACCGTGAGTGCGTCCGAGTGCGTCTCGGGCGCCTCTGCTGGTGAATGTGGATCAGCAAGTGCGTGTTTGACCGAGTGCGTGTTTGACTGTGTGAGGGAGTGTGTGTGGTTGTAATGTAAGCCCTCCAGTAGCAGATAGGGGGCGTCTTCGGGCAGCGCTGCTGAATGGACATCCACTTCGCTGCCTGCGAACGGATATAAACAAGTGAATGTAGGGTTTTCAAAACTAAAAAAATACGTACCGGTGAATGAGATTATTGTGAAATAATGAACGCTGTTATTTAAGATTTTAGTGGATTCTCTTTTTTGTTGATAGTTGTTACACTAAATAGTTTGAATGTAACTTTTGTGGTCTCTTCTCTTCACATTGAGGTCAGAAGTCAAGGTACAGCTTGCCTGTTGCTCCCAACCTATTCAATCCCTTAGTGCCACACTGAGACCTATTGCACACCAGTTAGTAGTGGTAGTTCCTACCTGGGAACGAGAGCACCAGAGTGTTGTCGTCAGCGGTGGATGGCTCGTCAATGGAGTTGGAGGAACTTCCTTAATGAACAGAAAAAACGGAGACAATGAGACAAATGGATAGATACAGTATGTTAATGACAGATAAGACCACAACAATAAGAGGTTGGACGCGATGAAATTATATAAGCTATAACAAACCAATTTTAAATTTTCATTGGCTTGTCATTTAGCACCGAAAAGCCGTCTATTTGCAGCTTCTATGCACACGTGTTGTCAGTTTTAACAAGTAAAAAGCTCAGTTATTAGAAGTCAGGTGGATATCTGACTCACGGTAGCCGGGTGGCACTGGAGGCCCCCGCTCCTCAACGTCGTTATGGCTGAACACGTGGCTGGTGACGTCAGCCGGCCTGTAGTCCAACATGGCAGCTGGCGGCGGAGGGCTGGGCGTCCTGATCTCCCACACCGCTTCCCCCTCCTCCTCCTCCTCCTCTTCTTCTTCTTCCAGCAGCCGGACATCCGATTGGCCGTGGTAGTGACGGGCCGTCGCCGCGCTCCCTCCGCTGTGATTCGTCGCTCTCAGTTTATCCCCTCTGACGTCCTCGTTGACCTCGTTGTGGGTGAGGTTCAGATGGGAGTGGGAGGGGCCCGTGGGGAGGCCCTCTGCGGCGGTGATGTCATGACCCGTGCGGGGGACGGTGTACTCGTAGGTGATGTGGGGGAGCTTCCCATTCAGGTTGTAGTACTTCATGTGCCAAAGAGAAAAGTACAGGCTAACTACTTCATACTGGAATTAAACTTATTTCATTATTATAGAGATATTATATGTGCGTGTGTGTGTGTGTGTGTGTGTGTGCACTACCATAACATTCAGGCCCTGAAGCGTTGGCCCCTGGGCAATGATGTACTCCAGCCCATCAGAGAATACATTGCTTGGACGTCGATATTTAAACACTGTTCCTGCCACGCGGAAGTTTTGCGGATTGTCAAACACAGTGTTTCCGTTGAAGAAGAAATGACCAGCTTCATCTGACAGGGCTGGATAGGAGGGGAAAACATCAGATCAGGTGGGGCGGTGGGGGCTAACACAGTGATATCCAAAACTGGGTCAGAACCCAAAATACCCCCAGAAAGTAATTTTCAAGTTAGTGGTACCTACAGTATAGCTACTGGTTCTTGTTTAGGAAAGACTAGTTACCCAGAGTGAGACATGATCAAAATTATTTGTGTGCTATCGATACAATACATGTTTGGCCAGCTTATCTCAAAATATATATAATCCTCTCATACAAAAATAAACTAACTTGTGTGCTTTAAAAGTTTATTAAAATCTCAGCTGATCGACCTTAAAGAAGCTGCAGGCTCTCACCCAGGATGTTCTCGGTCTTATGTCTCTCTATGATCTGAATGTCCGAAGCTCCCGCCGGGATGTTGGTGATGAACACGTAGCCTGATGAATAAAAAAACAACAACAACCTACGTTAAGCATAGGCTCGATTTTGCCTGTTGCGAGCTAACTGGGATAGGGGAACAGTGTGAACAGAGCTGTGCGCTAAAATGGAAACAAGAGACAGACACCAGCGAGGCCAAAATGTCCCAAGGCGGATGTTTCCGTTGGACACAACCAGGGTGCATCGCTTCAGTTCGTTTCCCAACGCACTTCCAGTGGCATCTAGCCATGCGGATAGTTCGATTTTGAGACTTTGTTTGGCACCCCAGTACAAAAGTATTGTACTTTAGGTTTTTAAGGCTTTTACGTCAACATGAATTAGTCTTCCGTCCATGACAAAGTCTGGACATTGACTAGACGACTATTTCGTTCAACAATAACTGCCACCTCATCTCCATGCAGTATGGCTGACGCAAAAAAAAAGACTAAAATGGAATGGAAAAATGGAGAATCTGCAACAAAATCATCTTTATTTTGGTTGACGAAAAACAGGGGAATGAATTATAAAATCCAAATCTCCTTGCACATTTCTTCTTCCCAGTGACTTTGCACACCAGTAGAGCATCGCCAACAGTGCTTAAGCCTGGAGCTACTGTTTGAACTCATATTAACTTTAGCTAACTAAGTTTCAACTGGCAGTGACACAGCGTTATGTATCATTAGCAGCTCACAACAACGGACACTGCTTGCGTGTGGGGATTTTAGCCGAACTTGAAAGTCAGTAGCCCGGCAAGCTAAATTGGATAGCCTCTGGCTTAGGTTTGTTTCATTTTGGAGTATTAGACGTGCTATCCATGCACAATATAATTGCTACACACATTTGATAGTCAGGATGTCGATTTTTGAACGGCTCCAGGCCGGCTAAATGTGGTCCATTTGCGACATCTATTGGTTATTAAAACACACAGCAATTTGGGTGGAAATTTAGTTTTTTTGGGGCTTGAATAAAAATATGCTGGCTGTCTAGCACAAACTATTATAAACATGTGTGAATATAACACAGTCTAATACAACACTACCACCCTCTCTTGGATGAAATTATAATTCAAAGCAGTTTTCTGAAGCTTGATTACTGTAAAATGCTCATTCTTGGTCAAGACTGGTCTGAAATGTTGTCTTTGACCGAGATGAGACTAAAATGTCTTTCAGTCGACATTTAAATGACTAAAAGAAAAGAAAAGAGGACTAAGACAAAGACTACGTCTACGTAAAAATGGCTGACAAAATGATTAAACATAGTCACTCCATCAGATTCAGGATTCTGTGTCAAGACGTTCTGCAAGAAACACGTCATGAACATGAACTACAGTGACATTTGGTGAGAGGGCTGCTGACGGCCTGGATAACAGCAGCTGACTTAGAAGTCAAATAGAATGTGGATCCGCCGCGTTTCCCGTTGTCGTGTAACCAAACTCAACACCAGATAACTCGACTTCAATCATAATGCGGCGCAATTTATACTCGTGTGCACAATCTGGCTACGCGTGTGTTTGTGTGTGTGTGTTACCTAACTGTGTGAGTGCCTTCCTGTATGATCCAGAGATGCGCTGGCAGGACGACCCGTCGCCTCCGCATACTCCGCATCTGTCCACCGCCTTACTGCTGTACAGCTCCCCGTCACAGCCTACAGGCTGGAGCAGAGCGTAGACGAGTGTAAACATGCATTTTGTGTGGTATTGAATAAATTGAATACATATTAGTAATTCTTATAGAAAAAAAAAAACATTACCTGACATATTCCTTCTATGCAGACTCCATGGTGTTTGGTGTCGCGGCAGAAGGTGCCGTCGTGGGCGGGAACTAGCAGCTGTCGCTCGCCACTGATGGTTGTACACTGCAGGTCACATGGCTTATTGGAGATGCTGATGTAATCAGCTACACAGGAAATCACACATTTTAAAGGTGACATTCACTTCCACCGACATCACAGCATGACAGGATTTATGTGTCAAGAAGTGCACTAAAGATTCCGTTAAGTTACACGGGGGGGATCACTTGGGTTACCCTAAATGCAACGTCGCCCCGTGCAGCTTTGACTGAGGGAACTCAGTCTTTCACATTAGCTGTAAGCTACCAGAAGATGCCCCGCTGATAATTCTGCAACTATTTGCGCTCAGTTATTGAAGAAACGATGACATGCAAGCTGTGGATGTTAACGTCTAGTATACACAGCTACTGTAGAAGAGTGTGGAGAGGACAGACAGGATAGACTGATATTATACCTGGGTAAAGAGGTATCCACTGGTAGTATCTTCTTCCAAAGGCTTTAGAATTGAATTGGGAACACTGGTGCTGTTTGAAGCTAATACTGGGGCTGGGACAGGGCTGAAAGATAGAAAAGCACACACACAGACACAGACACACAGACAGAGGATACCTTCAGCTTAAATTGGTGTATTTTATTTTCTTCCAGTCCACCCTGTTCTAAGGACTCAATAGAGAATGAATCAGTATAGAATCAACATCAGTGCAGCATCATACCTGGTTTGGACAGAGCTGGTACTGTTTAGGGGCGCCGACGCAATATGAGCTGTTTACATTCTGGGTGGTGGACAGCCTGAGACAGAGGCAGGATGCAGAATACATTATGGTTAATGTGCTGTGTTAAAAATGGACCACACACAAGACGTCGTGGGTCTGTCCTTTCTGGTCAAAAACTGGAGCACTTTGGGGGAAAAAAAGTTTGTTGCTTGTCAACAAGTAGGATGAGTCAAGTAAGGTGAGGTCCGCGGGAACCTTTATCAAGCTGGAATCCATCACCGAAACATCATAGGGGTTGTTTTAGTACCACATATCACTGTTTAACAGTCCCATCTTTGGGATCTTTTTCCGTCATCACCTGAAATTTCCCTTCACGGTAGCAAGGAATCGAGGCGCCAGTTGAAATCTAAACTCGAGGGCCGAGCCTGCGGGCTGACGGTTAAAGAGCCAAGGCTTCAGTGGGGTGTTTGGAGAAGTATGAAACCAGGGTGAAAAAAGAAAAAAGAAAAGAACGGGATCCACTACCACTTTTTTCCCCCCGAAACCCTTTCCTCTGGTATACAGTCTTATGGGAGATCTCGCCCGTTCCTGCTTCTTCGTGGGATAAACAGTGATTTCCCTGACATTTAGTGCTCATAATGAGCAGCTAGAGCAGCTGCCGCTATGAGCAAACAGTACTTATATACACACACTTCTCAAGACACTTGGCACGAATTCACGCACATTCAAAGTGCTTCACACTGACTAATGCGCTGGCTAATGTTCTCCCCATTACTGTCTCACGTTTTACATACTGGCTACCACCTAACTTATTAACATCACTGGCTAAATGTTTGGCCACTTCCGTCCTAAACTCCCAACCTTCTTCTTGTAGTGGTGATGGTGAACCTTTCTCAACTTCATTCCATTTTTCCAAGTAGAGAAGCACTTCTTTCCATGAAGGCTGCTTTTCGACCATTTTTACAGCACTCTGTATGCTGTAAATATCATGCGTATATATGTAAATCAATCAGCGCACAATCTCCAGAGAACATTTAGCTCAATATTACTGCATTTTACAGATATTGTTTAACCCTAAATATCTTCCAATACTCCAATTTTGTACACCACAGAGCACCCTGTAGACTCCACTGTACACAGGCTTGAATATATGTATATACTTAAAGCTGCACTAATCTATATATATATATATATATATATATATATATATATATTTAGCTTTTAGCTTATTGTTTCGTTTTTTACAGCCCACAAACTCCACTCTCATTAAGGCACAACTGTCTACAGAGAAAAACGTTCGGATTAGCCCGCAGGAGTTGCCGCCGCCTGGGTTATTTATGTTTTTGATTAACAGCTGGATAGAAACGATGATGTAGGCGTGGCACCATGGGCCCCGATGGATGGTAAAACTTTGCGTAGTTCAAACGTGGACACTTTGAGGTACCTATCCATGAAAGCTGCAGCCACAGTGAGAATGTCATTCCTGCTGTTGCTATCGCCGCCTGTGGCCGTGACCATACTACCAAGTACATACGTTTATGTCTTCAGAGGAAACATGACATGTGGTTGAAATCACTTAAGAACTTGAATGTTTTGACAGTAAAGAACCTCTTTATTCCCTCTAAACCAGCTGATGGTTTGAGGCTCCCAGAACTTCACAAGTTTGCAACATTTGGCAGCAACAAAGTAACATGTGTCTCCATGAAATGGTCTGTGAGTGAGAGTGCTGTAGTTTATGTGTTAACATGATTCTAATTCTGCATGTGTTGGGCAGGACCTACAGAACTCCGACATGGAGTTAATGCATCTGTCTTTCATTACCATGTTAACCCCCCCACCACACACACACACACACACACACACACACACACACACACACACCTCCTCTGTCTATCTATCTGTGTCTCTCTTTCGCCAGCCCATCCTCCTACACTTTTTTAGACGGTGAAGTAGGAGAGGCAGCAGGGAGAGGTGAGCGGGAGGTCACTATGTGAGAGTGTCACTTCTAATTGGTAGAAGGAGATGGGGGCAGGACAGGAGAGGAAGGGGGAGAGAGAGAGAGAGAGAGAAGAAAAGGGGAGGAGGTGAATGGGTTAGGGGGAAGAGGAGGAGAAGAGTGGAGGAAAAAAAAGAAGAGTTGAGAGGAGAGAAAAAGGGGTAAATGGACAGAGGAGTAAAGGGGGGCAGACGTGAGAGGAGGAAATGGGGAGGAGAGGAACAAAGAAAGCAGAAATAACGGGGGAGGAGGGAGAAGAAGGGGAGAGACAGAGGGCCAACTGTGAGGGCAGAGTGGCGTTAATCTTGGTTGACAGGAACTTCCGCAAGTCTGACAGGAAAGGGGGTGGGGGTCAAAGGTAACAAGATGGCTACGGACACACATATTCTGTCAGTGCTCTACCTAACTTCCCCCTGTGTATGGCCGCGCCTCTACTCACCCTC
The DNA here is from genome assembly GCF_043641665.1 of Enoplosus armatus. Classification (NCBI taxonomy): domain Eukaryota; kingdom Metazoa; phylum Chordata; class Actinopteri; order Centrarchiformes; family Enoplosidae; genus Enoplosus; species Enoplosus armatus. The sequence goes on along the minus strand of NC_092193.1, from coordinate 22,428,373 downwards.
CCACAGCTGCTGTGTACGGAACTTTAAACACGTGTCCTTCTTGTGTACGAGACGCGGACCAATCACCAAATACCCGAGTTCCTTTTTGGTGTTAAACTGCATCAGTAGTCCACTTTGTAATTTGGAAACATGTTTTCTCGCGACACAGGCGGGCCCACCACTACGCACGGGTGGCGGGGCATTATCTGGCACGATGAGTACACATCATGCCAGATAATGCCCCGTCTCCACCTGCTGATTCTTTAGTCCTCTTATTCATAATGATGTCAGCATCCGAGCCGTGCCAGATTCCCCCAGTGTTTTGGACACAATACCTCTGTATGAGACAGTGTCTCTCCTGACTCCTCACTCCTCCGCCACAGCTCCTGGAGCAAGAGGACCAACTGGACCACTCGCCCCACCACTGAAACGCCTCCTCCTGGGAGAAAAATACACACAGTACGACAGTCAGAAACTCTTGTCTGTCCAGCCTCATACATACACATCTTTTTTGGGCTAAATGGAAGTTATCACTATGTTGACAATACATAATTATGGATGATTCCAGTGAATATACATAAATTCAGAGAATGGACGAGATGGAGGAAAGCCCGTACTGTGCTAGTTATTGTTGACTCATTGTGTCGTCCCAGTCAACATGTGTGTGACATCTGGAAGCGCCCGATTCGTTCTCAAATCATGGCTGAAGACCTATTTTGAGGTCACAGTGGCCTTTGACCTTTGAGCCAAAAGTGTCACCCCTTCAGCCGACCAGCTGTGAAATGTGGTCACAGTCTCCCCTTCTGTTCCTGACTTATGGTGTTGAATAATGGACAAAAAGGTTGTTTTTTTTCCTCCAGGACATTGTGATGTCACAGTGAAGTTGACCTTTTGGGTAAAGAATGTCATCGCTTCATCGTTCTATCCCATTAAACATGTGCGTCATAATTACCGCATCAATTCTTGAGTTATGGCCAAAAAACGCGTGACCTTTGACCGCCAAATTCTAAATCAGTTCATCCTCGAGTCCAAGTGGACGTTGGTGCCAAATTAGAAGAAATTCCCTCAAGGCGTTCCTGAGATATCACGTTCACAAGAATGGGATGGGCGGACGCAAAGTTCAAATGAAGAGTCTCGTACATTAATTGCACTTACACGACACAACAACAAAACAGATTTGAAAGTGTGATTACAGTACCTTGTTGCTCGTCTGTTGGACATTCTGACTTCCAACGCTGTGTGATTGTAGATGGATGTTATGCTGCTTCACCCTCCCTTCACTTCTGTCCTGGCGGACACACACCACATACACAGACCGTACGCATGTACATGAAACACATTTACTGAGTGAGCTATATGGCACTCATGCGCATTTGGCTATCAATATACATTATTGGTCACAGAAAGATATTTCCCTGAGTGTAAAGATTTCTCTGTGAATTATGTTAGAATAAGCAATGTTATTTTGAGCCCAGTTTCCTCTAAGCAGCCCCCCCACACACACACTGCCACCCATCCGTTCTGAACATTGGTTTTGTTCACATGCAGAGAGACAGTGGGCTTTTTTTAGTGCTTATTTAGGCTCGGCCGTTCCCATTTGATTTAGGCTTCCTGTTAGGCATTTCACATACTAGAATAAATGTTTACTGTTTTGAATGTAATTCAGTGCAATTGCAAAGACTAAAACAAAAATGAAATGCTCTGTACGGGTTTGTTTGGCTTGATACTCTCGCATAAAACAATCTTATGCTGAACGTGACGATGTTTCGCTTTTTGTTTGGATGGCTACTATACAGATAACCACAAGTGTAAAATGCCGCATGCAAAAAATAATGCTCATCATGCCGTCAGTCAAACCTTTTCTACGTGTTCACGGGGAAGCGAGGTACAAACGCCTTGCCGGTTAATGGTAGTCAATCCAGGTGTAAATCAAATGCAAGTAACTGTAGAGTTTGGGCAGTATTTGGACATTAAATTAGTGCTCTAAAATTGACAAATCTACCCCACATCAAGCGAGAAGCGGAGATTTGGTTTTTCCACGGATTAGAAGGATGTGACCGCTTCAAGTCGAGCCTCAGTTAGGTGGTATTTTTTAATCCTTGAACTAACAAACACACACACACACACACACACACACACACACACACCAAGGCTCCAAGTCCCACTACTGTGTTGTCTCAACAGGGTCCTAAACAAGCCCACACAGGTTCCTTACTCTGTCAGATTACCCTCTGGCTAATTCAACACATAAACCCACACACCGCTATAGAGTGTGTGTGTGTGTTTGGATATTTGTGTGATTTGTGAGCTGAAAATAGACTATCAAACCTACGGCAAAGTGTTTCGAGGATGATGATGGGTCCAACACAACTTTGTGTGTTTGGTGGGACGCATTGCAGTGCCAGTGCAATTTCATGGTTCAGTGACTGAACAAAAAGGGCTGGAGATTACCTGTGCAAATAGTCTGCGGGATTGCAAACATCCTATGCACACAAAGCACGCTCATACCTCCTCGAAAGGTTTGGAGATTTGGAGGTTTGGAGGGCTGGAGATCAGATTAGGATGTGGTGATGTGGTGAGGCAAAGGAGACTCTTCTATGATAGTCCTTTCGATGTAATTTTACCACAGGTGTTGGACATTTTACCGTCGAAAAAAAAGTCCTGCTTGGCACGTGTCTTGGTCATATATATTCTGTAATAACCAAATTGAAGGGCTCTCACTGAAGAATCCCACTATCGGTCAGGCTCCGATATGAGTGGAGTCCATTTTGACTTAACCAACAAATGCATTAGTCCAGGCACAAGGTCATGAACACATATATACTGACATGTGTTTAATTTGAGCTGTATTGCTTGGTTATAAAAGCGTGAATGGGCTCCTAGATATTAGGTTTGAATCAAAAAAGCATTTTTCACAAGTATGAACATGCGTTATTATACAGTATGTCTGGCCTGTTGTCCAATATACCAGCCGTTACCTGCATAAAGTCTGCATGCAGTTGAATCAAGCAATTCAGCTCCTAACGTCTTGATAGGAAAAGTAACGACTGCTGTTTCAAACCAAGCGACGTTGCCCGCCGTCAATTCAAAACCTTTAAATAGAAAGCATTACCTCACCGTTGCTATGGTGCATTACGTTTGTGTGTAATAATGTGCAAAGAGTGCTTCGGCGCTGTTGGAAGACAATGTCTTTCGATAGTCTTTGCCAAAAAAAGAGAGAAATTTCAGATGTGATGCCAGTTGTTGTGCGCACTACACAACTTTCTTTTTTTTTACTGTTGCCATCAATTTTATGTGCACGTCAACTCCATCCACAAGAGTCGGCTTCACATCCAGAAACCCAGACCTCTTTTAAGCTCACTGTACAGTTTTGAGGAGTTTTTTTTTTTTCTTTCATCAGCAGGAATGAATGGACTGAATGATAAACACAGTGCCAACCACACAAATATGGGGCAATTCATCGGCTATCTCTGGGGCAATAACGTTCAATCCATTCATGTGCGCAGAAACCAAACAGTGTTTGTGGTTTAGGAAGAAGAATTGCGAGCGCTGGTGGCTACCACAGCTGCAAAAAAAAAAAAAAAAAACTGTCTGTGAACAATTGTTTGCACAGCCTTTGGGTAATGCATCTGTTTAGAGTTTTAACCATGAGACCCCAAGACACCCTGATAGGCTGGCTAGCTGCTGGCTGTCACCGTGTTGTTTTCTTCACTCAGCCGAACAGTCCGTACAGTGTGTAAGCCTTTTGGTCGGGCTGCAGATCAATGTGTTCGTTTGTCAGTCCGCCAGCTGGTCATTTACGCCCACTGCGAACGGTGTAGCCAAATGGCCAGTCAATGATGTAACTTTCCAACACTGATGCAGCGATGTTGTCTGTCCTGCAATCTGTGAGACTGGAGTCGCATGTCCGCTTCCTAACACTTAATGCTCATTTGACAGCCGCAATTACTAAAATGGCTTACATATACTTGGCCACATGAAGAAAGACAAATTGATTTCTCCCACAAAAAGGGCTGCGTAGGGTAATTATTGCTCGTCGAGTTTTTTCAGTGTGTGGCTGTTCTTCTAATTGTCTTGTAATAAGCAGTATCCCTGTAAGTTACTGTTAGATGTAACTTAGTTACCATATTACCTTTTTTTTTTAATAATCAAGAGTGAAGAGGAGAGACTAACAAGTCTTTGCTGGCAACAGTGTGAAAATTTGGGAGTTAGCAGTCAACACAGGAATGACACTTTAGCATCTTAAATGAACCTGTTATTCACATGATCTGCACTTGCAATCATCTGTCGGACTTGCAAAAACGTGAATTCGCCTCTGTTACATGCAACAGACAAAGCAGTCAAGTTCAACAACAGCTGCTGTTTTTAGCTACACCATCATAAACAAACAGGGCAAGTTGAATGGGGGGAAACAGTGTGTCAGTCCAAACATGGACCCCCTCCCCCCACCCCCCCCCACACACACACACTAACAAACACAAAGTATTTTAGTTTGGTTATTTGGATAAACCACACATTTATAACAGGTCACGTTCATTTGATGTGGCTTGTTTTGAGCAAAATCACAGTGGTTACTTTGGGTGAACCCAATTCTCCAACGTTATAAACTGGTTTGGAGGAAGGGCACACCAAACACCACTTACAATTTACATCATTTATGTCACTTCACTGCTGCCTCGTTTATCGCCTAATGTAAACACAGTCGCCGTTTTTGCACGTCGTTGCCGTTCATTCCTTGACGCAACATGCATCCAAGCATCCCGCTAGCGTTCATTCGGTAAAGTATCAACGTTTGCGGGCGGTTCGCCGAGAGGAACAGTGACATTCCCGCATTTGGTAACAGTTAGCTTACCTTCACATACACAATTACTCTATGGTTATATGTTGGGGTTTTTTTTTTTTTCAAAAGCCCGTCCAACCCCAGGGACTGAACTTTAATTCAGACATTGTCGTTACTGTGTTAATTATATCTTAGCCGAGTTGAAAAATGGCTCCAAGAATTAATTTAAAGGTGAAAACTAGACAGTGTCCCTGACGACAAGCAAGGCAGAATCAAAGTGACAGACTAAGTTATGTGTAACTACTCTCCATTGGAGCAAACTACCCAGTGCCCCTTCTTAACGTTGAACAATTCTGCAAATGGACACAGCTTTTAGAGGTTAGCAGACACCTATTCCGCGAGCTATTTACCTTAACGGGCCAGTTGTTCGTTAGCGGTAGAGCCGCGAGGTGTAGCAGGAGGAAGGAGCAAACCGGGAGAGCTGAGCCTCCGTTACCGAACATGGTTCATTCATGTCATGGACCGACAACACTTCCCCTCCCCTTACCTCCGCTCCCCTCCTCACTCCTCTTCGTCTGCCCTCCTTCCTCCTCCGATTTCGACCCCCTTTTGATGTAGCTACGCCCTCTGGTCCCGCTCGCGCTCACACACACACACGCGCGCGCGCACGCGCGCGCATACGCACTCACATTCCCGCTCCGGTCTCTTTCTCTACATCCACTTGATGTGTGTGCTTTATTTTAGTGTTTCTGAGTTTGTTTCAGATTTTTTCATGTGGGTGTTATAGCAAATGAACTACCTTTTTTATCAGTTCACATAAGCCTAAAAGCCTAATTTCATTGACTCCCTACTGACTGACTCCCTATTCCCTATTGTGTTTTCTGAAGTGTGTAGTGATTTTATAGTGTTTAATAGATTACAGTACAGTTATCATTTAAAAAGATCAACCATAACGATTACTATTGACTATTAACAGAGGAGAAGAGTCTTCTGAAAGCCATTAACAACGGCTCAGTCTCCAGCCCAGGTGACCTAGACCTTCCTACAATGTCCCTTGGTGAGACCATGGGACCTAGTCTTCCAAAAAGCCTCTACATAACTGATTTTAGACATCTTTCAATAATCAACTTCTGGGCCTCCATTCCCTTTTGAACTCGGGACCCCGGGCCCCTGGGGCATATCGCCTCAATTTCCCAGACTACATCGCTTCTTGTGCAGCCGCCATATTGCCTTTACCTAAACGCGCTGGCTGGATCGGCTCGTACCCACAACTGAAAATGTAAGTACAGAAACAATCATATTTTGTCCAAGCTAGGGGTGTTGTGCGCTCACGACTGTATTTGTGTGTCAATTGCCGCTCGAATACGAGTTTGCAACTGTTTAAATATCGGAAATAATGTTGAAAATGCATGTAGCTTGCCCCAAGAGATGGTGCGTCGGCTCTCTCTCCCTCTCTCTGTTGTTGTTTTTCCCTCTGTCACAGCGACAAATTGCATTCACGACTCCTTCGCAATATATTAAGATATTAGCCTTTTCTGTCACTAGCTGCAATATTTAAATGGTTACGCCTGGACTGCCTGTACTTCTCTGTCTTCTCTCGGCTACATACATGCTATTTCTTAAGCTTATTTTGCCTCTAATTTTAGCGTTTCGAAGGATAGCTAGCCTCTGTGGTGGCTAGTTAGCATTAGCCGAGCCCCAGAGATTTTACATGTAATCTGTGCGCGGGGTCTGTCCATTAGCTGCAAATGATTAGCTCGTGCCGATTAAGATGGGCTGAATCAAATGGCACCGTGCAGCTACTCTTTGCCTTGTGCTTGCTAGCAAAAACCAAGAGCCGAAGAGAACACGTAAGGTTACCTAATGCGAGCCAGTAGTTTTAACACAATTGGGCTTTGTTTATTGACATGCATTGATGATTGCGGTACAGGGGATGTATAACGTTTAAGTTGTGGCCAAGACGTCCCGAGGTTCACGTCTCCGTCGTTGGTTTAGTTTTCCTTGACGTATTTTTTTTATTTTTTTTTTAATGTTATGTGGAAAAGATGTATCACTTGGTCTTCAACCACCCAGTGTGTTTGATACGGACCACCCCCCACTTTCACCTCGTCTGTCACATGTATGGCAGCATGGCACACAACTGCGGCAGTCCGAGAGAGTAGCTTGACATTTTGAATTTTGACATTCAGATTTTTTTTTTTTTTGTGGCTTGTCTGTATGTCTTTTCTAACGGCTGTCAGGTAGGAACGCAGCACAAGTAGCAGCCAGGCACAACACCCGGTGTGGGTTACCCCCGGTTGACTTTTCCTGGTCTATATTTTGGTCATGAATTCAAGCTATGCACTGCCCAAAGTTTCTCAGGTGACAGTGACAAAGAGGCAAAAAAAAAAAGCAGTTCTTTGAATTCCCTGTGGAATAAGAAATATCTTACTGCGGGGATTTCACTTCATACCGCTGCAAAAATTGTTAAGGATCCCCCTCCAGATGCATATTAAAACATATATATACAGATACCTTGAACGACAATGTGTGTCCGACATGATTTCTTCCACTTAGAAAGTAGAATTCCCACATTAAAAAGGCCATCTTCTCCTTCTGGCTCATTAAAAATTCCAGAAGCTCTGAATGTGCAAATTCTGTTCATTTCTAAAGCTTTCCTGCTGGACACACAAGATGTCTCCTACTTCCCTGGAAAGTCCATTTTCTGTGTGTGTGTGTGTGTGTGTGTGTGTCTGGCAGCCTCAAGTTTCTATGTCACACTTGTATGAGCTGCAAATTGGGCCAGTATCGGCTTCCAAACTATTTGCGATGTGATAAATAATGCTCGTAGGGCCCCCGCCACTTCAAAATCAGATTTTCAATGAGCGCGGAGAAACTTTCCACTTTCCACAGCCTTCTAGTGTCAAACCGACGTCCAACTGTAGGAACAAGAAACAAGAAAAACATACATTTGAGTGGAGGAGACTTTAAGAAACGTCTTTGAAAACTCAGTATTTTTTTTAACAAAAGTATGATATGAAAGTTCCATTTTTTTAATGTCCTTGTTAAATGTTTCTTGGCATTTCTTCACTTTTCGAAACCAGCTCAAATACTCCACACCTACAGGGGTTAGACACAATAAAAGAAATATTTATCATTTATAATGTAATCTATTGCAATAGTCATGCATTTAACAGGGACATCCCAAAATGTTTTAGTAGCCAGCCAGATAGGAAAAGTAGCCCACTAATGAATGTCTGTGGTGGCAAGAACATTTCCTCAGATGATGTATTTTTTCACAAAATGTGTGTTTATGAACGCATGACAATTGCAATAGAAACATTTAAGATTATTAAGCAGCTGGGTGTGAACGTCCCTCTCCCCATCCATTGGTGCTTCTACTCTAAATAGAAATTAAGCAACTTGTATTTTATTAAATAGAAATGACCGCTGTTTCAGATAGATTTACCAATCATGTGTTATTGAGATGCAGTCTCTTGCCGATGGGGTTAACTAGAAAAGTAAGCTTCAAGTATATTGCATGTGTACAGTTGGAAAATCCAAAATGGATGGGAACTAAAACAGTGGTGTTGGGAACATGTGTCCATTTATTCCACTTTAACTTTTATTAAAACGTTATTACAAAGCATGAACTGTGTGATTACCATCTTAGTGTCATTTCTGAATGCCTGTGGATGACAAACACACACAAACATTTGTTTTGTTGTAACTAATGCTTTTTGACCTCCTGTCACCAGCTGTAAAAACTGATTTAATTGCACACATGCTTGGTACAACTTGGGACAAATACAGAGAAAGGTGTTTATGTCAAACCAGTGCTCACACCTTTTTTAAAATAATAATTTAATTATTATAAGGGGCGGCTAAACTCAGGTAGAGCGGGTCGCCCATTAATTGCCGGGTTGGTGGTTCCATCCTGCCTGTCCACATGTGTCCTTCAGCAAGACCCTAAACCCCAGGCGCTGCCGATAGCCAATCCAGTGCCTTGCATTTACCATTTATTTGCAACCAAAACATCCTACATTACCAAGAAAATCTCATTTTTGTTTGTGTGTGTGTTTTCAGTGTCGCAGTGATGACTCAGACAGTTCAGACCAACGGGGTCCAACCCCTCAGTAAGACCTGGGAGCTGAGTCTGTATGAGCTACAGAGAACACCACAGGTAATAATTCATACCTTATCAATTCATTCACACGAGTGTCTTATGAAAGTCATTTTACTTTTGTTTGTCACACAACATGGCATGTTGACGTGTGTTTCTGGCAGACATGTACCCAGAGCACATTAAATTGTCAGTTGGAGCTCCGCCATGCTCCTGAAAATAGAACATTGAGGCGTGCGATATCCAAAATGATGACTCTTATGGTTATGAGATTTCTGCGTCGGCCACGTGCCACCTCACAGATAGATGTATCTTTGTGTGTACTAACCTTCACCTCGATCTGTTTCGTACTGGCACAGGAGGCTATAACGGACGGACTGGAGATAGCGGTGTCGCCCAGGTCCTTGCACAGCGAACTTATGTGTCCCATCTGCCTGGACATGTTGAAGAACACAATGACAACCAAAGAATGTCTGCACCGCTTCTGCGCCGATTGTATCATCACAGCTTTGAGATCAGGGTGAGCGTTACCATGCATGCGGTCACCATCCTATTGGATCACCAGTGCTGGAAGCTAACATCGCTCAAAGACTACAGTTGATGTTGATATAGTGGAGCACACAGTATGCATCAATTACCTGTTTGATACAGCATTATTGTCTAAGGGATATGTATTTCTTAAAACAATACTCTCATGCCCAAGTGTACATTGAACGCTTTAAGAGATCTGTTGTTAAAGCTAAATTTCAGTCTAAATGATCTTTTTCTTTGCAAATGATCTGATTTTAGAAGTCACTTTTTTTTTTATATAAACACATCTTGGCTCTGGACTAGCTACTGTCATCAACCATTAAATCATGGCAAATGACATGTTACTACACGGTTTGTGTAGTCAGCGGCTGTCTTATTCCTGTCATCAGTGACATTTGTTCTGATGTGCTTTTGACTGTAAACTCTCTAAAAGTGTGCCGAGTACATGCCAGAGAAAAGGTGTGCGTGGGTCAGTTATGCGTTGTCTTGCAAAGCGTGCTCTGAAGTAGTCGCATGTGGCCTGAGGCACCTGCGCATGTTCAGGTTTTAAACGTACCCAGACAGAAATTCCAATTCCAATTTGAAGTGTGTCGCGCGAATGATCCCACATCGTCGCACTGGCACTGCTGTCTTAGTTTATTTTATATCGATGAATGTTTGGAAATGTCTGTCCTCCCTGTCTTTGCAGTAATAAAGAGTGCCCTACCTGTCGTAAGAAGCTGGTGTCCAAGAGGTCGCTGCGTCCAGACCCTAATTTTGATGCTCTGATTAGTAAGTAACCGCGCACACACACACACACACAAATCTGGATTAACTGAGTCAAAACGATGTGTTTAAAAAGAATATATATATTGTAATCCATCCCATTTCAGGCAAGATTTATCCCAGCCGCGACGAGTACGAAGCCCACCAGGAGAGAGTGTTGGCCCGCATTAGCAAACACAACAACCAGCAAGCCCTGTCCCACAGCATAGAAGAGGGGCTGAAGATACAGGCGATGACCAGGTAAACGCAGCAACGTCAACACACACACACACACACAAATAATGCAAACACACACTTCAGTTAATACAACTCTGTCTACTCTAATACATTTGTGTTTGTTGTTGTTTTTTTGTTTTTTTGTCAGACTGCAGCGTGGTAAGAGACACACAGTGGAGAACGGTAGCGGAGCAGAGGACAACGGAGACTCGTCTCACTGTAGCAACGCTTCTGTCCACAGCAACCAGGTATGTTGGGATGTTTGAACACATCAATGTCAAACGTGACTTTTATTATTAAGGCTATTAGTGCGCTTGAACTGCTCTCTGATTGGTTAATCGCTTGAATGGAAACGTTTTAAATCGACAGTATTCTCAGCACTGGACAAAAGGAAAAGTTTGTTTTACAAAGTAGGACTTGACACTGGGTGGGGGCTGCACAGTTTATCGAATGTTAATCTCCATCACCATTTTGGCTTCCCACACTGAAATGAAGACGGTCGGCTGCGATATTGACGTTTAAAATGTGTCCTCCGCTGCATATCAAATCAAGCGCTTCCTAAACTAAAACACCCAGCCACCAGGGGGCGATCAAGATGTTTTGGCTTCATTTTTGAGGCAGTCTCGCAGAGCCAGACCCGTCTACACACTGCAAAAGTACAGGCTTTGCTTTTGATGGAAAGTCTTGTACATTAGCAGGAACGTAGCCTAACATGGAAGTGAAAGCGGGGCAAAAAATATTTCGTCGCGATGCCAATATTGAAATCGTGCAGCCCCTGACGCTGGTGCACACTGCTTTGAAAGCATGGTTATCGCTGTCACAATTGCAAAACTACATTCGCTATGTGAATAAAAGCATACTTGAATTACGGATCTTTCTGGTGCCCCCCACCCCACCCCCCAGGAGGCCGGTCCGAGCATTAAGCGCACCAAAACAAGCGATGACAGTGGTTTGGACATGGATAACGCTGCTGAGAACGGAGGCGGGGACTCTGTGATTGATGGCGGCGCTAGCGAAATAGAACTGGTGTTCAGGCCACACCCCACCCTGATGGAGAAGGATGACGGTCACAACAGGTAGGTGTAACACACACACACACACACACACACACACACACACGTACGGCTTGCATTAAGGCGCGCACTGGTTTCACAAATAACAATATCGCCAAACTTCAAACTGAATGCACACCTGAATGTACGCGTGCGTGTGTGTCTGCAGCGTGGAGTTCGTACCTCGCTACATTAAGACGTCCGGTAATGCCACGGTGGACCACCTGTCCAAATACCTGGCCGTCAGACTGGCTCTGGAGGAGCTGAGAAGAAACGCGGAGGCCAGTCCTGTCAACGTGGAGGCAGCTTCAGAGAAACAGTACACCATCTACATACCTACTGCTGGAAACCAGTTCACTGTGAGTACACACACACACACACACACACACACACACACACAGCGACCATCTGCACACCAAAAACAGCCATTTTTGCCTTTTATTGGATAGCGACAATAGGGGAGAGTGACAGGAAATAGGGGAGCGGGGGGGGGGGGGGCGTGCAGCAAATGGGCCCCCTGCGGTAAGGACTGAGCCTTAATATGGCACGCGCACTACCCAGTGAGCTACCGGGGCGCCCACAGCAGACATTTTTGACATGTCACAGTAAGGAAAAGCGTGGTGTTGGCAGAAAAAAAAAAGATGATGGCTGAATTCCATTTAGCTGCTTCAGTTTCAGAGTCCTCCCTTGTCACACTCAACAAAATCCTCTTTTGTGAGTATTAGATTATATGCAGACTGATGCTTTATTATACTATCAATTGCCTCTGGTCCCAGTCCGCAGTCTTCATTGCGAACTCGCCTCCCGACTGAAGTGAACTGAACCACTCCCTAAAGCGTTCTTGGTTTGAAACCACTTTGGAATATCTAAACGGGGGGCATGCTCAAACTAAAATGGGGTGTTGCGTTGGTGTTTAGACTCTTGAAATGTAGAAGCATACAGAAAGGGTGAAAACATTTCTGAGGAAGTTTGGGGAATGTTGGGGGGGGGGTTCAGGATTCTTTCAACTGAATGAATGGGAATGGGTAAACTAGAGGTTGCTTATAGAAAGGGGGGGGGCGGGGGTCAGGGTCTGTGGGAATCCCTCGTGGGTGTTTTCAACTGTTAAAACTCTGTTCACAGGTTCTGAACGGTTCCTTCTCCCTGGAGCTGGTCAGCGAAAAGTACTGGAAGGTGAACAAGCCCATGGAGCTTTACTTTGCTCCTACTAAAGAACACAAGTAGTCGCACATAAAAACACACACACACGTACACACACACACACACACGTACACATCCGCACACACTAGTAGGAAGTAAACACACGGACTTGGCTACACCTGCGCACACAGAAACAAGAGGAGAGGAATGTGTGTGTGTGTGTGTGTGTGTGTGTGTGTGTGTGTGTGTGTGTGTGTGTCTGAAGGAGAGGAGAAGGGTTGGTGAAACCCTCAAAAGGACTCTTGTAAAAAGACCCCCCCCCCCCTGTTTTATATTCTCTGTTTCTTTCTCTGTGTCTCTTTTTATCTTTCTCTCTGTAGAAGGTAGCAGATCAGCACAGCAGCACTTGTAGATTCTCCGCAGCTCTGAAAACCAGGGTCCATTCACAGTCTGAATTAGCAGCATGCTGTTTTTTTTTTCCCAACCAAATCATACTATACTTGTCTTCCTTGGCCCCTTTATTTACGCTGTGTGACGTAAATTTGAGAGACGGGCTCGATTTATTCCCCCCGGCAGCCCCATTGTTTAAGTTTAAACCCATTTTTTCATTGGGAATTTCATTTCACCAGTCCAGTCTAAGTTGACTTGATCTGCCTTCTCATTTTTTTTTTTTGGGGGGGGGGGGGTTTCATTCTGAAATTGCACAACTTAAAGCTTAGTGGACATGTTTAAGAAGGGACATTTCAACCACGCAAGTTCAGACAGAAGGTTTTTGAAGTAAAAATATTCCAACGTAGTGATTCGATCGCGCGATTTGGTTTCAGCTGCAGGTTTGCGGCGTCACGGCGTGTATAGGGGGGCCTTTTGAGAAAGTGAAGTTGAATACTACTAAGGAAAGTGTGTGTTCACGCTGAGGCGCGTTTTGCAGTTTTTACCAGCAGTGGGCACACCCAGGTGCATCTATACAGTGACATGAAGCCCCCAATAATGTTGCAACTTTTTTCAGGGGGGGGGGGGGGGGGGGGGTCTTTGTAGTCGAATAAGACCAGAGAGCAGTGAAGGTCTGGATGGCCGCTGTCTGTGAAAACTGAACCACTGTACCCAGGGATCGAGGTAGACCAAATGAGACACCAAATGAATGGAGCTCATGGAGGGGGGGGGGGGGGGGGGGGCTCGTCTCGAGAATCTCGTAGCTGTTGTCTTGATCTGCTGCCTGTAGGAACAAACTGTCCTTAATATCTGTGGCTGCTCTCTATGGCTTGTCCTTTTTATAAATGTCTTTTGTAAACATGGAGAGGAAGGTGTGTGTGTGTGTGTGTGTGTGTGTGTGTGTGTGTGTGTGTGTGTGTGTGTGTGTGTGTGTGTGTGTGTGTGTGTGTGTGTGTGTGTGATTGGAGGCGGCTTTTGCAGCACCACACACAGTCAGACCATTAAAAGTATTCACACAACTCCACAAAACCCCCACTCCCTTTCTGCTGGATTGTTTGTCGCGGGATCCTTCCCTCGCCATCGCCCCCTTGGATGTAAAGAAATGGGCGCCATGTTGGACCCGAACTGTCTTCATCTAAAGCTCATAGGCGTCACACGACAGAATAGATTTACATACATAGGGTACGTTTTTTTTGTTGGGGGGGGGGGGTTGTTTCTTTATGACGCTAGGGATCGATTAAATGTAGCTAACTGGGAGGTCAATAGAAGCCCCCAGACAATTTTGTGACAATTCCCAGTATGAGCGAATGTGAAGCCAAACCTGTTTGCACCACAAAATGTCCTGTCATTTTACCGCCGCCATTTCATTTGTGTCAGGGCTGCAAGAACCCTGACAGTATTGTCGCATTCACTACAAAAAAAAAAGAAAAGAGAAAGGATGCAGCTTATTTTCATGATTTTCATTGTATTACATTCAATTCAGGACACTTCGGTCAAAATATTGTATGTGAGAATGTACTAGAATTTCCTAAACCTAGAAAACTGCCGCTACCCTTCACTTTGTGCACTGCTTTCTGTTCATTTGACTGCATCCGCATATCACTCATCAGTCTCTATTAAAACAAAACAACAACAAAAAAGAGATAGTAAGTGGACTTTGAGTTATGATTCTTTTGTCAAACTGAACTTTCCCATTTGAATTCTGTTGAATTCTCACTCTGCCTGTTCACGTGCCAACTCGGCGAAGCCTGTTCAGGAACTTCTTGTCAGTGCAGCACCCGCGAGGGACGCCTCAAACCCAAGGATCTTGTCCAGATTCCCAGCTTTGGGGAGGAGGAAAGCGACAAAGTTTGGCAGAGGTGTGCTCCTGTCTCATTTTTGTACTGTGTGTGTGTGTGTGTGAGTGTGAGAGAGAGAGAGAGAGAGTGTGTGAGACCTGTATACTGCATCTTTCTGTTTGGACAATAAACCTGAATCTGTGTGTTCAACTTAGAACACAGTGCTGTCGCTTATGTTTTCATTGTATGTTTTGTTTTCAAAATCACAAACATTCTGTGTGTGTGTGTGTGTGGGGGGGGGGTTAATAGACTTTGTGATGCAATGAGTGCAGACATTGTCAAGTTGGCTAAAGAACAAGAAGAATAGATGTAATAACTCATTTTGACCATTTCATGTCACTAACAATATTTAAATGAAGGGCTCCTTTAATAGTCTTTTAAAAACAACTGGACCAGGTCTGAATCAAACAACCAATCAGGGTAATCAGGGGTTCTAATTCAATCCAGAAGGTCGAGCCTTCTGTAGAACGCCCTTGTCTGTACAGAGTCAATGTGATTGGCCAGTTAATGTGGTAGTTAACCCTGATTGGTTGTTTGATTCAGTCTTGGTCCAGTTTTAAAAAAAAAAAGACTAAATACAAAGGGGGGCGGGTGATCACAGACACATTTTTTCTAAAGGAGCCCTTCAGTCCGATATTGTTAGTGACATGCACTGGTCAAAGTGAGTTATTTCAACCAAAATAGTAATTTAATAATATTGCCTTTAATTCAGAGTTCCCATTGGTTTAGTAGTTTGTTTTTTAATTACTACGCCTACAGAGGCGCATTCCATAGAGGAACTTTCTTCCTTCAGGCAATTTTAGAAATGTTTGTTCATAGAACTACATGGTATGCAGGACTTGGTGAGGACTCAGTATCATAGTGTATTGGCTTACAGTGGAATAGTGATTCCATGCATCCAGTATGCATAAATGTGCCCTGTTCTGATACACATACAGTGCTGGGAAACATTTCTTATCAATACGAAATTGACTTCGGCGATGTCGCCCAGCCCTCGGCCATTTAAATGGGAATCATTAAAACGCATGTATGAATGAGTTTTTTTTGTTTTGAGATAGGGTTTCAGTTGCAGGGTTATACGTTTACTGGAAGACTCTGTTGTTGAAGTTGGTTGAAACTGACTGGTAGCTCTACTGTCTCTTGATGTATCGGTGTCCAGCTGTGTATCGTCTTTTTTTTTTTTTTTTTTCTCCTGTCATGACAATAAAGCAGTTATAAGTGAACCAACGCATTATTGTCATTGCAAGACACGCTCAACGAAAACTGGGATCCGCTTGATCTTCATCAAACAAATCGCCATTCTCGGCACAGCAGTCACGGCTCTCATAGAAAGACCCCGAGCTCTGTTGTTTTAACCCTGTGTAAAACAAAGAGGAGTGCATCTATTCACAGCTGACAGAGATGACTATGACTCTGCAGTGCACCTGTGTGAAACTCCTTTATGCAACTCTTCAAATTTGGCTGTCCATAAAAGACGCTGCCTACATGCTACTGTTTGCAAAGGGGCCCCTGAGGAAGAGGAGTTTGCGTGCGTGGTGAAAGGAGCCGCAGAGAATGACGTGGGAATTTCTGATGGGAGTGCAATCAAAAATGTTTGTGTCTTTATTGGGTCTTTGCTCAAGACAGGATTCTCAGAAAGAGGTAAAAAGAATAGAATTCATGCTGTGATGTGCTTGCATGGCTTTTTTTTTTTTTTAGCACGAGCCATAACTACATGAAGTATCAACAAATGGCACAGGCATGCAGCACGGATGAAGGTGGAACTGGAACTTACACACACATACACATACACACACACACACACAAACACATACATACACACACACAAACGCACATAGGTACACACACACAAACGCATACATACACACAAACACATGCACATAGATACACACAAACACACACACAAACGCATACATACACACAAACACATGCACATAGATACACAAACATACATACATGCACACACCCACATACACATACTTACATATTTACATACATACCCACATATACATACACACACACACACACATACACATACACACCTACACACATAGACACACACAAACACATATACATACATGCACACATACATACACATAGAAACACACACACATACATACTTGCATACATACATACATACCCACATACACACACACACATATACATACACACATACATACACAGTACACACACACACACCTACACCTACATACATACATGCACAAATACATACTTGCATACAAACATACACACACATACGTACATACATACAAACCTACATACACACACACACACCGACATACATACATACTTACATTTATACATACATATATACACATACACACATACATACATACACATAGATACACACATACACATACATACACACCTACATACATACAAACACATATACATACATACACATACACATAAATACATATACACACCTACATACATACACATACATACAGGCCTACATACATACACACACACGCATACATACACACAGTACACATACATACATACACACACATGCACACATACCCACATATACACACACATGCACACATATACATACATGCACACATACCCACATACACACACATGCACACATACCCACATATATACACACACACATACACATGCATATATACACAGTACACACACACATATACGTACATACATACACACACACACACACACACACACCTACATACACAAGCACACATACGCACACATTTATAAATACATACATGCATACACATACACGCCTACATACGCCTACATACATATACACACATACCCGCTTACCCACATACACACAAATATACATACTTACATACATATATACATACAAATCTACATACACACACACACACACATATATACACACATGCACACATACATACATACCTACATATTGACATAAATACATACATTCATACATACATACATACACATACACACATCTTGGTATCTGGCACCAAGATGTTAGCAGCAGATCCTTTAAGTCCTGTAAGTGGCGAGGTGGGGCCTCCATGGATCGGACTTGTTTGTCCAGCACATCCCACAGATGCTCGATTGGATTGAGATCTGGGGAATTTGGAGGCCAAGTCAACAACTCGTTGTTGTGCTCCTCAAACCATTCCTGAACCATTTTTGCTTTGTGGCAGGGTCGCATTATCCTGCTGAAAGAGGCCACGGCCGTCAGGGAATATCGTTTCCATGAAAGGGTGTACATGGTCTGCAACAATGCTTAGGTAGGCGGTACGTGTCAAAGTAACATCCACATGGATGGCAGGACCCAAGGTTTCCCAGCAGAACACTTCCCAAAGCATCACACTGCCTCCGCCGGCTTGCCTTCTTGCCATCCACGTGATGTAAAAGAAAAGGTGATTCATCAGACCAGGCCACCTTCTTCCATGGCTCCGTGGTCCAGTTCTGATGCTCACGTGCCCATTGTTGGCGCTTTCGGCTGGTGGACGGGGGTCAGCACGGGCACCCTGACTGGTCTGCGGCTATGCAGCCCCATACGCATCAAACTGCGATGCACTGTGTATTCTGACACCTTTCTATCAGAACCAACATCAACTTCTTTGGCAATTTGAGCTACAGCAGCTCGTCTGTTGGATCGGACCACCCGGGCCAGCCTTCGCTCCCCACGTGCAGTTGGCCCTTGTCAAACTCGCTCAAATCCTTACGGTCGCCCATTTTTCCTGCTTCTAACACATCAACTTTGAGGACAAAATGTTCATTTGTTACCTAATACATCCCAGGTGCCATGATGAAGAGATAATCAGCGTTTTATTCACTTCACCTGTCAGTGGTCATAATGTTATGCCTGATCGGTGTACGTGAGAAATTCACTCCAGGGATAAAAACAGGTAAGGTGCCTTTTGTTTGCCCTGCCAATCACCTCAGCCTTTCACACGGTGGCTACATACTTCCAGCTACGAGCCACAATAGTTCACCATTGTAATTTCTCTTAAATTCAATTCATAACCACGACTCATTGTAAAAAACAAAACAAAAACAAACCCAGTGACTGTTTAAACCCCTAACTGGGTTAATGCACATATGGTGCATAAGGGATTTGGGGTAACTGCTAGTTGGCATAAATGCAATAATTCATGACCATGCACAAGATTATTATGTGCACTCTGCCGACTTGCATATAAATATTAATCATAATATGGTGACATCAAATGTCTTTATTTTGTCTAACCAACTGCCCAAAAGCACAGAATATTTAGTTTACTGTAACAGCTGGAAACATCACTCTGGTCACTTTTTTGGTACTTTTGCTTGAAAACAATTGATCCATTAGTAAAAGAGGTTACCGAAAAAAATCAGTTCATTGACTTATCGTTACATTTTTTTTTTAAAAACAACTTAAAATTATACATAACACCGTAGAAATGTCTGAGCTTGTATTCACTTAAAATGTGCTTGTTTTTGGCCACTGCTGCAACAGGTTCACCACCAACCACACGTGACATTTTCTTATGGGTTAAAATAAATTGTACACATAAGCTTAAACTGAATGAGAAAATAAGGAGAGGTTACATTTGTTGCCTTAAATAAAACACAAAAAGTTTATTTGAGCAGGAGAGTAATCAGTCGATATTCAGGTTTAGCACTTTTTTGTTGTTTATTTCAGGTATAAAAAAAAAAGAAAGAATAGAAGCAGTATAAATGAAAGCCAGGCTGCATGCAACAATGTGGTGTGAGTAGAAAAGAAATAAGTCAATGAATAAAAGATGTTCACAAAGTTAGAAAGTTATGTGGGGAAGAAATAAGTCCAATCCCAAAGCCTGGACAGCTCCGTGACGGTCCATCCAAAAGTCTTTTCCATTTCCTCAAACTGGATGATACAGAGGCTTCAGAGAAGAAGAAGGAGGAGGAAAGAAGTAGAGTGGGGGGGGGGGGGGGGGAGCAGAGGCATCAGAGCAGCAGTATGTGCGGAGTGCGGAGCTGCTTTGGAGGGAATGTGTCTGAGCGAAGCGTCTAAAGTGTAGCTGGCAAACAGGCAGTTTGGAGGTGCCAGCACCTCCCTGAGTGACAGCTCGCACTTCTGAATCCCAGAGGTGTGACTGAAAATAGTGAATGCTGCTGAAAGAAAAAAAAAAAAAAAAAGAGGACAGAACGGCAGCAGGGAAGACAGCTTCAGTATAAAAATAAACGGGAATCACCATCAAAGACAGAAAATAAACAGAGGCTTGACCCTGTTTCGCGGCGGCGGCGGCCTTGTTTGCGACGGGCCAGATTATGGACTAATGTCTGTTAACAGAGTCCCTCTGTTGCTCTGGGACCATCAGACGGTCTTCCTGGCGGTCAGGACTCGCACTATAGAGCCCACTCCTCCCGCCGCCAGAGCCTGTGGACACACAAACACACATTTAGACATGCGCCATCTCCAGCTGAGCTAGCTGGCTTGCTGATCGCCGCGCTGATCCCACTTTTCCCCAAAAATTGGGGAAATGTGTACATCCTCTTCCTCTGTGCCACCGAGCTCAATGGCAATGAGTCACGCTGTTGCCCTGGGTGACGTGTTCTGTCATTACCATGAACACACACCCACGCAGTTGCTTATTTTGACGTCCATTATATTTGTTTGACGATAGACAGTGGATAGTCCTCAATACCCTTAAAAGGGGACTTTTCTGGTGTGAACACCTTCGTTTCCACTTCCAAAATCCATGGTTTAGACCAACCTTTTTCTTAAGGGATCCCTATTTTGCCATTGTATATACACCGACGGCCCCACCCACATAAAAAGGGGGAAAAGGTATCCTGCTTCCTTTGAAACATCTTTATGTACGTGTCATTATATTCACAGCACACGACAATGAACTGTACAGTGAACCTAAATAGTAAACTTAATACCTGCAGGAAGTTTGAGTAAAACTCGCAATGTGTATAAAATGTTGAACTGGCTTTTTCCTGGGGATATTGCAACGTATCAGACGGTGTCCGTATCATGATTCTCTATTCATTTCACTATCAAACGTACGGTTTAGATCACTGAGCTCAAACCTGTCTTAGTGCTGACTGGTGGTGGACCCGTGGCACCAGGTTTCAGCTGGGGGGGTAAAATAGTATCATAACGTACAGGAATGCTGGCCATGACTATGAGATAGTTGAGAACAGAGTTTGTCGAAGAGACATTTGCCTTGGCTTTGTTGACAAGAACATACTTTTCCTTACACTCTCACATGACACTGCCTCAACTTCAATAAGCTAGCTTGTTAGTAATAGTAAAAAGGTAAAAGGACAAATGAAAAGCATGTTTTTCTGCATACCTTTTCGTGCCACTGCAGCAGCACAGCGCTGCTGTTGTCGGAGGGCCTCTCAAAGCCTTTGTAGATGTATTTCATCAGCAGGTCCACTCCGGCTTTGTCCAGTGAGCCCACCGCCTTCTCTATGTCACTGCTCTTAAAGCTGCTCAGCACTCTGATCACCAGCACCTCTGCTCGCTCCTACACACACACACACACACACACACACACACACACACACACACACACACACACACATGAGAACTTTTTCATAGATTGAGCCCAGTCGTGTCATTTATGTCATAAGCATGTGATCCATACATACAATTTAAAACGGGAGTTTAAATGAGTAAGTATGGAAGTCTGGACATGACATGTACATTTATGGGCATCAACACCAGAATCCCCAAACGTTACTGGAAGATGGTGGAGAAGAAAAAAAAACGGGGGTCTCTAAACTTTGCAATGCAACTTTGTATATACCTTTGATACAGCGATGGTATAAAAAACAGCTGCCCATTCAACAGTTGCCTTCTCTATGAGAGCTGTGGCTGAAATACAGAGGGAGTCCCACATTCTTACTGACACTGTCACACACTTTAAAGGTCCCATATTGTAGACGTCCATGTCTTGTTTGATTATAAAGCAGGTCTGGGTGCTGTATCAATACTGTGAAAGCATCAAAAACACTCGCACACAGCCCCGTAATCAGGAACGGCGCCTTTGAACGAGCCGTCGGGACTTCCGTGAGGTTGTGATGTCACAATGATACGGTCACCCCCCCCCCCAAGCAGGTCACCAAGTACAGGGACGCTCATCCACCCGCTCAGTCTGTCTGAGTTATTGGAGCGCTCTGCTCAGGAACTACTCTTCAAGTGTTTGGAGGTTGTTCAGTTTGTCTCAAACAGCTTGTTTCAGACAGAGGGGGTGGGGGGGGACTGAGGGGCTGCATGAAGGGCCAGGAGGAGACACATCAGGACTTTTTTTCAACTGTGAATCATGCAGAGCTGCTCTAGTGGAGTCCCAGAATAAAAACACAGAGCTGGAAACGAGCATCATATATAGGGCCTTTAATACCTCTAACGCTAAAAGTCATACAGCCTCCTCCGACAACAACATCTTGACTTTATTCATTAGTTGAAGCTGGTCTGAGTGCTGACTGAGGTCTGTTGCTATCTCCCAGATATAAACACATTTGAACAAATACTGATACCTTGGTGTTCTGGTTCTTGGCGTTGATTGGAGGATTCTTTAGCACGGCGTGGAGAGCCGCGTTCATGTTCCCCTTGCGAAACAACCGGTCAAGGACTTACACAATTGCATTTCCCTTGCTTTAAATAAATAAAACACAAAACTGAGAGACTGTGTCGCGTCACTGCATCTTCGCTGCTATGTTTAACGTTCAAAAGCTGGCGTGTGGAGCCTGTAGAGTTATGCACTACAACACACACACAAAATGAACAGGCGGGTTAAAAACACTAGCGTTACCTATCAACAAAGTACCCGGCCACACCCTCCTGTGAACACCCGGAAACGCACACATTACGCCAAGAAACATAAAAAAAATAAATAAAAATAAATGTCGCCCATGTCTAACATATCACGACTGCAACTTACACGGCTGAAACGGAGCACTTGTGATGCATGTCAGAGTACACTGCGAGGCTGTCGCTTAGCCGTCACACATTGTAGCGTCGCAAGCTAACAGGGCAAGAGGCGCGCGGCGAGCCCCGACGAGGACTTCCTGCTGATATCGGCTGGCTCGCGCCCCTGTCTTGAGAACGTACAGAACCGACTTGGAGGTTAAAGGATATTGCCTGAGCAAGCCGTCAACTTCTGCTTCGTCCGGCCCGCCCTGGTTCTCTCCTCCGTCTTCCTCGTCCACGAACTTGTTCTCGTCGTACTCGTCTACGTCGACTTTTCTGAACCGGTCGGAGAGCGCATTTTTAGACATTTTGGACACGACGGCGAGGGCTGTTTCCGCGCAAACTTCAGCGTCACGGACCGCAGGCTCAAAGTAGCTGTGCTGTCCACTTCCCGGCAGCGCTGCCACTACTTCCGCACTTCGTCGGTGACGCTCTCCTCTTTCTCTTTGGAGTTATTGGCGGGTGGTAAAGCAGCGTGCAGCTTCATTAGCGCCACCTGGTGGACTGGATAATGTGTGGCAGTAGATTGGCGGGACAAAAACAAACAACACGTTTCTATTTCATTATGTCCCCATAATGCCTTTCTGAGAAGAACTCCTGACGTAATATTATGTTCCTTTAGTACTGATATTAGTTCCCTTCTTTCCTAGACACCTACATTTACTTTCATACCCCACCACCAGAAGGAACTTATTCATTCTATCTAGGCACGCTAAGGTCAGATAAGATGTTCAGACCACCGCTAGACGTACAGTGTATCTCTATGGTAAAAGAAAAAAAGTGGTGAATGTCACGTATAAATAGTATTAAGTTCTGTACATTTAAAGTAAAAAAAAGTCCAATAAAGCGGAAGAAAATATTAAGCTTTCTCTTTTTGGAAGCGTGCAATGACACAAGCATCGTGGAGACAAGGGAAAGACGAGGCGATCACCTTGATTGGACATGACTTGGAGCTATATAAATATAGCACGAAAGACTATTCTTAAATTCTGGATTTCCGAGGACACCCCTGCGCTGGGGGATTTGGTATAAGGAGACACACTCCCTCTGGAAAAACTGACCCACACTTCAAGGGAGGGATTTGTTAAGATATGGCAACCAGCCTTTGACATGTTTGTCTGGCCAACATTGGAACTGACTGCAACACATCCACCAATTTTCTATCATAATGAAAGACAAAGGACCTCTGGAATGTTGTATACGCCCCAAGTGTTCAGATGTTGCACCACATCAGCAACAAGTCTCTTTTGCTCAAGTTGATCTCAACTCTCGCTGTGGCATCTGTATCATATAATTATTGCACTCCTACTAATTCCCCCTCCGGACCGTCTGGCACCGTTCTGTCAGAATATGTTTTTAGTCTACTGTGTCGAATTATTATTGTTAAATCATAGCTGTGCCTCCTAAATATGATTTAAAATCTCAAAGCAAGGTGAATTTTCCCAGCCCCATGTTAGGGCTCATTTCACAAAACATGGATAACATAAATGTCATTTAAATCAGCATTAAGCAAGTGTGACCACTAGGGGGCAGGAATGCAAAGCAAACAAAATGCACTCTGAGCAACAGAGCCATGACATCAACTTTCCACTTTCAGTGTTCACGTCAAAAAAAAAAAATTGTGGCTTTAAATGCTTATGACAACAAAAGCAATAATTCAGGCGTGTAAAAGTATGTAAGTATGTATGTGCTGCTTTCTGGGTCTGGTTCACATGCATTTGTGGCGTGAACCATGTTGGGAACCACTGCACTAGAGTGTGTTGTATGCCCTTTAATAAATGCTCAAGCTGGTTCGGGCATTGGGAACTTCCTCCATGCCTGGTGCCCCCCCCCCCCCCCCCCCTTGTGACATATTCTGTCCCTTCATTACATAACAGAGGGCTTAACAGTTGTTGTAAGTTCAGGTTCCTCTTCTTTCTGGAATGAAGCAGGACCTGAAAATGTCCTCCGCACACATCTGCTCTCAGACAGTGGTCTATTCCACTTGTCCACGTTTCCTGGTCCCTCTCTCTTGACGTTCGCGTTTGATGTAGCTCAGCAAGCGAACATGGACCCCAGGAACAGCTTTGGCTTGGATCGGCCGATGCAGCGTGTCTTTCTCCGTTGCGAGGAAGTGAAACTCTCAGACGTGCGCCATCACTGGGAAGGGGAAGATCTAAACCTTGCTGGATCTTCTGAAGGATCCAGTGACTCTTCCATGTGGGCGCTACTTCTGGGATCTGGGATTCTTGTTATTATGTCTAAGAGCATCTACATACACACCCGGCACCAATCTCCATCCCCAGTACTCGTGTGGATGTGGCGGTGGCTGTGTCTGTACGGTGGGGAAACGTTTGTCCTACTGTACCTACCATTTTATTTGACAGGAAACCAGACTGCATTCCATGTGAAAATCAAGGCTTTAATTGGCAAATCAGAAAGAGATTATGACGTGTGTGTAGAAAAGACGACTGTTTACTTGTTCAAAATGAAAGTCAAAAAGCCAACATACATATTGACAAGTATAAAGTCTATTGTCAGTGCATGGATACACATAACATTTAGAAAACAATAAAAACAGCCAAAAAACAGCAATACAGAACAATCAAATCACATGCGTGTGTATAAAAAGTGCTTTGCATGTAGACATATAGTCGCATTGAGCGGTCTGACAGGAGAGACGTTTTCCAGCCTTCCCATTACAGACTCTTAATACATTTTCAAGCCAATTTCAAACATTACACTCCAAGAAATGGAACCCATGACTAGTGTAATACCTTCACAAGAATGACCCCACAGCACATTTACCCTTTAGCGTGGCAGTGGCTTGGGTGAAAATGTAACCTAGTGAGAGTGGCGTCTGGGGGCTGAGAGTTCGAAGGCCACAGCGGGACAGGACGTGCCGTTTAGGTGAAGATCTTGAATTTGCTGCCGTCGAGGGGCGAGATCATCAGCCGCGCCGAGCCCGGGGAGTGGAGGGGGCGCCTGATGTTTCTCCAGATGACCGTGCAGACTCGGAAAACCAGCAGGACACAGGCCAACACCAGCAGCACGACTGGTAGGGCGGAAAACAGGACAAACCACCAGAACTTAATGATTAAGAATGGACATAAAGGCAGCCTTAATGTGCACATTCAGCAGAGGTCAGATGAAAAGTCACGTAGTTAGCTTGTTAGGCTACGCTACAAAGATGGAAGTGGTTGGCTGGTGCTGGTGAGGTCGCGGGTGTTGGTTGAGTGATCCAGTTTATGCTAAACTCACCCATAAACACGGAATTTGGAGTGGGATCGTCTGGGTTGAAATGTTTGAAGATGTTTCCGACCAGGGCCACAATCACCACGGGGTAGACGGTCAGGATGTTACGCACCCAGCGGTCCAGCACCCAGTTCTCGAGGATGAACCTGCACACAAAGACAAACGGTTAACCCCAGGTGATGCTGCTGCTGAGACCAGCATTTCAGTCCAAACTAAAAAGCCAGCGAATCTGCTAGCGTCACATGGTAAATGCTCGCCCAATCAGAGCTTACCAGCCCACCACCTCCGCAAACAGGATGCACAGAGAAGCTGTCGCTGCGGTGACCCTGTCCACGCCCCACAGGTGGAGGACCAGTGAGAAGTTGATCAGGGAGGCGATGGATGTCCATGTGGTGTAGAGAGCCAAACCGTTCTGGACCTGAACGTTTATAAGCACAAAGACGGCATCACTCACATGGGACAGAGTGTATGTCTGAGGTAACATCCATCCATCCACACACACACACACACACACACACACACACACACACACACACACACACACACACACACACACACACACACACACACACACACACACACTCTGCCGTACCAGTACTCTGAGGCAGAACAGGTCTTTGCGGTGGTAGGTCTGCAACCAGAGTCCATAGTAGTCTGTGGCGAAGCAGCAGAGGAACAGAGCGCTGTAGTTGGTCATCGCTATCATGATTAATACAACCAGAGCCGCCAGCATCAACCTTCAAGACAAGAGGGAGAGAGAGGAAAAGAGAGAGGGGGCAGTGAACGCATCGTATCAGCACGCTCAGTGTCAAGTGGTCTATTACGAGAGGACAATCCAGAGATAGCTGATAAAATGAACTCTGCCGGGAGTAATCATTAACTTCCGCTGGGATTTTTAGAGCGCCACGAGGGCCCCCCTCTTCTTTCATATTTCTAGCCATGATCACGTTTCACTAATTGTATCACGCCATGTGGAACTTATTTCTTATGCTCATCAATAATGAGGCAAAAAAAACTGAACTAAACATCAAATTATAATCAAACTAATAATATTTGCAGGTAAGAATAAAGAGGGCAACCAATCCATTTGTAAAACAATCATTCATTTCTACACTAATTCCCATCTAATCGTGATCTAAAAAGGTTCAGTTCACCCAAATAACTAAAAAACATATTTGCTCATTTTCCTACAGATATTTAGCTTTTATTCGGGCATGTTTTAAGATATCCGTCGCTCCTTCCTTCTACGATGGAGGTCAACGGCTCATATTTAAAAATGCAACAGCAACGCGTCTTTCCAGAAATCGTGTCTCTTTGATTCCACATAATTGACAGAACACACGGTCAACAGTTTTCATAGGGACTATTTCTTTGGCATGTGGTAGTTCCACTGTTTCTGGAAAGCTGTTTGAAATTCAATTCACCTCCGTAGTATTGAAGGCAGAAAACTACAGAGACCGATATCTTTTGTTTGTGGGGTGAACGGATAAGAATATATCATTTATATTTGCAGTTTCATCAGAAATACACATCAAATGCTCTCCTTTATTTACACTACTTCCTCTCAATGGTAGTACATCACTGCCGAAATGTAAAAACATCCCTCCTCCTTGCCCTCCCCTCGGCCTTAGTGGCCCTAACCCTGTCGTCGTTTTGAAGGTTTTCCATGTAATTGCGTGAATGAATGATAGAAGTAGAAGACATACTCTCTGTCCCACAGCAGCAGCCATGTCACGTTCATCACCATGTTGGACAGCCAGCAAAAGTAGAAGGTGTAGGGCAGCAGACACTGAGCCCAGGATCTATTCACAGACAGAGAAGTGTCAGTTTCATCTGCGTGTTGCTCTGACTGATGAGTCCCATCAGACCAGATTACATCTGCGTTAGTAAATATTATCTAGTTTCATGCTAGCTTACCCTCTGAATACATATGTAGTGATGTATATGACCATCAGGGTGAGCCAGGTATAGATGACGCCCCAGATAGAGAAGGTCCAGCCGGCCGGAGTGATGTTTGTCTCATAGCGGGCCGACACATTGCCTGTAGTGGAGTGGAAGGGACCTGGAAGACAACAGAGACGTTATATTCATGCTTTCGTCGCGCTGCAGTTCGTGGTGTTTTCCACTCCTTGCATGTGATTTGTTCTTAACATCACTTGCCCTAAATCCAAAATACTTCCAAAACAAGGGATGATGGGACTCTTCGCCTCCTGCTCCAAATGTTTGACTTTCGTTTTGCCCGTCTGCTCTCTTGTTGTATTTTACTCTTTTACTCTGCACTGCAGCCACAACCTCCAGGACATTTGACCGCTCCCTAAAAGCAAAGCATGCACTTCCTCAAAAGTGAAGCCGAAACATCTCAATCGCACCCCCTGGTGGCTGGCTGTTTTAGTTTAGGAAGCGCTTGATTTGACATTCAGTGGAGTTTTCTATGAGCGGAGGACGCATTTTAAACGTCAATATCGCAGCCCATCGCGTTCATTCAGTTGCGGGAAGCCAAAATCGTGATATCCGACTCGCTCGGTTCATCCAAAAGGTGTTGGATGGGGTTGAGGTCAGGTCAACAGTGTTCCCTGCTTAAGTACAGTGGTGGAAGAAGTAATCAGAGCCTTTACTTTAAAAGGGAGAACGAGTAGGATTTTTCAGTTTGTAAACACGACATTCAAAGTCGGCCTCTTCTCCCTGTTTCGTAGCTTCTCAGATGCTAGTGCAGTTGTGTGCAAGAGCATAGGGGCGTCATTTTAAAAAATAAAGAACCGTCGTTCATGAGTTGGTGAGACCGCTTCATTCAAAGTAGTACTTAGACTGTTAAATAGTTAAGTCAAGTGGCTCCCAAACTAGGGGGTTGGGCCCTTTGCAGGGGTCACCTGATAAATTTGAGGGGTCATGATCTGATTAGTGGAAGAGAAGACTGTGAAATGTTGGATAAATGTATTTCTGTGGTAGCTTCAATTGCAATGGGGGGGGGTCTGAAGGTCAGCACTGAGACACACAGCGAGGAGAAATGGCAGAGCGTACAGCTCCACTTGATTTATTATGAAATAACCAACGTTTCTTTTCATTATGATGGTAAGTGTCGTGTAATTTCTTTTTCAAACCTCACGTTGCGTAACATTACCGTACGTTACGATGTGGCTCCGTAACGAACTACACCGCTAAACGACTCATTCATTTTACTATGACAACTATGCAATAAGAAAGTGAACCTAAACACTGTGAATTTAATTCTGAATCACCCCAAGCATCGTTTTCTGCCCTGTAATCTTTAAAACCACTCCACTACATATGTCTGACTTACTTTGCAAGCAAACTTGCAATAGTCTGTCAATATAACTTATACATGAAGTTGAAACTTCAGCTAAAAAAAAAACATACAAAGAGGAAACATTTTACTGCAATGGGAAGACTTCCGCTTTAAGTTCCTTAAGTTTGCTGATAATGCTGGACTTGAACTTGCAGTGGAGTATTTTCAATGTGGTATTAGTACTTTTACTGAACTATAGGATATGAATACTTCTTCCACAACATAAAGTGTGTACTCTTTCTTGCAGGTGTATTTATGATTTCTTTGTTTCAATTGCTACAGCTGTTACATGCTGCTCTTATTTTCTCTCACGCCTGTCTTTTGTCTGTTGTTTTGTTCTGTCTGTTTCAGCGATGGGCCGAGTTCAGCAGAATTGTCACCAAAGACCTGCTGGAGTCATTCCTAGAAGGACTGGATGCCATGGTTCCAAGTCTGTTGGAAGCATACAAAGCTGCTGTAGCACCTGGAAGAAGGTTGACCCCGAGTGGTGTCCTGCAGTGTCTTCAAAAGGAGGCAATTATTGTATGGAGAAACTATTACCAATAATGTGCACTAAAATTAGGATTCTAGCTTGGGTATCATATATACGTACTCTTGTCTTTTTTTTTTTCCTGGAGGACACAAACCAAAACAGAAGAACGGCTGCCCTTAACTGATTTTATACACAGTTTTCACTTGCTTAATTCGAGGTTTTGCCATAGCCAATGTAATGCTCATAGTTACAGAACTTGTAAGTATTACTATGGGTTAAGTTAGCAATGGCAATAATGACTGCAGAAGTGCTGACCTTGCTCTTTGCCCTGTATTTATTTCAATTGTATTACATTTAAAACGTAGCAGCATAAAGTAACCACTGGAAAATTAGAACTCATTTAGCATATTTTATGTATTTTCTTTGACTGGCAGTGATGCTTAAAATTTGGAAATGTCAGTTAAGATGTGTGTGTCTTTGTCATTAGGCTCATGGAGAAACCCTTGATGTGATCATAAAAGGAATGCAGGTTGGACTGTTGATTGGACACGAAGGCTTGTTTTGAGGAAGTAACTTTCATAATGAACCAACACATTTATTTTAGAATTGTTTTAAAAGAATCTTCTATCTAGTCAAGGAAGTTTATTGTATGGTTCATAAAAGCTCTCAGTAATCCCTTATTTCTCTTTCTTCATCTGACCTATTGTCAATTACAGTTTTGGCAGTATTTGGGAAATATTTTACAATGTACCTTGTTCTTCATATTCAGTATATAGATTTTATTAGACTGGAAACTGTGGGACCAATGTGTAAACACTCAAGTGCCTTGACGTAGGCATGTGCAACGATGTGCAACATTGTTCTTGTTGATCTTATGATATTGATCATCTGTGTTGTGAAGGCCGGTTTGAGATCAAAGTTCATTGGTTTTTAGAATAAATTATATTTATGAACAAATGCGCTGCAACTATTAATTGTGATTAATAAATCA
This sequence comes from Enoplosus armatus, assembly GCF_043641665.1. NCBI lineage: Eukaryota > Metazoa > Chordata > Actinopteri > Centrarchiformes > Enoplosidae > Enoplosus > Enoplosus armatus. The sequence goes on along the minus strand of NC_092193.1, from coordinate 22,397,616 downwards.
AGCAAACTTGCAATAATCAGTCAATATAACTTATACATCTAAGTTGAAACATATTTAAAATGTAAATCCTCTTAAGTTGACATGGCAAGTTATATAAATATAGAACTTGAAAGTATGAGTTATAATAATATCAAAATGTGAGTTTGTTTGACGAGGTAAATAAGGTGTTCTTGCACTGATAATGTAAGGTTAGTCTTTGTTTTGACTCTGAGTACAAAGTCAAATCAACTTAGACAACTTAAAAAACAATGTTGAGACGACTAGAACATTGTAGTCATATCAACTAGATGAACTTTAATTAACGAGTTGAAACAAATGTTGTCTTCAAGTTGAGTTTTCAAGGTAGCAGGTGAACTTCCATTTGCAAGTTGAAATAACATAAAATGTCTTACAGTGTATCAACAGCTGGAATCCATTTGTGAGAGGCTGGCTTGGATTTTCATGCCACACCCTAACTTACCCATGGATGCTTCATTAAATGACCCCCCCCCGCAGTGGGTGTAGGGACACCGCAAGTGCTCCTGATAGTATTTAGTTATTTGGTATATTAGTTTATTTATTTAGCATAGTTAATTGACGCTACTTCTTTTGGTGGAAAGTAGTTCTAATAAAAACTATCACGTTGCTGATGATGTTGCAAGTCGTTTTAACGCCGTGAGCACTAACTTCCCATTCAGATAGTTAACACCACGAACAGTTAAAAAAAAAAAGAAACATGATCGCGTCTTCTTTAAACAAAGACTCTTCAAACTTCAAAGTTATTATTTTTAGTCTGCCGTGCTAACTACAGCGCTACTGACGCTAGCGGCTAAACATGCTAACTTCACGTCACACGCGCACGTTCTGGAAAGAATTCCTCATTGTTGTCTAACAACGGTAACGACGTTGCCAGCAATAGATAATTAACTGGGAGCCTCCCTCCCAGTAAAAAAAAAAACTGTTTCGTAACCAGTGAAAACACGGTTGTATAAGTAAAAGACAAAACAAACGTTGCTTCACACGTTATGTCGCATTAAAACGCGTTACAAAGTAACTGCGCTAGCGTCGGACAGAGTTCAGAAATCTTTACGTTCGGCTCGGGCGCACTGCGAGAAGACGCGAGTGTCTCTGAATAACGTTGTTTTAACTCACCTCTGCCCGTTCCAGCCAACGCGTTGACAACTAGCACGGCAATAAAAACCGCCGCACACAAGATAATTACACATATTCGGGGCAAACTGTTTTCCTTCATTGCGGCTGACGTTTGTTTGTTTGTTTGTTTGTCTGTCTGTCGCTTCGTCCGTGTACCGTCTGCCACCGCCGGCTGGCTGTTAGTGACAGTCAGGGCGGAGAGAGACAGGCGCGCACGTTGACCAAACGGTGCCTTCACGTGCTCTATGTAAACGCCCACAGCCGTGGAAGGGAATTTTTTTTTTTAAAAAGACAAGAGAGTGCTCACTGGAACGGTGGCGTAGGCAGAAATTGTATTTCGAGCGGGCGGGCCAAAAACGTATGAAAAGCTAGAGGATGAAGAAAAAAAAAAAGAAAAAGAACAAACGTAGAATAAATGAAAAACGAGCGACCCGTTCTGCCTCACATAGGCAATGCCAAAACTCCGCCTGTCCGACAGAGCGTCAGTCTGTAAACGCCGCACACACTAATATAGGCAAACGGTGTCTTTTAGGCTACAACTTGATCTTCCATTCTGTTTTCTTTTTTTTGTTTGTTTATTAAATAGTGCGATCCCACCGCAGCGTAACTTCACTGATTATTTCAATCTGCAGACAGGTTCTAATGTGGATTTAATGTTCTGCGTTCTTCTGCACATCCAAACGGTCACACACACACACACACACACACAACACAGACAGACACAGTCCAGGTTCATACAGGGCCATTGTTGGAAGTACAGCAGCCTTAAGAGAGCAGCACTGATTTGCATCATGGAAATTGTGGGTTTCAGTGTTGTTTGAACTTGACCATTACTGGGGACAAAGAGCCAGTATACCTTGGCCTCTGCCGCATTCTTTTTAAAAATTACCCAGCTTTATGGAAGTGCAATACTAAATCGCTGGAATGCCCTTTAATATTTCATATTTATTATTGACTGGAAAATAGTTGCAGATGAACAGATGACCAGTTTGAACTAGAGTAAAAGTTCTGTATACGAGTGGCAGATGAAGAGAGAATATCTGTTGCTTTGATAACGCAAGTGAAGAAGCAATTCGAATTGAGAACATTAGTAAAATTGCATGTTAGCATATGAGAGTGCTGTATTTTTTTTCTAGTATTTTGCCATCATGTGCTACATCATTAGCACAAGCTTCACCGCAACGTGGAGTGACGGCCCGTAGCTACTGGGCGATGGACGCTAGCACAGTGCTACTGGGAATTGCTGTTAGCGCCGCACTGGGCGCCACGTGTGCCAACGGTGACTCCATGAGTTTCCCGACCGTTGGCGGTCAGCTAGTGAATTTAAAGCCGAGCCAATTCATTTTGGCCGTTTGAGGATAGCGGCGCAAGCTAGCAAGCAAAGCTAACTCATCGCCATCCTATGAAGTTGTGTTGTTGAGCATTGTTAGCAAGCAATAACCTATTCACTTTACAACATTAGCATTCCACAACATTGAGTTGTGTTTCTACCGGATGAATTCAAGTCCAATATTTGCTTTTTTTTTTTCTTTTTTTCTAGCTCTGTCTGTTTAGCTGCTAAATGCTCCACTGCGCTCCACCAGCTAGCTCTCTGACTTTGTCTGCCTGCTGTTTGGTGCTGCACAGGTGGTGGAACAGTGAAAACAGCTGGCTGCTGCAGCTGGAGATGAGTTGATGCAAGGCCAACCCCCCCCCAAAAAAAACAAAAAACCCAACAGCGAGTTGCAAGGAGCTAAAACACTGAAGCTGAAGGGAACTGCAGAGTCGGTGCTAATTCTCTGTTGCTTCCTTACTACCAGCGCCCCCCCCCCCCCCTTTATAGTCATTTGATCCATTGTTATTATTGTTGTATAACCTTTATACACCGATAAGTGCAGCATTATGTGTGTCGCATTTTTGAAAACATCCTCAGTTTTCTTTGAGGACGAGAACGCACAATAAAACACACACACACACACACACACACACACACACCTGAACTCCTCTCTGACTCAGATAATTACTTTTTCCTCCTTCAATACTGCCAGAGTTCTGAAGAGTAGACAAACCGTCAGTGCCTCCATGTCAGGAAACGTCTCGCATCAACATAAAACTGATGTAGTTAACACGACACTCTTTGATCCTAATAACATATATATATATATATATATATATATATATATTTAACCCCCCCTGTTCCTGACATCTTCCATATTCTGCCTCAACACTCCGCCGTCTACAACCTTTTTATGGCATGAGACCCGCTGCAGAGGACGACTGGTCCTATCAGGCCTTTTAAAAGCCTTGAGCAACCGACTGCAAATACTCAACACTGTCCTTGGCTCAATAATTGATTTGACGTTCTCCAGTGAAGAGTCTGGACACACCACAGCACGACATGTCTGCACACGCTGGTAAACTGAACTGAAGCCCGACCTGTGGGGGGGAAAAAACAAACAAACAAACAAACAAACAAACAAAAAAAAACTCCTGATAATGATAACACTGGCCGATATAAGTGTTTTATTTAAACACGACATCTCGCGGTGCTCTCTGGTGGACAGACACACATCTTTGGCACTTCCGTACTGACAGCTCTCCTCACTTCAGACACCACACATTGGCGCTAAGCTAATATCCATTTCAGACGCGTGCTTCGGCGCTGGACTCGTTTTGCTGTGGAAGCCTTGACTACGTATAATCAGAAAGACTCCACCTGTGCGCCAGTTTCTTATGGGGGGGGGGTCGCTCATAGCTTACAACACTTACTGACAATATCCAAGCATTTCTGAGAGGAGCAATAATCCCTCCTTTGTATCGGTGTGGTTTCATTCGTTGTTCACCTGCGTTCCATATGAACGAAATGATGTATAGTTTAAGGGAAACCCCAGATTTGTTTTGATAAAGTTTGGGGTCTTAATCCAGTCTCTGAGAGGGTGTTGACAAAACTGTATTAATCTACTATTTTGGTGTTTTTTTTTTTAAATTTGATTTATTTGTGTGTACCGTCGTACTGTTGTCATATTTATCTTTGTGTCGTTGTTGGCTCATTATTGCGACTATGACACCAAAAAGAAAAGCTATCATTAACCTATATATTGTTCTAGCTCTTGTAGCTACTGAGCGGCTACGAACGAGGTGGTGTTCTTGAAGGCCTCTCCTCGAACCACCTCTCTTATGATCACTTTGCAAACAACCCTCAAGTCCACGTGAATCCAGTGCCGTATTAGTCCCATCTAATCCACAAATCAGCAGTTGACTGATTTACAGTTGAATTATTTTCTCTCTAGTTACAATAACATCATCTTTTTTTTCTTTTTTTGGGTGGAAAGGCTAAATCCTCATCCTCCCGTAGAAATACCGGGTTGAGATTCTCTGTGGTCGGACAAATTCAAGACAGCTGAGGAATGAGACGTACGCTTTTCACCCATCTGTTGTCAGTTTAGAGAAAGGTCGGAGTAAAGGGTCCAGGAACACGAGGCAACAAAACAGACCCATCGCTTCTCACGTTAATCAGAGTGAACTGGTTTCTCCTGTGCGTGGAAACAGTGTCAGTGTCTTCTGCGACAAAACTAGTCCCGGCATGGAGACCTCCTGTGGCCACTTTTAAGAGTTGTCCTTCAAGCGTATGCGTGTGCTCGTTAAGAGGCCTGTGGTTGGCAGTCTTGAGTCCCTGTGCTGTTGTTTTCATAGTCTTTGTGTAAGTCCAGCGGTCCGTACAGGCTCTCCAGCACAGCCAGTACTCTGCTCTGCACTGAATCCACCTGCTCCACGGGGCAGTATTCATCTAGGCTGGACCTGAAGACACACACGCGGCGATAAAAACCACATTTAGCCTCTCTTTTCTTCACTACTAGGTCTTGTATGAGATCAAATGTCAGCTGTTTAACCCGGTGTGGCTGTGATTATATACCTGGACATGGTAACCAGTGTAGGTTTGGGCAGAGCCCTCAGGAACAGCTGTACGGCTAAGATGAGCCTGTCGATCTCCTCGTCAGTGCTGATGTGGTGAGGCAGCTCGACGGAGTCGCAGGTTAACCCCGCCTGATGGACCTGAGAGAGGACGTATGGAGGGGGGGAGGGGAAAGGAAGAAAAGAAGAGGAGAGAACCAATGAGATCAATAAAAGGTAATAAAAAAATATAATGTGGATAAAACAAGGCCCCAGTATGAAACTTGATACCAGCCATTTCATGTGAGTTATTTATGCCTTTATTTTGAAAGGCACAGTAAACAAAAAGCAGACAAAAATGACAAGCTTCGCCTGCAATTAGGAGGCTAAAGAGTTGTTGGTGTGGTTCTTGTTCATTCTTACCATTTCATAGTCGGGGCACGGGTTTCTCGACCTCAAACTGGAAACCAGTTGGGCTAATGAAGCCATGCTGGAAACACACAAGGAAAAAAACCACAGGAAGATAATACACTCAGTATTGCAGTGTAATCTGCCCCTGCCCGATGAAAGTTGAGACAAACGTTTAAATGAGGCCTTGTAGATCTAATGTGAGTTGAAAGATTCAGTAGCTGGCTCGCTTATTTCTCGCCCTCAAATGTGTTCAGAAGCAGACGTTGGTGGGCCGCTGAGGTGAAATAAGTGGAAGTTTTACGTTAACGGCAAACCGCCGCCAGCGCTTTGCATTGTGGGGCACAGTATGCGAGGTGGACCGGTCCGATGCGCACTGGAGATTCTTTATGAATCAGTACGACATCCGGGTGTTTGTGACATACTGCATATTTAGCTTTTGTTTGCATACTGCATGCTTTGGCCAAATCAGTACGTACTGCTAGCATAGTAGGCGGGTTCGGCTATAGCCATAGACCACACACACACACACACACACACACACACACACACACACACACACACACACACGCACACACACGCACACGCACACGCACACATGCACACAGTCTGCCAACACAGGTGTTCCCACTTAGTTTGATGGGTTAGACCTCCTCCCAGGACTGTGTGGGTGTGTGCATGCTTTTGGTATGGTTGCAGCTTTTAGAGCCGGATAAGTTCCACCTTTTATTGACCCTCTTTCACAATTTCTTTCACAACAAAACATTTTGACATATAGCAGGACATAAGACAGGTGTACTTAGTAATATCAAGAGTTAGTAGTTTAGCCAGTTCCAGAGCCCCGGACTGTGTCTGAAATCGCGCATTCAAGCATTAAATTGAGATTTCAGGTGCTTACTGATCAGTTCTTTTGGCTGTCAGTCATTGTCGCATCTCTAAAATGTGCCACACTGCATTGTGCGAACTTTGAGGGAACCACATAGAGCATAAATCTGAAACAAATCTGATTTCGACACTCAAATAAAATGGCGGCGGGTAAACATAAGAGTGCTGCGCAGTAGATGGGGAGTGATTTCCGACGCATCCCTGGTATTGTACATGCTAGCGCACCCGGTTGTTGCTTTCCGAGACACTTCGCTGTGACAGACCGACTGCTGTTATTTGTTCCGTCTTTACTTGTGTTTTGGCTGACCTGGTGGACCGGAAACTTTTACACAGGTTGAGCACTATCCCCCAATGCTAATGCTAAGGCAGCATGTCGTGTAGTTCTCTATACTGTCGCAGTGGCGTGAAACTTCACCCAGGGTTGCTGGCCCAGCGCGTCACCGTCTCCTCCCCGTCGTCCTCCAGCAGATCGGCGAACGCTGCCTCCAGGTCCTCCAACTGACGTACGCGGCGATCCACACACTCGTCCAGCTCCTCCTGGACACACACACATCTAACGTTAATCATTTCAAAACAGAGTGAGCAGCTACAAATATTCTAGATATTCTTCTGTACTGTCATCGTGGCATGACCTCCTAAAACACTGCAAATGTACACAATCAAAGAACACAACACTACCTGTGCTCCTACAGATAGTTGAACTATTTACGACTCCACTTAATGGGGTTTTCTAACTCAGTAACCTCATGCTTTACCACAACAGTGTAAAACAAATCTGAAAAATTCACTGTTTATACATGCTCTTGTGGTATTACATCACTCACTTGCCCCAAATGAGGCAAGAACTGGTTGAAAAGACGTTTATGAAACAAAGTGGGCTGACCTGACTGGCGTCGGGGCCGGGTCCTCTAAAGTTGTAGAGCTCCTTAAGGATGGCGTACTCTTCCTTGACACAGAGACAACATGGGGCTGAGGTTCAATTCAAAGAAACGCTTTTTACTAGGTTGCATTTAAGCTACAGAGGGAGCCTTTCATTGTACTAGTGTTTTTCTAATAGCTAAATGGCCAAAGACTGGATCCAGTGTTGAGTAAAACTGTGAATTTTGGCATAATATGGTTATGTTCACTAATAAAAACTTACTAAAAGACCAACCAGAACGATAATAGCACTTTTTTAGCTTTAGTTTTGTACCATGTAAATTGCCTGTCGGCTGTTAAGCTTAGAAGCTTCACTGTGGAACAATGCTGATTCTCACGCTGTTTCTGCCCAAGTGGCATCATGACGACATATTTCTGTTATTTTGACAGTTCGGGGTCTTTACTTACACACAATTAACACACAAACATGAATCCTCCATTCCTTCTAGAGGGGTTCATTCAGTCATTCAGGCTATTCCATACGGCCTATTGCTACTTGTCAAGTGGCATCTTAGCTCTGGGGTCACGTGCTCGCCTCACCGATGGGAAATGTAGCGACACATTCATACATGACATTTTTCACAACATAAATAAAGTTGACCCAAGAGGTAAATTAGAGGTTAAAGCCTAAAAACGGCATCATCAGTATTATCATACTTATCGGTTTCATATCTGTACGGGCCCAATCAGTGGTCTTATGATGATATAAACTGTGGGTACAATGGATGACCTGTATTATACGGTAACTGTCTTGCTCAAGGACACTTCAGCGTGTATGGAGGATGAGCTTGGAGATCAGAACACCAGCCTTTTAATCAGTGCCCGAAGCACTGACGTAAACCAACCGAGCACCAGAAAACACCAATAACTTCTCACATCTTCCACAATGTCTGCATTTCTAACGTTTGTGGTAGCGAGCCTTTTGTTTCTATTGGAATCGAGGACCCCCCCCACCTCATTTAAAGCCCCATGGAGTCTTTACCTTTTTCCTGTTGAATCATTCCAGACTCTAGTCTCACGGTCATGTCCTGTTTTTCAGGAAGTTCAAATTTCTCACTGTTTGAAGGTGGTGCCGATCAAGGGCAATAACTGAAGTAAGTTGGCTTGCAAATGTTTGATTAAATACATGGTTTGTGGTTTTCAATAAGCGTAAAAGCAATCACATCTGTGTAAAGAAGCTGCTGCAGAACAACGGGACGTACCTGTGTGTATAATTCCTTGAAGGGGTTCTTACATGAGAAGAAATCCAAATCAATGTCCAGGATGTATGGCTCTGTCTCGCTCAGGAACGCGGTCACTCCCTTAACGACATAACCGGTGGATCCTTCCGCATCGCCGCCGTCTCCCGAGCCTGTCCAATTGCCGCCCTCTGCTGGCTGCAGCGCGTCAGTGCGCCTCGAGAGGGGCTCGGAGCAGCTGGCTTCCCCAGCCTCAGCATGGTCCGTGCGGGGTCTCTTGGCAAGCCACCTCTCTGTGTTCTGTCCTGTTGTCTTGTCTGAAGTGGCGGGCAGAGGAGCACGAAACAGTGTAAGTCAATGATAAAGTTATAAAAAAATAAAAAAGGTATTATATGTCGGTGAATACGCCGCGAACACCTGGATAAAATAATCCAATCCAAGAACTACATTTGTTAAAGATGAATCTGGATTGTCGGGTTACATTATACTATGAAATAGAAATGAAACGTTTCCCTTGATCACATTAGATATTCACGACTAAATAAGCAACACCCTTAGATTTCATTAGGAGTTTTTAAGACTCGTCTTCCTCGGCACTGTGTGGATGTGGTTCGGTCAGATTCGATTGACAGTAGCCTCGCAACATGAGCACACATAATCACCACAACTGTGTGTCCATGTGGTGAACCCATCCCTCATAGTGAGAAGTATAGTTTTTATTTTGCTCTGAGACGCAGAAATTAGAGATGAAATGCTTGGTTGGTTAATCGATTAGTCACAATCTTAATACCCGAGTCATCAAGTCAAGTCCGTTTTCAATCGAAAATCCCAACACACTCTCTCTGCCAGTGTGGGGATCTGTCCGCTTTATATCACTGGAAACTGAGTGTCTCTGAGCGTTGGACTGTTTGGACTGACAGTCCAGCTGTCTGAAGGCGTCACTTGGGCGTTTGTCATCGCTTCACTGACTAAACTCAGACCGGTTGGCAACCTGAAACCGGCAACAGGAAAGTGTAATGCGTTGCCGTGTGCCTGTGCGCGCGCATCCTCGTGTCCCTCATAAAAGTATAACCTCCGACACAGCTCAACCCACTGAGGCCCAGTCCCTGTGCACACCTGTAAGGGACCTGGGACTCGGTTGGACTGGATTGACTTTGACCACGTTGAGCCTGAGGGGTTTAGAGTTCTCCAGCTGCTCCTCAGTAACATACAGGCCGTCACTGAGGAAGTAGTTGTCCGTGCTGGTCACCCTGCAGAGAAGGGGGGGGGCAGAAACAGAGGGAGGGAAAGGATTATATATGGCCTATTAAGACCTTTAAGCAAAGACACACACTTAATAAAGCGACAGAGGGTAACCCAAAGAAGCGTGGCTCGGTTTTACTGTGCGTCCCACCTGATAGTGGTGGTGGATGAGTCCTTTCCTACAGCCATCCTGTGCTCTCCCTCTCGGATCTGCTGGGCCCAGTATGGATGCAGCCAGGCCACACAGGACACGTGGCCGGCATACACCATGGGCATGATCCAGTTTTCTATACTCAGCTCACTGAAAAACAAAACACATTACAGCGATTGGCGGAGTCCGACACTATGTAACAGCCTGACTTTTAGACAACATGAAACATAATTATATGTTATATATAATCCCTCATATTAACCTTCTGCACCGAACACTAAACTGAAAGTCATGGATAATGACGCTGAGAAAATATGAACATTTATTGCACATATTCAGTGGTTAAGAACTAAATAAGTAATATTGCAAAGCCAACAACACATTTAGGTCAATTACATCAATTGAAACCGCTTGATTGGCTGCTTGTACTTTCCGCTGCATTAAAATGGTAACCTGAAAAAAGGACAGTCTGTCCGGAGGAATTCATTTGCCGAAATGTACCAACATGATTTCGATGAGCTCACTCGGAGATTCATAATGTCCGTTTCGGTAGACTTTATTTTGTTGGTGACCCCAGCATTGAAAAAAAAACATTTGGAAAGTTAAACAGCAATATATCTGTCTAGACACAGTGTCTGGATTTACAGAACATACTGTCAATGGTTTCATAGAGACGTTTCTTCTGTAGAAAGTAGATCCAGCTTTAAAGCGTTCCATTGGCCTTTTAAGGCTTTTATTGTGAAGCAGCTTCAGCTGCGACCTTAAAGGTCCCATATGATGCTCATTTCCAGCTCTATCTTTTCATTCTGGGACTCCACTAGAGCAGCTCTGCATGATTCACAGTATTTATCTTCTCCTGGCCCTTCATGCAGCCCCTCAGCCCCCCCCCCCCCTCTGTCTGAAACAAGCCGTTTGAGACAAACTGAACAACCTCCAAACACTTGAAGAGTAGTTCCTGAGCAGAGCGCTCCAATACCTCAGACAGACTGAGCGGGTGGATGAGCGTCCCTGTACTTGGTGGGTGGTGCTGTGCCTGGAGCAGATGACCTGTTGGGGGGGTGTGGCTGAGTGTGGTGACTGTATAGTTGTGACATCACAACCTTACGGAAGTCCCGATGGCTCGTTTAAAGGCACAGTGTCTGAATACGGGCTGCGTTTCATTTCTCCGTGGACTGAGCGTTTTGATACTTTCACAGTATTTATACAGCACCCAGACCTGCTTTATAATCAAACAAGACATGGACGTCTCACTATGGTGCGTAAACGTGGGTCTACATAAACAAGCCGCAGCTTCCTGATTTGGCTGTCCCAGCCCTCTGAACCAGCCTGAAGGAAAAGCTTGGAGGGACTCAATCTGGGTCGTAGGATACCGTCTGTTTGAAACAAAACCCACCTGAAAAGTTTCTCCTTATCAAAGACAGTGTCAGCAGACATGTTGACAGGGATGAGCAGATCAGGATGGGAGTCTAAATGAACCATCTTTATGTTCTTCAGCGGGAGGTGTCTCGATGCAATGGCGCGATAAATATGACACACCACCTAGCAAAGATACAGCAAAACAAGCAATTTGAAGCTCTTTTGATTCATTCTTACGTATTTCAACAACTCGTACAATATTCAAGCTATTTGGTCGTCGTTCATTGGAAGCACAGAATCTTACACAGACAATACCTAATTGATGGGCTCCTTTAAAAGAAACTGCCCCCCCTTTGTATTTAGTCTTTTAAAAGAAACTGGACCCAATCTGAATCAAACAACCAATCAGGGTTAACTGGCCCGTAACTGGCCAATCACATCGACTCAGTACAAACAAGGGCGTTCTACAGAAGAATCAGAATCAGAATCAGAAATACTTTATTGATCCCGGGGGAGGGGTTCCACCTTCTGGATCAGATCACAACCCCTGATTACCCTGATTGGTTGTTTGATTCAGACCTGGTCCAGTTTTTAAAAAGACTAAACACAAAGGGGGCGGGTCGTTACAGACACTTTTTAATTAATTAAATTTTTTTTTTTTTTTTTTTTTAAAAAGGAGCCCTTCATTTAAACATTGCTACTGACATGAAATGGTCAAAATGAGTTATTTCAACCAAAATTTGAATTCAATAATATTGATTACTGTAGCTTTAAATTGAAGTTTTCAGTGCGTATGGGAGCACGTTCTCTCCTCTTAAGACTCATTGCTATTGGCTGCGTTTCCCAATCAGTAATAAGCCATGGGGCATTAATCAGCCATAGCTAGCTATATAGCTATCATAATATATATATAGGCAGTCATTTTGTTGATCCTAAGTGGAAGTCGAGAGACAAGGCAATGTTACAGTGGAATAATAAGCTGTATTCACACAGAAACCGGGCTTACGTCGTGGTGGTCTTCAACTATCCACACTGGCAGCTCCGTGTAGAACCTCTTCAGCGGCACAGCACTCATTTTAATAGTGAATAACTGTTTTTATAAATATGTATATATAAATATATATATATTACGTCCGATAAAGGTATTATTAAACTCGACTTTCGCTAATTAATGTCACGTTATAACACCTCCCTCTCATTTTGCTCACGTTTCGCCAGAAATAGTTTGAAACAGCACACCTAGCAGAGCACAGCTGACAGCCATTAAACCGCCTGGCATGAGTTAAATCCCGACGCACCGGAAATGACGCCCCGCATTGTTTTTAAAGTCCGGATAGAAACGAGAGTCACGTTCAAAAAACAAAGGTTCCCAGCGCTACGTAAAGTCGGCAATAAAACAGAACGAAAAGTGGAGACGTTAAACTGTAAAACTTGGGTTCATTAAACATTACATATGAGGAAATGTTCAGTTTAGAGACTTAGAGAACAGCAACCATACAAATATGAAATATGTAAGTCACTAAACCCTACCAGATACATTCTGAATCCCTCATTATTACTCTATTGCTATTATTGTGATCACATTTTTTTTTTTTTTTAATTTTTCCAATACTGGAGGTTAGATTGAGTATGGGAGCAAATCATCAGCCTCTACATATGTCTGTAATACTGGACATTGATCATTTTAAACATAAGCATACAAGCATGGTACTCTTATTTAACCGCTTTTATGATATTCTTACATACCCCATCCAGAAAGCCCCCCCCCCCCTTACTATTACTATTGACCAGTAGAGAAGATCTGCCTTCTTATCCCTCTCATGGTTGTAAAGGGAGAATCTATGACTGAGCTGTCGCATTGGATTGCATTAGATGTTAACAGGTGCATCTAATGCAGTTGTTTTAGTTGTCACTTGTAACCACTGTGCTTGCAGCGAATTGTAAACCAAATCTGCAGTTCCCCTCAGCTCTATGGAGCATTTTAGTCGTTTAATTCATTGTCTTGGTTTTTACACCCCACATATTATACTACCACATAAGGCAACGCAGCGGTGCGTTAACAGGCTGCACAGTAGGTGAGTCAGACAACCGTCCTTGCAAGCGTGCAAGTCCTAAGAGTTATTGTAGATGAGTGTGCATCACCTGCTCTCAGAGGCCGGGGAGACAAATGGACACAAACACGACTCCGAATGAACGCACACGTCAGCCACAGCATCTTTATGTGACAACCTTCATGACATAGATGTGTGATCTACGATGAATGCCACGCTTACTGTAATTCAATGTATAATTTATTACTGTAATAGAGAATGTGATTTCATTTCACAGCAGAGGAAAGAAATGAAGAAGTTAGCATATCAGAGCATACACACCCGTCTGCAACTTCCACAGGTGCAGCACCGAGAGTATCCTGAGCGGCTGCTTCGCCGCCTGTTCTGGCAGTTGCACCGCCCTCAACCATACGGCTCTGCAGAGGGTGGTGGAAACTGCAGGGGCGCGTCACCAGGAGCGAAGCTTGCCATCCATGGACCTCGTTGGGGAAATGGCATGTGACACAGCATCTGGTCCCGAGCCACCAGGCTCAGGGACTGTCGAGCCAGGGGAATTGGTCAGTCCAAACCAGGACAACAAAAAAGAAAAGAAAGAAAGAAAGAAAGAGAAAACGAAAAAGAAAATACTTATCTGATCAGCTTGGAAAACAGCTGAAAACATTTTTCTTTTTTTTATCATCTTAGACCAACACTATCAGTTGGACCAGTGCTCCTGTATAGATGTGCGATGTGTGTGTGTGTGTGTGTGTGTGTGTGTGAGAGAGAGAGAGAGAGGGGGAGAGTCTACTTATATATCCATCCTTTGATCTCGGTGGCCTCTGAGAGCAACGGAAGGCTTTGATCTCTCCTCCTTTTGGTTTGGACCGCGGCCCACGGGAGAGAGGGGGCCCGGCGAGTGGAGGTAGCAACGCAGACGGAGGAGGGACGCAGCATACCTGATGGAGGCAGAGGGGTGGAGGGGTGGAAGAGAGGGCGAGGAGACAGGAGAAGACGGACAGACACGCAGCAGGAGGACATTGCATTGTTCCGAACACTCAACCACTTCCTTCACAGGGTCGAGGCAAAGAGGTCGTAGAGCAGAGCGTCCAGCCACGTTTTGGTCTGTAACTTCTGGTAACTTCTGGTTGACTTCTTGCTACTTCACAGAATGTTGCGCTGAAGATGTAATTCGGGACTGATTGGGGGTCAATCAGCAGTTCTGGTGGCCACAGTGTCCTTTGGCACGACGGGCCAACGCTGGTGCGGATCCAGTTTCGTGTCTGGACGGGGACTGGGCCAGCGGATTATTAGTTAATCAGGTTTATGCAGCCATATTATTCTGCATGTTCCTTTTTGTGTTCTCTGTAAGTGCGAAATTTCGACATTATTTCACGTGAGCCCACTAAGTTTTCTGCCTCTCCCTGCACTGCATATCATTTGTTATCTGTGTCAGTTTTGAGTCTGTTTTAAAATTGTGCAAAAAGATAAAAACTGAAAACCAAGGTGGACTCAGTGGCTAAGGGGGGGGGGGGGGGGTGATGCAGCGTCTCAAACTTGGAGAAACTAGAGATTTACAATACGTTCCTGAATGTAACTCCCAAATGGAGGAAGTCACATTTAGTCATTATCTTGTATCTATTTCTGCCCATCACGATGAGATGCGCCTTACTTTATTTATTTTTTCATCATTTTCCTTTTTATATTGTTCCTCAAAGTGCTTATATTGTCAAACCAGCGATCCAAAATCTGATATGAAACAGCAGCACAGAGTACCTCCCTTCTGTGAGGACGCCCTGGAGGATTGCTGTGGTTTTGGCACCCCCTATGATGTCCTTGTAATTATCAGTTTCGGTTGCGGACCTCCATTGGTAAAGTATTTTCAGTGTTTTCATGCAGTCACAGTCCAGAAACACACATCGACACAGCTTTCCTTAGACGCTGTCCTTGAATATTTTGTATTTGTATTATTGGTAATAAGTAATAGGGACTGAAAAAGGGGGCTGGACAAGGGGGGGGTGTGGAGGGCCCCCATGCCCCAAAACTCCGTCTGAGGAAGTATGGCCAGCTTCGTCACATAGACTTATATAATCCTTGGCAGGAGTTAAGAAGTGTTTCCAATGGCACGCTCACTAAAACAAACAATAAACATCTTATTCTGTGTCCGTTCTGTCACAGGGAAGAGGGGTACCCTGGCCTTATGGCTCATTTGCAGGGCCACCAAGTCGTGTTGTCATATATTTAATCCTTTCTGAATTGTGAATGGTCTCCCAAGTGTCCTCGTGGGATAATGCCTCACATATTATGACGCCAGGACGTCCTTGGTATAAATCCGACCTTGTGAGCCCATTTGATGTTTGCGGGAGCTTTCACAGTCCAAATGAGATTTTTATTCGGGGTCCTGACCTGCTAGTAATGCGGGATATAATAACCTAATGTAGGTGTAAGAAGTCAATTTATAAAAGCTAACATTTGCTCATACAAGCCATGGACCACCTTTTTTTCCCCCCAATCGTGTCTGTACAAAATTTGAATTTTCTAGTTTCTAGAATCTTTCTTTTAGGATATCATGTCCATAAATACCACCTTGGCTGCTTGGTTAACAGCTGTTATCACCGTGCATCTGCCCCAGGATAACTATATGAAAGGAGCTGTCCGACATTTTCAGCTTTATTATTGGCTGGTAATATGAAGGCGATTGGCCTACTGGCTACACAAACAACGTCCATTATGGCTGAACGGTGAAAGGGCATGTTGCTCCCACACTGTGTACGCTCTGAGTCGTCAGACAATCCGGTGGCGTCTCATGCATCACACTCAACGATCCGGGCCAGGATGGTTCTCCCCCTCTCGTTGAAAATGATTCGTTTGCACCCTCTTTTAACAATTTGACACTTGGGTTTGGAAAAGGAATTCACAGCTTTATACACATAATATCCTCACCATAAAGGAGATACGTCAAATATATATGAGAAACTGTCTACACGTACAACAGCTATGGACCACTTGAAATCAGCTTGGCAAGGGCGACCTGGGTTAAGGAGATGGCCTCCTGCAGTATCTAAGATACGCTCCGTAACGTATTTCCACAAATGGATCCTTCACGTGAACGCTGTGGGCTTCCACCGGCTTCAGGGTAGCAAATTATTGGAGCAATATTTTTCAGGACCTATCAAAAAGTTTGCACAGACCTATTGACTTAGATCCCTTGATGGCGTCTGGTTCTAGGAATTATAGACTGTAACATAGTGAGAAAAGCCCCCCACCCCCCAGCATGGAACATAATATGGTATCATTTATCGTCAGCCTACTGGCACAAAGATTGATCTTACAGCGGCGCTTGTTTAAAGGTTCTACACATGAGATTTTGGATATTAATATAGCAGCAAACAGCTGTTGAGTGATGGTGTCCTGAGCAGAGAACGAAGTCACGCGCCCTCTGCGTGTGCCGTAATCCGAGTTTCTCCGTTCTTTGCCTTGGCAGGCGGCATTCGGGGGCCACAACACCGCTACTGCTCTGGGAGAGGTGGCGCTGGAGGAGGACATGCTGCCGCCTGCCAGGGAGATGTATGTGGGACAGGAATCCCAATCATGCCGTTAGCACCCTGCAGCTTAATAGCATTTGGTACGGGTTTGCCACGACCCGTTTGAGCGAGTTCACCCATCAAGTCCATCCCAACAAGTTCAAGAGGCTCCGTTTACCTAGATTCCCTTTACCTCTATCGGATTATACTTGGACCCTGAACAATCCAAAACAGGCAAGCATCATTTCAAAATGATGGCGAATATGAATAGTGCCAATGAATCCCCAGGGTGAAAACTAATTGTAGGTCTTTGTGCATACAGTATCAGCAGGCATTGTCAACATATACTTGCCCAGGAGAGCTGCAGAACGTTACTCAGTGATGCACCCACAGACAGGCCTTCTACATCCACACTCCTCTGTGCTCTACTGAACCTGAGTGTGCATTCCACCTCATTATTTTCGAAGACGCCGACTCACCCGCTGGCGAGCTCTTCATGCCAGGCAAGTAACAGTGCATCCACAGTGTCCACCAAAATGGCTGGAATGAAAGTCCTCAAATATTTTGCAAAGCTTTTGGACACCACTTTGGCAAGGTGCTCGGACTTGTTTGTTCTTGCACCAGATGGGAGTGCAGGTCTCCATCTGGTGTACGGCACTGATCCTCAGCCTTTAGGCCCGAAGGTGTCAGCTCTTATCTTAATTAATTGCGTACTTTTCTTTGCCGGTTATGGCGTTTCAAATCCAGCATCTCTCGCACAATCCTGGGACCCACTGTTAATCACTCTATCACTATATATATATATATATATATATATATATCACAGACTGTATGTAAAGATGGCCGCCTCCACTTCCTCCCACTGTACAAAAATGAAGCCAGAATGTCCCGTGCCCATTGCATGTTTGTTTCGCATTGGCTGTGCTATTTAATACAGGTCTCCTTTTCTGGTGCAGGATAACTCCATTGTAAAATGCAACTTTGGCAAGATGATTTTATAGTGATTACGACCGACACTCGACTCAACCTAATCTGGCGAACCTTTGATCAAAGTCCTTTCATACAATAAAGTGATTTCTTTTTTGTATGGATTAATTGTTGAACCGGCAGTTCACAGAGATTTCTTTGACACCTACACAATTATGTGTCAAAAACCTTGGACAAATGAGTCCAGTGCCTCAGTGACGTACTTCCCCTCTTTGATGGCGGCAGCTGTGGTGCTCTGTAGTTTTCTGGAGCCCGATTGACCCCCGGGACAAGATACCGTTTTGTGTCTAATTGTTTTTCTCATTTCAGCCACGAGTCAAGTCTTTCATTTGCCAAGACGATCAGTCAGACCTCGATATACCTTGATATACCTCTTTGTTATAGCCCTTTGTTTGCTTTGGCACTTTGATATGTATTCACCTCCACTGGCACGCTTGGTGGAGGTGGAGGACGTACAGTATATCGTCCCTGAGGCTATACAATCCTCTGATGAAGGAAGTTACTGTTAACACATTAATACCCAGGCGTGGTCTGGGAAGTGCAGGTGTGACAGCTGGCATACACTTGACTGAAGAGCAACGGGTCCACCAACAAGTAAACCCTGCCTTGAGGAAGCTCTTATGTTGGTGCTGTTTTGATGACCGGAGTTGGCCAACAACCTTTCAAGGGTCTATTGAAGGCAGTCAACATGCTCCAGCAAGGTTGGAGGTGGGAAGGAACGGTCCCTCTCTTTCCAGGTGCGTCCGGATGCTTCTCTAGATCAACTAGCGGGGGCCACGGGCATCCTGCGGGTGAAGTGTCCCTTTCGAAAGCACAGTGGAACTGGAATAAATCAAGACTTTTGTCTGAGCAGAGAAGGAGTAGCCATCAGCTTTCTCTCAGCCACAGGGAATCCTGCTGTATCGCTGTTCACAAGTTTCAAGTAACAAGCGCAATTTCTTTCACCAAAACCATATCCAACGTCTTCAAAGGATCAAATCACTGTCTAGACTATGCGAGCTTTACGCTCAATTTACATGGGGAGGACATCAAGGAACCCTGAGAGCCATGTGTGTCGTTGGTAGATTGAATTTGAATCCCCGACCTGCAAAATATCAGATCATGAATAAGACGCAACTGGCTGGGTGGTCGGAATATGATAATAATAATAACAATAACTATAATAAGCTTGACTACCATTTTAAATGGGATGCAGGTTAGAAGGTCGGGCGGTCAATGGGAGCTCGACACTCAGCAGGACTGGATAGGTAAGGCATACCAGAGTCTGGAAGGACAGGAGACAGTCAGCGTCGAAGAACAACACGTAGACAGCGATACGCGGTGGAAATAAAGGACATCTAGGACGGTTCTAAAACTTCAGTCTGTCCCATATTGCCATGAGCACCCTCCCTGCTGGCGTTCTCTCGTCCTCTCGTCTTCTCCTCTTCCCCCTTTTGACTTCGGGCTTCAGGTTGCTGGTCCTGCTTTCAGGTTCTATTTTTGTTAGTTTAGTTTAACACTACTGAACGTTGCACGGTCGGCCCATGGCCTTCCCCAGCCTTCATTTGGCCGAACCCTTCAACTCCCCTTCCTCTGAGTTCTAAGTTACTATTGTTTGTTTACATGGGAGCCCTTTCACCATACATGCTTTGCTTTAGATGAGGTACAGTATATACATGGTGATACCTACACTACCTTTCTAGGTCTGAAGTTTATGTTTAATCTGCGGACTAAATTCAATTATACTCTACAGGAAAACCTGACTAAGTTATCAGCTTCTAGGAGCTACGGAGTGGCTCTTTGAGGCATGTAATTCTGTGTATGTGTGTGTGTGTGTGTGTGCTGGGCACGTTTATGATGGATCACTTTAATGAAATTTGCTCAGCGCTTTTCATCCATCCGCTAACACCCCACCGTTTCCCATCTCTCTCTGTCTTGTGCCCTTTCTACTGACTCGCCTTTATTCTGCTTTCATTTCACACTGCCTCTGAAATGAAAAAGTATAAATTGTTTTTCCTTCTGATCAAAAGGATGAAAGCATGGATATGCTTGGCTTTGCTGATTGCATTAGATTGGAAGTGAATAGAGCGACAGATTTGGAAATTCCTGAATCATTTTTTTCCCCCCCTTGCAAAATAACATCAGGCATCAGAGTTCAAAGGAACTGATTTCAATGGAGTCCTTGACTGATTCACTTTTTGTGTGCTGGTGCAACGTTTGAGCTGTCACCTCTGGTTAGAGAGACATACCAGGATATATTGTCTTTCAGACAAAGAAGAGGATTTGCTCCAGTGAGTGTCTCACATCTCAAATACGACACAGTTTGTTTGTTTGTACATGTTCATCCAATTCATTCAAATACAATCAAGCACTGAGGCAACACTAGGCAGCACAGCGGAGGTTACATTTTTTTTTTCGTAGCACAAATGCTTTTCATTAAAATACAAACATTCCTGTTGTATCCTTCCGTACGGTAGAATGCAGGCAAACGCCAAAAACGTCGGAATTTCAGGTTCTAACTCCAAGAGTACATTTAAATCTATGACCCTAAACATCCAGTACCGAAAGTGAACTTGATATCAGTCTGAATCTAAATGTTGGTCCTCAGAACCTAGCGTTGAATATGCAGACCATAGTATGCTGCCAGCTGGAGGACAGGGCAGGGACGGGTGCACGCCGGTGTTCTAAAAAACACAACAGGAAGTTAGGTACTGTCATTTGGTCAAATCTGAAAACACAGGCACGATGCGATTTTGATTCAGTCGATCCTTTAATGTCATGTCAGTCCGCTTAGGACCGCAACTCCAGAATTAACCCGAGAATCGTTGCGTTTTTTTTTACGTTTTCTTCAGGCTACCTGTAGTCTGCGGACCACGTTCGGGTTTGACTCATATTTAATCTCACAAACGCAACAGACAGAAAAACAAATGAATTGATGATGCTTTTTAGGTTCGAGGTTTTGAGGTTCACATTGGTCTAAGTTTGTCATCATCACAACTATTTATTTGTGTCACGATGCCACCGTAATAACTGAGGGGAGAATCAGAGAAAGACTGGGCAGATTTTAGCACTTGGAAGTCGTACATTGACCGCCCACCTAGAGTCTGGTCCTGCTCGAGGTTTTTCCTTGCCACTGTCGCCATAGTGCTTGCTCATGGTGGGAAACGGTCTAGACCTGCTCTACATGTAAAGTGTCGCGAGATGACGCTATATAAATACAATTGAATTGAACTGAAAATTGAATAAGTATAACCGACATAGAAAAAGTATGTAAAGGCACAGTCATTTAAGTCTGTGTATGTAAAGCATTTTGTCATTACTCAATTTAATAAGTCCTATATAAATAACCTTTATTGTGAACAACCACACAAGATATGTTTTGTTAACAGTTTAAAACCTTCATTGCACAACATGGGACTAATTGCCCACAATCTAGCGTTAAATATCACAATTACACAAAAATTAGGATTTTCTTCAAAACGTGGTGTTTGCGGTCAAATATAAAGATCCAATCGGCTCTTTGAGCCGAGCGACAGCCAGGCATTTCCCATCATGCCCTGGGTCTTGCAGTCTGGCTCTACAACCTGCAGCCGCCTCCATCTCGTGAGGTTATCGTTGCCCACGTGTGCGTGATGTCGGAGCAAAGCCAACCGGCATGCACATCTCAACAACTTTCTGTTTACATCACCGTGTTTTGGGAATTGTAGTTCTTTTTTTTTTTTTTATTACATTCTGGCCAGGATACCGAATGTGGGTCAACGTTGATGGTGCAACGGATGGTTACAGGCTGTTTTTGACGTTTCTTCGCTGAAACTGTGAAAGACTCATTTCGCACCTGTTAGACAATTTGGCACAGCAGTGCACATAGATCATTGCGGGGAGAATGCTCAGATTTGGGAGGACATGCAAGAAAGCAGGGGTGATGGCTTGGTGTTAACAGGAGGCTTTGAATACAATCAGAGGATTCTCTGATCCACTTGGCACTTGTGAGACCCCGCCTATGCAAGACTTTCCGGAACAACAAAGCATCTGGGACAAAGTGGCTTTTCCCCATTAAATGACTGATGGAATTTGTGATCAATTAGTCTTCTTGAATTTGACAACAATAAAAGGAAGAAAGGGAACTGGATCATCGAATCATTTGGGGGAATTCCCCTGTGATGATGTGAAGGCTAAGGTTCTTCCATCACTTTTACATTAGAATTCTGTTCCTTCTGGCAGTTCAGATAAGTGCTTCACAATAATAGAATTGTTAAAAATAAGACCATAGAAACAGTAGAAAGAAAGAAACAATCATCTTTTGTTTTGTTTGTTTTCAGTCGACAACCTGTAAGCCCTGGTCAGAAGACCTAAGTGACCTCCTCGTGGTGTAAGGATGGGGCATGCCAGAGATGTCCACTGGTGCCTGACCATGCAGGGCTCTATATGTGAAAACAAGAACCTTAAAATGAATCCTGAAAACTTGATGGGAAGTCAATGTAAAGAGGATAAGACGGGATGCGGTATGAGTCGTCCGGCTGGACGCGGTCAGCGGCCTTGCAGCAGCGTTCTGGGCCATTTGTAGACGGTCCGGGGTTTTGGGGGGTTTTTTTGTGAGCGGTGAACTGAACGCATCCGTTTGCAACTAATGAACGGAATCTTGATTCTATAGTAGTGCACAGTAATTCATTCAGTTTGGGTAGTGGGCGGCAGCAATGACTGGGGGCTGGGGGTGGATGGGTAGGAGGAGGTTGTACCTGATCCAATATTACACCAAGGTTTCTAAGATTAGACTGCACAGCTCAAGAAAGGGACCCAATACTCGGAGCAACCGTGGAAGCTATGCTATCTGAAGCAATAATAAGGACCTCAGTCTTAATGACAGTGATGTGAAATACTTTCAAATTGGCTAATAATATGACCTAGGAGAAGCGTATACAAAGCAAATAATATAGGACACAGGACAGCACCCTGAGGCACACCACAGGAAAGAGCAGCAGTTTCAGACATGTCGGGACCGAAACGGCACAGAAAAACTCCTATCTGAGAGATGAGGAGGAGAACCGGTCCAGGGCGCTCCCAGAGACACCCACCCACTGCCTGAGCCTTTCAGTCAGGGTGCTGTGATCTGCAGTATCAAAAGCTGCGCTAAGATCCAGCAGCAGCAGCAGCAGCACCACCACCACAACAACAGAGCGTTCACCCACATCAGAGGACATCATTATGTCATTGGAGACTCTGAGGAGAGCTGTTTCGGCTGAGTGCTTCTGACGGAGACCAGATCGGAAATTTATCTAAAATGTTGTGTGAAGTCGAGACAGCAGCGAGCTCTTTGGCAACAACTTCCTCTAATTATTTTCTAGATAAAAGGCAGCTTAGATATATATGCCTATTGTTTAGGGTGAGGGATGAATCAAGGTTAGTTTTTTTTTTTTTTTTTTTCCCAGAAGAAGCTGAACAACTGCATGTTCAAAAATAAGCCGGGGCACAACCGGATTTCAGGCAGCTATTTATGATAGAGACCAGGTATGGACCAATAGACCTGAGGACATTTTTAAGCATGGAAGTTGGTAGAGTATCAAGCTCTCCTCAAGCTTTATGTAATAAGTCGGCACAATAGCAAGTCAATGTATATGCCGTTCAGTCATTCAGGATTTATGAATCCAAATGTGATTGTATTCTGCAGAACGGCGGTCCTGATCTGGTTCCTGTGGTTGAGGGATCTGCTGGGACTTAAAATGTGACATTTTCTAGGTCTGCTAGGAAGCCGTTAGAAATCAGGCTTATCTGTATAGCTACAGCCTCACAAAAACAGTATGGTTATGAACTGGCAGAGATTGCTCAACTGAGGATATGTCTGTGGCTGTTAATGGGTTTTTTTTTTTTTCTCACAAAAACTTGACTGTTGGTTAGCTGTAGCTATTAAGCTAAGTGTTAGCCTAAACCTGAACTGTGTGTCCCCTGAACCTACTGCATTATTGAAAACTTTAATATTGGAAGACACTGCTGATTATGAAACTATTAATAAATAACTGTTTGCCCCATTACAAAAATGCCCAATGGAGTGCTGCTGACATACTTTTGTAGGCCAAACCCGGAAGTTAGCGTCGCCCCGGGTTCACCTCGACTAAAAGCCAATGGGGATTGTTCCACGGGATTCTGGATTATTGCAGAAAATAAGCTCTGTGGCAAAACAAAAAGTTTATGATGCTTACACGTTTTGTTCAGCGAGATAACCACTTTTAGGATTTTTGAAGCGTAAATGGAATCACCAGAAGTAAAAAGCTAACGTTAGGCTATAAAGGAACTACAACACGGTCGCATGACTTCAACGTCACCACCGCTGAGCTTCACTTTTGATTGTTGAATAAACCTTTTTGCTGAGACCCCTCCGGATCTGCAAACTGACTTCTCAGTAGTAAAAGTTCCTATCCGATACTTGCCAGACAAGACACTCGGACTTTCCCACCCAAAAAATATACGGTAAATCTTGTCAAGATGACAAAGTAACAGCAAGATCTTTGGATTATTTAGTCAGTAATTTAGCTAATATGACTTGGCACACGTTCTCTTGACGAGTAGTCATGCCGCTACATTTGTATACATAAAATATGCTGGTTATTAATTTACTACGTAGCCACACTGCCACCTAGTGACCAACAGACAGAAATGGCGGCTCACCAGTGGGTAGAAAAGCACACAAATCAATTACTGTTAAATCCAGCTGATGCGTCAGAAGACTTCAATAGTAATGAAGCTGTGGGAGCGGTGTGTACATTACGCAAGCTTTTAGAGAGGAGTGTGCACTTCGACTAACGGGAGGGTCTGAGCGGGTGGGAACACAAGTGAACCTGACACGGCCATTTTGCCTTTGCAGTCGGCACCTATCAGTACGTAGCTGTTTATTTCTTCCCCCTGACTCCACAGTACCTCGGCACCTCAGCTTTTGCCTTCACCGGCTACGGGTCTGGGATTGATTTAAAGGATGGCTGCGGGCGACAGGTTGGTTCCAGTACTGAGCTTTGTCCAGGTTTGCAGGACTCCGATCTGCATTTCGCTAATTTCCTCATACCTGGGTGCAAACACAATTCCTGAACTCTCGTCGCACGAGCGCGCTCAGATGGTCTGCGTCGCTCCGTAGAGTGACGGACACTTGTTGGATTTCAAATCAACTGAAATAAATCAACTTAAGCAAAACAGCCGTCAGTTATGCTAATGATTGATCTGTCCCGACGCAGTTCATACTGCTGCACAGAGGGATCGTCATCATCATCATCATCACGCAAGGCATCAAGCCAAATCAAACGTCCCAAATACTGCAAACAGCAACTCTCGCACTTTCCCTCTACAACCAGAGGAAACACACTTTACCTCTCTCTCTCTCTCTCTCTCTTAAAGACTCCCGGCATATAAGGTGTTGTTGTGGTGGCCTGCTGCTGCCGCTCAATGGGCTACAGTAGAGGACTGAATGTCCTGGGCAGCTGAGTGAATCTTACTCATGCAGAAATACCATTCAAAAAAAAAAAAAACACCCAGGAAACAATTTTTCAGGTGACATTCGTTAATGCAAAAACCTCCCAATTGTTTTTTTTTTTTTAGAATTGACGCTTGTGGTTCGCAGCGTTTTTGGGAGGATGCGGCGGTCGGAGCGAGAGGCTGAGGAGCCTGAGGATGCACACACGGCTTCAGGCTGCACAGCCCACACAGGGCTGGCACAACGGCCTCGGATAAGTGTGAGTGGGTGGGCTGGTGTTGTGCGCATGTGTTTATGTGCACATAAGTGTGTGTGTGTGTGTGTGTGTGTGGACATATGTGCTCTGTTATGCCAATAAGAAAGTCAGGACATTGTGCAACGCAGAGACTAACTTGAGGTTGTGTGTGTGTGTGTGTCTTATTCTAGAAGGGCGATGTTGTGCGTCCTCTTTAAGTGTCAGTGTGCATTGCGTGTGTGTGTGTGTCCGAATGTGTGTGTGTGTTTTTTTTTTCTCTCTCGTGTTTCACACTCGACCACGCCCCACAGATGTCAAGTGAGGCACGAAAAAAGATAATGCCACGAATCAATAAAAGCTTGGCCCGGGTGGCGACAGGCTGCCTCGAGGAGACCTGCGGTTTTTTTTGGACACGTCTCAACTCCTGAACCCCTTTTTCAGGCCTGGCTGATCTGAGCCAATTTTCTATGTGGCTACACCAGAGCAGCTGTGAACACAGCACATTGGATGTGTGAACGTGTTTAGCCAGTGGATCAGAGAGCAGCAGTCCTCGCCAGACTACAGGCTGTCACAGATCTTAGGGGACCAAGGACTGAAGGGGAAAAAGAAAACCTATTCAGCGGCTGCGAAACACAAAAACAAGCACCCGGGAGAGAGACATTTCTTATTTGCCTATGCTTTGGCAGTGGCTTCAGTGCTGACAGACAACTCTCTAGAAAGTGGGCCTTATCAACCGTGTCCACAACTTCTCAACCTTCCGTGTCGCCTTATCCAGTTGTCCTTGCATGACCTAACACGGTGCCACGTTGTCCTTTTCTGGTGTCTTTGGAGTTGTAAATAGAGTGGGGAAAAAAATGGGCAGGATTTAGTCTTACTTGACAGAGGAAGCAGGTGATGACGTCATGGTAAATACAGCAGAAAAAAAAGGGTATGCTCCGTCTTCATCTCTACGTCTCTATGTGGAAATTATGAATCACGTGTTGTATGTACGTATGAACTGCTGATTTGTGTAGTTTTGTTCAGTTAAAAGGTTTGTCGTCACGTTTTAATTTTTTTTTAAAGCTGCGGTAACTGATTGCTGGCCACTTGGGGGCAGCGGACACGAGCTGTGAATCTATCTTAAAGAGCGCTTTAAGGTAAGGGATCGCATCATTGCTCATAATACTGTGACATTAAAGGCCTCAACATGTTTCAGACAAACTACGATATCCAATGTTGTCGCGCACGTCAAAAGGCAAAAGTTGTTTATATCTGTTCCAAATGGCCACGCTTGCAGTTGTCGTAGGCTGCCGCAGCCTCCTCTTGGCTGTATCCCACTGCCTTCCCCCGTCTCTCGGCAATGAGCGTCTTCTCGAAACGGCATTCTCGAGACATTCAAACCCCTGCCTGCACTCACACCTCTGCACTCTCAGGCCCCATTTGCACCTGGTATTTACATGCAATCAGTGTCTGGATAACATTATCGCACCCGTCATCAGTAAGCGCTGTAATCATCTCGACTGCGCCCACGCTATGATCTTTATCTCAGTATGCTCATTAGTTGGATGGGGCTGGCAGACTCGGTGCGTTTCAGGTCAAGGAAAGCAGTGCCGTGGACGGGGCCATTCATTTTGAATCAGGGCGTGGCTACCTTCTGATTCACAAGGATAGAGGCCTTCGGTTGTACTAAAAGACACTCAAGGAGTCGGCTGCTCATTTTTTTCACTTACATTCACAAAAGACTTGGCACAACGTAGCCAGGAGCCAGGTGCAGTCGGTTTTGCCGTGCATATTGTCCTCCGGGTGCTCAGATCCCCAGCTCCACCCTCTGGTCCAAATATTGGCACCTCCGGTTCCAAAGAACCAAGATGGCGACGGCCAATATGCCAAACTTGAGGCTTCGAAACAGGAGTCGGCAAACCAATGGGTGACGCCACGGTGGCTACGTCCACTTCTCTTTTACAGTCTATGGAACAGAGCCAGACTAGCCGCCCCCGGGAAGACTTGCTAGCTACTGCTGCTACTTGTGACTTTTGCTGAGCAGCCTGAGCTAGCAGGAAGAGACGGAGTTGGTTCACCGCTCTACGGATTTTATTCTTGGGAATGTGGTCACACGGTACGGATTGCATTTACACCTGCTGAGATCCAATCACAACGCGAGCCGGACTTCCTCCAGGATGCGGACAGGCTAATCCGATCGCGGTCCGACCACGATCGCTCTGCGTGCATTTACACCCGGCATTAACATGTGTTTGTCCTCGCCCAGAAGAGGGTGTCCAGATTGCATGTTACTGCAAGGTGTAAATGGGGCCTTAAGGTTTCAGATGCTGTTAGACAATCCAGCAAGAAACACAACGGCCTAAGCTCGGCCTTCAGTTGCTGGTTCGGTACAAACTAGACCTTTTAAGCATTGTTAAAAGCTCAGCGACCACTTATCTGAGTTATCGCATCAGGATTTCTGTAGCCTTTGCGGTCTTTCAGCAAGCTTTTAACCACAAAGCAACACTCTGTACGTGACGACTGAGCTGACAGCCTGCAAGGAGAGTGTCAACGCAAATAGCTACTGATTCAGCCTGTAACACTGATTCAATACCCAAGAGTTCAGCGTAAGGATGTGGAGTTAACTACAACCTCATGAACCGCATGAATCTGCAAACAGATTGGCACTACCCACTATTGTGTGCATTTTGCTTTCATATCATACAACTCTTTTTCCATTCATAGAAACAAGGACAAACCAGTGTCTTTCGCTTCCAGTCTTCCTTTTTACTACAGAACGGTCTCCACGAATGAGACCCTGGAGGGATAAGGCCAGATAAAAGAAAGCGCTAGTTGTTCATCAAAAGAGGAGAGGACGGAGGAAATTAAAAACATGAATGGATATTAAATGGATTTCTTGTTGGCGCAATAAGCTGTCAGATGGAGCATCCTTCCATGATGTTAAATTAAATGAATCGATTACTTTAATGGAGAACTCAAATTGAATGCGTTGCGGTTAATGGTTTTGTTTTAGGTTGCTTTTCAGAATTGGTTATTTCCTAAACATATGGATTTCAAAGTCACAATTTCCTCTTGTATCGCATCAAAACAAGAAAGAACCCCCCCCCCTCACCGTGTGCTGCACTGCTACTCCTCTCCTTAGCAAACAGCACCACTGGTAATGTAAGAGGAGGATGAGCAAGTGGTGTCCACAGTTTTTGTCTCAAGACAAGTTCTAAAAAAAAAAGACATGAACAGAAGTTGTGGCCCGTTTGGAAGGTTATGTAAACCGCTGTTCCTACGGCGGCAAGTTCACGTACATTAGTCAACTGTAACTGACCAACTGTTACAGACCAACTGACCAATTAGCCAACTGTTTGTGCGGCAGTCAGCCGAACATCTAGCTAAGTAGGATTAGGCGATACCGTGGATGTAGAAACAAGGTTATACTGTTAAATGATTTGGGCTGAAGTCCGCAAAGCAGGGGGCCAGCCCCAAAAGATGCCGAAGTCTGTCTGCGACTTACTGAGCGAGCGGGTGATGAAGTCACACCGCTGGTCGGCCGAGCGTTGGAGCTTCCCCATCGGCCGTTGCTCTTTCAAAATGAACAGGAGCGAACATTCGCTGCATACCGTAGCTCCAGATTCTATGAGCGTAGGTGTAGCTCTCTGAGGCTATTGGGTAGTGGGTTCATCCATTGCCCACTTACTACGCGGGCCGCACCTCTGCCTCCCCTTGTGTGTAAGTTTTGGCTGGGACCGGGAGGATGGGCTTTTTCTCCAGCTAGCCGACGGAACCGGCAGGAGACGCGCGGCGTGGAGGTGTGGAGGGCTACGTCTTTACTGGTAAGAAAAGAAACTACGGACAAAGACTTCAGATGTCAAATGTGCGCCATCATCAGGGGGATGTCACGGACTTCGCGCATAATCAGGCAACAAGCTCTCCGGCACTTTGGGCTTTTGTCCCCGTCGCACGCCACGTACTGCTTTGCGCCAGGACACATCCTCTGCGGTCAGGACTCCCACGCTCCACAGGAGCGGGTGGACAGTGTTGGACGTGCAGCTGTGGAGAGAGAGTTGCTCGAACAGCTAGAATCTATAATTTAAACGGCAGCACCGGGAGTGTAATGAAGAATTCAGAGAAGTGCAGGAAGACGGGAGGCCACTAGCCTCGGAGGCCGTCTCTCACACACACACACACACACACACACACCAGAGAACTGTGTGTCCTCCGCTGGGAAATCTAAAAGCAGATACCATTAGTTGTCTCTCAAGTCCGGACCTGGCTGACTTGAATCAAGTGACTTGTTTTTCCTTGTTTCTACTTCAATGCTTGGGGCCTTCAAGTGCATTTCTTTTTTAATTTTCATTTTTGTTTGACAAATGTGCTTTTAGAACCCCCCCCAAAATGATTGATCGTCTATTGATTTTTGTAATGAACCTGGGTTGAACCAAATCCAGGCCGTTATATTACGGGTCCTTAGAGAATGGAGTCCAGATGTGAGAAATCTAAAGGAACAAATATCTATTCAGTGTAATTTAAAGCTCCATTATTATTAGTTCTCGGGAACCCGTTGACTACGTCGTCTGACGGTGATTTAGCCTCCAGGGGGCCAAGGCTCCCTCTCCCACGCACCGGCCACTGGTTACACTGATGGCGATTTTAATGCAGATAAATAATAATAAAAAAAGAAAGACGCTGATCTCTAGGGGTTCCAGCGTGTTTGCCTGCATGCAACCAAAGCCCGCTCAAACTACTCGGAATACAAAAGAAAAGAAGAGCAACACAAGCACTCATTCGGAGTCGGGTTCGGGTCCACCTCTTGAATGCAAGTCCAACATTGACTCTCCTTTTAAGCTCTGTTTTCGGTGTCTCCACCAACTCCTGAGAAAACGTATCTGGCTCTTCAGTCGCTAAACGCTTTGGCGTTTTATATTTGCGTGCCATTGTGTATTTGTGATCCAAGCGTTTTTGGTATTGTGTTTCAATACCAGGGTCTATTCTTGCGAATGCACTTTTTTTCCCCGACGTTTCAGGGCTTTAGTCAGACAAAGACAAATACAGGAAATTTACAGTACATCCCAAATCCCAAATTCAGCAGGAGCGTGTGAAACAGTATACCGCCAAATAAAAGCATCGCGTGTGTCGCACCGGCTTTTTTAGGCATATATAGATACATCTCATCCCATTACAAACCTTAGATCTGGCTTCGCCGCGTCAGAATCAGATTGCGGGCTTATGCATGAGCACAGGAAACAAAGACGGACTGATCTGCTCTGCATCACTGTATGTATGTAGTGTGTGTGTGTGTGTGTGTGTGTGTGCGTGTGTTCGCCTTTTGATTTGAACACAGAGGGCACAGAAATAATCCCATTTAGCATTCTGTTTTACAGTGGAAAAGGTCTCGTCTTTGATGTTGCGCCGGCTGAAGGGAGAAAATTATGTGGGTGGACTTAGCTAGCGAGCGGCGTATTGATCGAGTTAGAGGGGTGCCTTTTTGCCAGGGAGAGAAAAAAAACCCCAAAACAAAATGGCCATGCGCATCCAGTGGGTCTCAATCAATGGGATGACCGGAACGGAGCACAGCGGTGTGTTATTAGCTGGGCGAGGGGGAGCGACGCGAGATGGACGCGGTGACAACTGATTAGAAGCTTTATTGGACTCTCTCTGCTGCGTCCTGCAGGCAAGGGATGGAAACCGCTTCGAATCCTTTCGTCGACTTCTTTCTAAAGCGAGGGGATCTAACACACATAAGGAAACGACTGCGTCCTTCATGCCTAAAGCCCCGTGAAGCAAATCTGTGATTTGGGACTTGTACACCCACCCACCTGCCTGCCACAGAGGGGTCACCATGCCATTGTTTCCGTGACTCTCCCCATCCTTCAGTAACCTTTTTAAGCAGGGAGGAGCACCGTGACCCTGCAAAGGATAAGCGGTTACAGAAGATGGAATGGAATGGAAATGTCACCTCTTAGGCTACATACAGGCTATCGGCTGCCTGTAGGGGTGGTGGTGGTGGTGGGGGGGGGCTGTATGTAAATGGTAAATGGTCTTCACTTATGTAGCACTTTACAGATCCATTGGGGACTGAGCTACCATGCAAGGCGCTGGCCTCCATCGGGAGCCACTTGGGGTTCTTACTTGCTTTGTTCAGGGACACTTCGACACGTGGATGGGGCATGAAAACCTACAAACCGCTCCCCTCAGCCAAAGTCTGCGGTGCATCCGATTCAAGAAGGAATCTCAGCAAAGAGAGCGAGATCCAGTGAGTCTGCTCTGAAGTAAAAATGTTTAAAATCATCTGCTTCCTGTTTCTTATCTCAACAGCCAGAAGGAGAGGGACTGGGCCATTTGGATGTCAGGCTTTGCCAAAATCCAAATCCAGCAAGTCTTTAACCGAAGGCAAACATGCCACATAACTTCACTCAAACGCAACTATCAAGTCAGACCTTTATAATAGTTGTGAAAACACAAATCCACGGAGATCAAATTTTAGCAGCAGGTTCAAATATTTTGGTTTCACTAAATCACTTAATAGACTGACGCGTTTCAGGTTCATTCATTATGATTCCACATTAAAACAGCGCAGTTGAACAGGTTCTTCTTGATCTGAGCTGGCAAACCTTCCTATTTCTTTTTTGTTGTTGCTGGTAACAGATGCTCCTCTTGTTCTGTTCTCTGTTCCTCTGCTTCACACTGAACTGAAAAAAAAAATCTCCTGCTCTCTTGGCATCTTTACCGGAGTCCATTAAGAATTTCAGCACACCTGAAAACAAAAACACCACTTCTTGCACCTGACCGCCCCCCCCCTTCTGCTCTCCCACTTCCTAGAGAGCCGTCAGTCCGGGCGGATTTCGGACCCTTCTGCCTGAGCAAGAAGCTTGATTGTGCAGATGAGATGTGATTGGGTGATGATCTGCGGTCTTATACGCTGCATTAAGACGCGTAAATTCAGTTCGCCCGCTGTCTTTGCATAATCGTTAACCTGTGTTAAGGGTCTGATGCCGGTCACGCACTGTACAAGTTTCTACACCTACATGTCGGTGCATACACAGTCCCCCCCCCCCCCGGCCATGTCGAAGTGTCCTTGAGCAAGACACTGAACCCCAAGTTGCTCCCGATGGAGGCCAGCACCTTTGCATGTGTATCGCTTTGGGAGCCATTAAGGTTGAAAAGCGCCACACAAGTGAAGTCCATTTACACTGTGAAGACGGAGCTGCTGCACCACAAGAGCACCACCAAACCTGGAGGTCCGCGCAAGGTTCAAGGAGCCTCACGTGCGGCTTCGGAAAAGCTCGAATTGACTTTGATCATTCAGAGCGCGTCTTTAAGCGCGCTCCTCATTAAGACAACGCGGGAGGGAGGAGATTCATTAAAAATAAATAAATAAATAAATCAATAAATCTAAGGCGTGTTTGGAGGTTAATAAGCATAGCACGGGGATAATCCTTTAATCGTTGGGAAATATTATAACACAATGTGTGATTAATTAGGAGGTATCTGATGAATAACAATTGCACTTTCAGGTCAGTCTCCATTTTGGTGGTAAAAAAAAACCCCGCTGTGATTAGTCTCTGTTGTCTTACAAATGCATGTATGTATGCAAAGGTTCAAGGGCTCAACACAGGGCCGTACAACAGAACGCAGGCTGCAGTCCCTTCATGCTGCACACCAAAAAAACCCCCAAAGAGTAAAGTATCATTTAAAGGCCCTGTATGATGCTCGTTTCCAGCTCTGTGTTTTTATTCTGGGACTCCACTAGAGCAGCTCTGCATGATTCACAGTTGAAAAAAAGTCCTTATGTATCTTCTCCTGGCCCTTCATGCAGCCCCTCAGTCCCCCCCCCCCCCCCCTCCTGGCCCTTCATGCAGCCCCTCAGTGTGATGAAATGATTCCAGGTATTCAAATTGAACAACAGAGCGACATGTGCTGTGTTAACGGTCAAACGTTACCTGTTTGAATCTTTATTCACAAAGAACGTCGTTGACACACACACACACACACACACACACACACACACACACACACACACACACACACACACACACACACAGCAATAACTTGAATGACCCTAACAAGTCCGTTTGGTCGGGCTTGTTTCTCCAATGCAAGGTGACAATGTGTGCTGTGCCCGTGGCGGAGGGAAAAGCCCAGCCCTGCAGGACACACACACACACACACACACACACACACACACACACACACACACACACAGAGCAGAGTATTCCCAGTGGAGCAGCTCAGCACCTTGTTCCATCCGTGACCTGAAGAATGAATGGTCATGCATTTCGGAGTGAATCTGTGTGTGTGTGTGTGTGTGTGTGTGTGTGTGTGTGTGTGTGTGTGTGTGTGTGTGGTGCTCTTTGTGGGGTTAGTGAGTTTGACAGTCATATTTTATCTCTTTACATGACAGTCCCATCAAAGATTAACAGTGAGGGTTGGGGGGAAAAAAAAAAAAAAAAAATCTGAAGCACTAATGGAGGCACGCAGGGTGCTCGTGGCATGGTTAAAGTTATGGCTGTCATCACTAATGCACGCACACACACACACACACACACACACACTGAAACTTGGACTGAAGTGACTGATGCACCTCTCACAGTCTCCTCCTGTCCGTCAACTGCTGACAGATGGTGAAAGCGGTCGGAGCAGAACCGGGTTTAAGGTTTCAAATCAGCCCTCCGTCCAAATAGGATTTACTGTGCGTTTTTTTTTTTTATGGGTCATAAAAGATAAAATTCTACTTGAGAATTTGCACCATGTAAGCACAAGGTCCACTAAAAATAGAACGTTCCTAAAACTACATTTTGACTCCCCTATAAAGAGATGCAGGATTTGCATTACCGTACGATTCTATAGGATGCGAGCTGAGCTTTTGGGGGGGGGGGGTGCGTGTATCCAAAATTGCCATTGCTGACGCTGCCTGGTTTGAGCCTCTATGACAAATGAGTAAAACACATATAAAAAGAGCATATATATATAGGGCCGGATGCTGTGTTCCAGTCCCATACATTAATAGTATATGGTGCACACTGGCTACTGTGCTGTAACTTAATGCTTAATGTAAGTGTGGAACGCCAATTAAACTTGAACAAAGAAAAGGAAACGTTTTTGACAGTCCTTGTTCACAGCAGACATTTCGACCTGTCACAGGAGGAAACTCCCAAGCGTGACATTAAGGATGGCGTGACAGTGAGCCAGCACGCACAGCACCAGGACCCTGAAACCCAAGTGGAATCCCGCCGTCATTCATTTTATTATTTACACCTGTGCGTTTTCCTACTTTCACTTTTTCAAAATGTCCCGACTGTTCAAGGTCTCAAACAAAAGAACGCACACAGTCTGCCACTTTGTGCGACTTGTTCTGGCAGCTCTCGAGCGTCCGCTGGGGTGGATTCTGAGACCCGGAGGTGGGACAGTACGTCTTATTTGTTGGACATCACAATCGGTCGCAGATCCTCTCCAAACCAGAAGAATCGGAAAACACCTCGCTTCTCAAAGCGTCGTATAGCTTTTAGAGCCCTGGTCTCCTCATTCAGGGTCATGGGGTTGGGGTCTGTCCCAGCATGCATTGGGTGGAAGGCGGGGCCGCATGAATTGCAATTGCGCAACACGTCGGACTTGAATCCGGCGGACACTTCTCCCTCTATTTTTAAGAATTCACTTTTTCGACAGTTGAGCTGTTTTCTTTCAGGGCAGGTGCTTTTAATGGGTGACGTCAGCAGAAGAGACGGATGTAACAAAAAACCCCCCCCCCAACACTTTCACTGTAAAAGTTTATTTTGGTAAAATTAAACAACTTGATAATACATCATATACGGACGGTAGACTGCCCACAGCAGAGTTTCACACCTCCAAAGTGACATTAAAAAATAGTGAAGCTGGACTGTACTTTTTTCCCCCACCCCCACCCCCACCTCCCCCCCTCCAAGAATATCATCGTTTGTGTCCTATAAATATTCGGTACAAAAAGAATGAATCACAATATAATGAAAAATATGTGGACAGTTTTGTTTTAAGCCTCCGGAGCAGACCACGGTCACGAAACACAACTGGAACAAACCGCCGCTTACTGGGAAGGCCGAAGCACACACGGCACAAACTCCTGACGTCAAACCAGGAAGACGCTCTGAATCACGGCCTGATTTCCACTCCGTAGTTTCGTCCCTCACCTGGAAGCCAATGCTGTTTTCAGCATTGCGCTGATTGCGACATTTTGCTTCTGTAACCGCTGTGACGTCGAGGCAGAAGACCAATATGCTGCCTTCCAGCGTCGCTTCAATACAACATTTAACAACAAAAGCCTCCGTCTCTGAGCGGGACACGAGGGCGGGGCTGAACAAAACAAAGTGAAGAAACCAGTACATAAGGGAAGCTGTTTGTTTTGGGTTATTTTTTTTTTTTTTGTTTTGTTTTTTTCTCGTCTCAAAGACAAAGCAGCGAGTAAAATCTGTGCCAGGATACCGTTTGGATCCGATTCCCCCCAACCGTGCAGGTACATCGCAGAAAACAGGTACGAGCAGGAAATAATACGCAGCTGACAAACGAGGTCGCCAGCCATTGAAAGACATTCGAGCAACGGCACAATCGGGCTGTGAAAGCAGGGCTGCCACTTTTTTGTCTGAACAAATGAGCCCCAACGCGGCTTTTGTCCAAATGAATTGGAACGCGGCCCGCCGAGCCAAATCCCGAGCTAATGCTGCGTCGTAAAAAAATTGACGCGGCTCCGTTCATGTGCGGGGCCCTCCGCTGCCTCCTGACTTTTGGGTTTATGGATGTGATAATGTGACCGCGTTGCAGCTGCAGCGATTGCGTTGGTCACTAATGACGACTGAGTACTGATGTAATAATGTAGTAATGACACATGCCCAGTCTAGCTGTTTCCCCCTTTTCAGTCTTTATGCTAAGCTAAGCCTTACCTTACAAATATGAGAATGGTATCAATCTTCTGCCTGATGACTGTTGACTCTAATACCACCCCCCCCCACCCCCCATGTTGCATGTAGTCTTTTGATCCTTTATTATTTGACTAAAAACCGCAACCTTTTGGCTCGGGGCGCTTCAACATTCACAAAAAGTGACAGCTCCACTGGGGAGGGGAGGCCTCCCCACATCCCTCATTCTCAATGAAAATACTGTATTCAACACTGTTCAACAACTGTATATCTGAAGTGGTGTTTTGTTATAGAAAAAAGGAAACGAAAGATTTATAGAACTTAGCGTACTTCCAATATAACTCAGTTCAACCACGTTTCTGACACAATATACACGTAATCAAGAGCTAGAAATCTAGAAATGATGCCATGAACATATATCTTCTTTTTGTGTGCAGCACAAAAAAAAAGTCCCTGCCCACCCCCCCGCCCCCAAGAAAAAAAGAAAATCCTGTGTAAGAGAAATCAGTGCATTTAGTCATTTTTACTCTGTGTCCCGAAGAAGGCGATTTTTCAAGCTGAGGGCTGAGCTCCTCTGGAATGGTCCTTTTGTACAAGACAGCAAAAAAAAAAACAACAACAAACAAACCAAAAAAAAAAAAAACGGACAAAAAAGCAAATCACGTAAGAGTCATTAGCCCCCCCCCCCTCCAGTCTCAGCCAACCTACCGGCGTCCGCAGTTCAGCTCGAAGGGCAGCAGAAGGGCACTTAGTCGAAAAAGAAGAAGAAGAAGAAAAAACAACAACTCGTCTTCCCCGCACTCTTCACTTCATATCTGCAGAGGTAAGTGTTTGTGATCCAGTCCTGAAATAACTACACTGGGCTTTTGTTGACTGACCTGCCCCCCCCCCCCCCCCCCCCCCAACGCTTGCCTCCTCACTTTGCCTTGAATGGCACATGTAAAGCCACAAGAAACACTCTGCGAAATGGTTATTTGGTAACCGAGGGAAGAGATTAAAGCACAGCCTGAAAGTATTAAAAGTCAAATTCTCAATACAAAACACTGCCCGATTGTGATTCAAAAGTCCATTCAGGCCTGAAATGAGCCTTTTGAAGAGGGTCACAAGTGGCGGAATTGAAGGGATTTTGGGCTCCACCGTTGTTCGCGTTCCGACATAATTTAGTTCCCGCAGTCAGATATTTGAGACTGCAGTTCCCCTTTTGAAAATGACTTTTTTTCCCCCCCGGATTCCTGTGGGGGGGAAGTCAGGTCAAGGATCAGGTGGCGTTCGTAAACATCCCATTATATGGAATCAGCGTCTGTTCGGTTCATCGTGTCGGAGTGCGTGTCGTTTTCTTAAAGCTCGTCAGCGACGTTCACAAGCCCTAACGCTGAGTTTGTGCTGGTTTGCTGTCCCCGGCTCTGCGTTGGTCAAAATCCTTCCCCGGGCCCGTCTCCTGAAATGGAAGTGAGTGCGTGGTGTCTTTGTTAGGAGAAGTCACTGTCCTCCGCCCCGTACAGGTCAGCTAGTTTCCTGAACCTGGGCCCCCAGTCACTCAGGTAGTGGTAGTCCTGCTCAGCCTCGGATGACGCCGAGCCCAGCGAGCTCAGCGACTCCGCCACCGAGCCCGCTCCCTCGTAGGCGTAGGTGGCCAGCGAGTCGTACGGCGGCGCCGTCGGGTTGCAGTCGTTCTCCAGCACTCTCTGATTGATGAACTCGCGCACGTCCCTGTTGTCCCGCGACGCCACGCTGACCGGCGCCATGATGAGACCGGCGGCGGCGGCCGGGGCCGGGCGGCGGTGCGGCGGGTACAGCAGGGTGTCGGTGGGGATGATGTCGCGCCTTTGTTTGGCGGACTCCTCCAAGGCGGCGGCGGCGGCGTCCGGGTGTCGCAGCGCTCCGATGTCGAAGGCCTGGGTGTCCTCCTCCCCTCCGCCCTCGTCGTTGTAGCTCACCACGTTGTCCCGGACGTCCTCCTTGGAGATGATGAGGGGCTCCTGCTTTCTCTGGCGTTTCAGCGCCGTGAACAGGACCACGATCACTGCGGGAGACAACAGCCGGGAGACGTGGGATCAGACAATTTCACAGTGAGCGGCACCCATCACCCAAAAGGGTGCGGGTAAAACATGGACACGACACGTGGAACTCTACTGCGGCCTTCTGAGTTTTCGGAGAGAGGGGGGGCTCAGCCGTAGGTGATCATGCAGAACATTTGATTGGCTAAGCTCATGCAGGCCAGGTTGAATTGAAATCAAGGAAAGAGCACAGAGCAGAGGCGGAAGTCGAGGTCGGGGAGGGGGGTGGCGAAGGAGCAGGAGAGGCTGAGCTGTGATGTGAAGGGGAGATGGACGGACGCTGAGAGGAAGAGCGAAGGTAAATACGGAGATAAGATATAGACATACAGAAGGGGAGACATTAGTATGGATGAAGTACAGTATGTGCGGGGGGGGGGGGGGGGGGGGGGGGGCAGAGATGTCTGGTGGAAGATAACAAACGCAGAGGAGAAACCAAAATAAAATAGTAATGCGATGGGTGGAGCAATGATGAATACATTCACATGCATATTAGCGCTACTGAAATACTGCAGCTCCGGGCTGCGTTTTCATCACCATGTTAAATGTAATTGGGCTTTTTTCTAAAGGAGCCGTGCTGGGGGCAGGCGTCACCGCTTGGCTCTGCTTTTTGGTACAAATACACAAGTCGCACCACGCGCTTCCTTAAAGGCGGTGCCCTGTCTGCACTCCCTGCTGTAATTTCTTCTTCTCCGGTGTTCATTCCGGGTCGCGAGCACTTGAGTGAACTGTTGCAGCTGAACATGAGCCACAGGCTGCTGCACTGCAGTGGAAACTGCTGGCTATTATATATATCCACATCTCTATTTCCTTACATCCAAATAAAAACGAAAAAAAAAAAAACATCCATGACGGGGGCCGTCGGTGGGAACAACATTGGTACTGATAATCGCTGCTCCAGTTTAGCATTGCTGCGTGCTTTTAAAACTCTCTAATATCAGACATTTAATACGTTTCATGTAAATCTCAAAAATGGAAACAATGTGGGGGGGCGTCCCGGGAACTCTTTGTAGTGTTGTAATGAAAGACGTGCTGCGCTGCGACAGCTTTACATACTCAGCTGTGATTACTGCCACCGTACAGTGCAAACGTGTGTGATTTGGTTATAGCTGCTGATTGTACAGTAGAATAGAGCTGGTGACTAGAGGTTCCTCTAAAACGTTTCAGTGTCGTCTGACTCCCCAGGGAGAGAGAGAGAGAGAGAGAGAGAATTCTCAATCTCCAACTGCTGTACGGTGAACTGGTCATCGCCCACTTCCTCCTCCCCCCTCCTGCAGTTTTCATGCTCGCCTTCAGCGTTCTCGAGCGTGCAGCTGCCGCGGCTGCTTCGACGCGACACGTGAAACGCAAAACACGTGCGTTTGGTCTTGTCTGTAAAACAGTCTGCCGTTAATAACTACTGGATGGAAATGATCCCGGCTCTCTCAGCCCCCCCCCCCCCCCCCCCCCCGCCCCCCGAAGTCGTAGCCGCGAAGCCTTGCGACGACTCCACCTTGGAAGGCATAAATATGTATTTCCCAGCAGCCCGGTGGACTGTGTCCGCTGCATGAATAAGAGGATAAGTGGGGATGCGGTGGCAGATGAGATGCATTCATTTGTGTGTGCTTTGGAAGTGATGAGCGGGCGGCAGACCGGAGCTCTGGGCCAACATTGTTTTCAATCGCAGCGAGCGGGAAAGCACGCTGCGCGCTACATGTTGTGCGCACCCACCCTGCCTATTTTAATTTCAAAAGCAAAATCATCGATTTGTTTTTCTATATTTTGTTTAGATTACCTTTATATGTTTGTTATATTGGCTTTAATAACTGTTCCTTTAAAAATGTTGAGAGGCAGCTCTTTTGGCCTCATCATTGTGTTATTTGTTTATTAAATGCGGCACCGAAAAGTTGATGTCGGACCTTGTTGTTTTGTCGCATTGTGCACAAGCCAGTGAGCAACGGTCTTTGTGTAGAGGGGGACCAGCACTTTCATGGTTAAAGAGTATAAAAAGATGATTTATGAATAGAAAGAATACTGGTATTGAAGTTCTGGTCCCCACAGCACAACAGATGGATGTATTTCCTTCAATTCTTCAAACATAAGGCTTGGACGAATGTCTTCAAATCTTAAATTTCTTACCAAACCAATCTGCACAATTTTAAGTGACTCTTTCTTGGCTCTGTTTGGACCGACATCTTGCAAACTACACGAAAGCAGGCTGGGACAGATATTTTTGAATGTGGCAATCATTACTTTTACATTCGGAGGCTAGGGAGGCTCGAACGCTTTTTATTTTGTCATTATTATTTATTTTGATTATTTCCTATGTTCGGTTTTGAAGGGTTGTGTTAAAGGGGACCTATTCTGCTCACTTCCAGCTCTATATTTTCATTGTGGGACTCCACTAGAGCAGCTCTGCATGATTCACAGTTCAAAAAAGTCATGATTTATCTTCTCCTGGCCCTTCATGCAGCCCCCTCAGTTCACCCAAGCCTTCTCTTTAAGCCCCCCCCCCCCCTCCCTAAAAGCCCACTTTCTTCTGGTTGGCCGGCCAAGTTCCAGAAGTCTTTGGAAGAATTTCCAAAGGCAAACTGTGAACCTAACATTACTAAGCAACGCTGACATCTGGTCTGTGCCTGGAGCAGACCATATAAGGACATCCGTGCCTGTCTGACATCAGATAGACCCGGCGGTTGAAAAAACTGAATCGGAGCGTTCAGAGCAGTCTGCAGCCTGAGCTTTTGGCTCACAGGGATTACTTTGACATACCTTTACCTCATTATTTGGCAACTTTGGCAACGTTTAGTGTGAATATCCGACATTGTAACATTATATGATTATATTATGACAGAAAATAAGGAAAAGCATAATAGGTCCCCTTTAAGATTCGGTTGTAGTTGTATTTAATTTGTATTTTTATGTATTTTGCACATGTTATATTACATTGTTATATGTTGCATGTGACATGAGGTTGCTTCACGATAAAAAAACATTTGACATTTGAAGGCAAGCCCTATGATTATACACAACAGCTTTTGTTTTATTTTGACCTGTGGCTCATAACTAGGGATTTTTTTTTCTTTCAAAATGGCACAGAAAAATGTCATAATGCAACCATGACATAATTCTCTTTCTGAGACAACTGAGCAAACTGCACCCGCCGAGGACGATAAGGATATGCAACAATCTGCG
Source organism: Enoplosus armatus (assembly GCF_043641665.1). Classification (NCBI taxonomy): domain Eukaryota; kingdom Metazoa; phylum Chordata; class Actinopteri; order Centrarchiformes; family Enoplosidae; genus Enoplosus; species Enoplosus armatus. The sequence continues at coordinate 22,356,194 of NC_092193.1, read as the reverse complement.
CTGATACCGTCCTTATTAAGCGAATCGGTCACGATGTAACTGATCCACATTAGCTACAGTTTCTTTTCCCATTGTCACCACGAAATGTTGTGTTTCTGCTCCTGCATCACTTGCACTCATTCAGTCACGGTGGGCTGCCAACTCACTCAGTTTGTGGTGTTACATAAAAATGATTCCAATGAGACCCATGCAGGGAGGTAGAAACGTTTTCATTTTGAAAATAAAAGAGGAGTGTACTGGTATCGGATCGCTACACGGTATTGGCTGATACCCTGAGATGAACTGTCCCGTTGACGGTGAAGTATGACGATGAAAAGCAGTCGACCCTCTGATCCTCCGGGGGAAGGTTTGGCAATTTCTTACTATTTTTGCTTGAAAACTACTGAAAATGACTCAGATGCCCATTATTTTTCTGCCGACCTACTATATTGGTGGGACTGAACACTGTGGTGGACATTGCACACAACTCACACAACGTTTTTTGCATTTTCCAATACTTACTCAGCAGTATGATGGCACACAGGAGGATGGCGATGAGCGCGCCGGTGCTGAGACCAGGAGAGCTGCTCAGGGCCTCCGCGTTACACAGCTCCATGTTGCCTTCGCGGTCACAGGTGCACACCCTCACGGTGAGGGTGCCCGTGCTGCTCTGCATGGGGTAGTCGCCGTCGGTGATCACCACGGGCACCAGGTAGATGCTCTGGTGAAGGCGGCTGTAGCTAGCGCGGCGCGTCAGGATGCCGGCAGTGTTGTCTGAGTAGAAGAGAGTTCAGTTAGAATGTCGCCGTAGCACTCCTGCAGCGCGCGGCGCTTCTGACACTTTGCCTCACAGCAGAGGTGTGAATAAAAAACAGGAAAATGAAGTCAACTCATTCTATATACTGTATGGAACTGTTGGGTCTCTGTAATAACATTATAAAGAGTCGGTCTAGACCTGCTCTATTTTGTTAAGTGTCATGAGATGACTTTGTTGTGATTTGGCGCTATATAAATAAAATTGAATTGAAATTGAATATATCACTGAGGAGACAAAGCACGGGGACGAATCTTGGAACTATCAAGCAGGGCTGGGTGACGGGGTAGATTGCTTGTACGCTGGTTCAGTGAATACAGGATCACAGCCAGACACGGTATGTACTACCTGGATTTCCAGCATCTGTAGCGATCGGCAAGAAGGAAACAGAAGTCTCCACACCCTCGAGAATTGATTTCTGCTTTTTTATAGGTCTTGAAAGAGGGATGTGCACCCCCACTTTTTATTTATACTAGAAAAAGGCAAAGAACTACAGTGGCAACGGCCACTATAGACTGGCAGAATCAACTGTAAACAACGCTGCTGCATTGGTTTATTGTTTAATGCCTGTTCCATATCATTTAAGTGATTAATATTAAAGGTCCCATATTGTAGAGAGTGAGATGTCCGTGTCTTGTTTGATTATAAAGCAGGTCTGGGTGCTGTATAAATACTGTGAAAGCATCAAAACGCTCAGTCCACACAGCCCGTATTCAGACGCTGTGCCTTTAAACAAGCCGTCAGGACTTCCGTAAGGTTGTGATGTCACAACTATACAGTCACCGCCCCCAGCAGGTCATCTGCCCCAGGCACAGCACCACCCACAGTTTGTCTCAAACGGCTTGTTTCAGACAGAGGGGGGGACTGAGGGGCTGCATGAAGGGCCAGGAGAAGATACATAAGGACTTTTTTCAACTGTGAATCATGCAGAGCTGCTCTAGTGGAGTCCCAGAATAAAAACACAGAGCTGGAAATGAGCACGATATGGGACCTTTAAGGCACTTGTGTCAAATGTCAAGTGTCACCCACCTCCATTGTCTCGGACGGTGAAGTTGCTGCGGTGGGTCCCCTCGGGGGCCAGGCTGAAGAAGAACTTGTGTCCCGCTGACGGCTCGTCGGCATCGACTGCACTCACTGTCTGGATCCGCTGTCGGAGACACCAAACGCCATTAACGCGATAACCTCCCGGTGGAGTTAAGTGAATTAAGAGCAGCGAATGAGTGGGGAAAAAAGAATGGCGGGGTTAAAGGTTCCTTTCGCAGCGGCAGCACACACTGCCGTCCTCACCGTCTGCGCTGTGAAGGTGCCAACAGAACAGCTCGGATATTATCAGGATCACTGCCGCCTGCGCTAAATAAGCCATTGATATCTCTGTCAACAACGCAACTCATGAGATAATATATTACACCGAAAAACCACACTAAACACTAAAGCTGGGTTTACTGAAACATTTGATACTTAACTTACTATATACAGGTTTCTGATACATATTGTAGTTGAAGTTTCTCTGGTGTGTTTTTTTATTGTCCCCCACAGTGTAAATTTGTCACCACTGGGATCCATTGTAGCCGACTGAACTCAGGCTGAGCACAGCTGCTGTTCTCCGTGCAGAGGCACCCTACAAAGCTACAACTAGCTTTCAAGTCTGCCGTGGGTGAGATCTTTGTATGAAGGGAAAAATTCGGAAACCCTGACTTCAGTGTGGAATATGGGCTTCAGTCACCAGGGTTGACACGTTTCTGTGCCGATACCAAAACAATGAGATATTTTGATATCTTTGTTCCAGGAAATTAAAATATGTTTTAACAACAAGAATAATCATCAAAAAGTGTTTTTGAGTAGGTTAGACTGTATCCTCCATATGTTTTCTTTTTGTTTTTAATTTCTTAGCACCGAATAGCAGACAGATGAAGTTAGCGACTAGCATTTAGCAGCTAAAGAGACAGACACCTTTTCTCATGAGTTGGCGGAGACCAAAAACAGGGCCAAAAACTGTTTAAACTACTGTCATAATACCTTAAGGTCAAAAAAATAAAAATAAATAAATAAATAAATGAATGAATGTAGCTTTGCCATAGAAATAAATACATATGAATGCACTGCAGGGGCCTCTGGTGACTGTATGTTCCTGTCGTTTCTCAGCTGGGGACTCTCTCTCTTTCTCTCTCTCTCTCTATATATATATATATTTATTTTTACTTTATAACCACAGTCTTGTTTAATTGAATGGGAGACACTAGCTGAGAGATTAACGGCTTTAAGAAATAGTTGTGCCAATAACACATACACATGCGCGCGCACACACAGACGCCGAACAAATCCGCTGCCGGAGGGAAGCAGCGGAGGATATCCAGCAAACAAATACCGATGATTAACACTGATGGACAGATGAAAGGGCAGAGGAATTAAGGGATGAAAAAGGATGGCGGGATGACAGGGATGTGAGGAGACCAACGGCGGCAAGCCACCGTACTGAAGAATGTCAAGACGATGTGTGTGTGTGTGTGTGTGTGTGTGGGATCAGCATAGCGTGGCTGTACCTAATTGTGTTTTGTTGTTATATTTAACCTGTTACGTGTGTGTGTGTGCATGTGAGATTACACATACAGATTTGTGTTTTTATTCAATCAATTGTTGCATGATATCAGATGCATGATATGTTTGTGTGTGTGTGTGTGTGTGTGTAAAACCCCTATTTTCAATATTCCCCCATGTGAAAGCTCCTGTCAGCGTCCTTGACAGATTAGCTTGTCAGCCACCACAAAAGAAGAAACCGAGTGGTGTCCAGGAGCGCAGCCAATCAGCTTCACAGCTGCAGGAGTGTGTGTGTGTGTGTGTGTGTGTATACATGTGCGCACGTATAAGCTTGTGTGCTTTAATCACATTAGTTGCATCCCATACAGTATGTGACGAATCATATCAAGAGGTATTACAGCAGAGTACAATCACACTAAGTGCTGTTTAAAGCATTCAAATTCACAGCTTTGACTGACAAAATATCCAATGTTACAGAGGTCTGACAAAGTCAAAGCTGTTCCCCATTGGACAGCGAAGCCAAGGCAATTGGGAGGCTTGAGGGGAAGCTAATTAAAAATGATCTATGTCAATATTTTCACTGGTTCATTGGGCGGGTGGCACAAAACAGCAGGAAATACAAGGCAGCTCTCCATTCGAAAAAAAGCCTAAAAATCCCTCCAAACCAGGAAAAACAAAGTGTTCCTGAGTCGTGTAGACTTTTCATATAGTAAGTGACGCACTTGTGTGTTTCTGAAGTAAAAAATCTTATACGTGTCATATAAAGACGGGAGACATGTTCGCCTATATCCATCAAATGTCACAAAAATACCTAAAACGACAATCTCACTGAGTCAGAATCTTCCAGCTACACCTTCACGCAAGTCATATCATATTTATCACTAGTTCCCGAATCGGCTCCGGTGTTCTGAAGCAAGTACGTCATGAAGAATAAGACGTGCTAAAGTTAGTGGGCTCCAGCTGTTATTTCGATGTGTCACACTCATCCAATCAACACTTATTATTAATGTTGTAGCGGGCTGTGAACATTTGCAATGAGCTATTAATTACCACCCAGCAAAAGGGAACTGTGTCCAAGTTTCCTGCCGACAAAATGCAAATTTTAAAAGATAAACACCGAAATGGATTTTAAAAGGGCCTCGATGCGCGGATTTACAACAGAACCCCAGCCGCAGGCTTGGTTGGACAGCCAATCCTGACGCTTCTCAATCCTGATTAAATTTGATTGGAAGGACAACGTACACCGTACCTCAGTAGATAGTGACTTGATTAAAAGATACATTCACCACTCCTCCTGCCTATATATCTAAGCTATACAGTGTAATATCCACATGAAGTGATAAAGGTGTAGTACCTGACCAGCCTTCGTCCTCTCACAGACGAAGGTTTCGTAGACGGTGGCGAAGGTGGGGGCGTTGTCGTTGATGTCCAGCAGGCGGATGTAGATCTGAACGTGGCTGCTCTGGCGGGGATTATCTGGAGGGCAAACGCAGAAGAGACTTAAAGACTTCATGCCGGGGGGAGAACTTAGCACGCTGTAAGCTATCTGGCGCGACCCCAACCAGTCTACTGAGAGCTACCACTGAGCCTTGTACTCCTGGTCACACATGGTGTCTTTAACCTCTGACCTCGCGCATAAACGTAAAAAAAAGATGAAATATGAGAATGTGAAAGAAAACAAAATCCATTTTTTTAAGATGGAATACACAAAGTGTTTTTAGCCTGTATCCAAGTCGTTGGTTTATAGAGTCCTGGAACCTTCACAGCATGCCTCTGGTCAAGCCAGGAAACCAATGAAGCTCCATATTCACACTTGTTTGTATAATACTGGTACTGATGGGTCATGCTCGTAGCCACACCTAGTTAGTGACACATTTATGTACATGTCTATTAACCTTTTCTTTTACTGTTTTAGCCTAGTGTTCGGCGCATTCGGTTTCTCAGCCAAAGAAAGCGTCTAAACAGTTAAAGCAGACCGTTTCAATGTGTGCATGAATCATTAGCCGACTTCGATTTTGGAACTTTGTAGCCAGAAATAAGTCAAACCTGACAATCGGTAAATAATTAACGGCAGACAGCCAAAACACTACTGCTGGTGGTGTTTGTACGTACATGAAGTATGTCGTTGGTGTTGTAAGGTTATGAGATATCCACGTTCGAAATATGTGCCTCCATCCCAATACAATGTAGATGACTGATAATGAATTTTGTTTCTGCTCCTCGTGTCATTGAAAATGATTTCGCAAAACAGGGTCCCAGCTATTCAGACAACCTGCAGACTTAGAGGCAGATATCTCAGAACCTGGACTGAAAGTATCGACGTGGTTTTAAAAGAACTGACCTTTCACTGTTTCCCAGCCGGTCCTGACACTATACTACTGGCCATTGAATTCCCTCCATGATCAGTAACTGTGATTTTATCTGGCTCCATACATTCTCTCCTCTGCATCAATACATCACTACACTACACCCCCCGCCCCGCCCCCCCCCCCCCAACCCCCGCTGCACTTACTGAATTCGGTGGCGATGATTGAAATATTATGCCAGGCAGTCTCCTCTCTGTCCAGGCTCTTGAGGAGGAACACCGATCCGTTCCCCGGATGCACGTTGAACAGGCGGTCCATGTCAGTCCGGCGGTCGATGGAGTACCTGTAATAGGTCAGACAGCAAGAAGTTAAGCCAGTGGGAGGGAAGAACCACAGTTACCCTTGTATCTATGCAGCCATACAGGGAGTCACCGCAAGGGGGAGAATAATTGATTTCTCTCAGTCTGTGATGGAGGAGAGCCGTGGAGTCATTGTAGACATGTTTAAAGCCTTTAAAGCTATTGAAGGCGCAATATGAGCTCATAAACTTTGCATTACTCTGGGCCCGAACTGCTGAGTGAGGCTGTTTTGTTGCTTCCCACGAGATCTTGTGTGGTGTAAAATGTGCCACTCGCCTTCTGGCCAGATGAAACAAGAGCACAATGTTTTTTTGGGTTTTTTTTTTTTTAATCATCCAAGCGAAACCCTATTAGTTACAGAAAGGACTTCAACAGCTACAGGCCGGTGGCACTGACATCGCACCTGATGAAGACCCTGGAGAGGCTGGTCCTTGTCCACCTCTGCCCCCTGGCGAGCCTGACCATGGACCCGCTACAGTTTGAACCGGGCATCCTCCACAGATCACTCACTCACCTGGAAAAGGCACTGGGAGAATCATGTTCTTTGATTTCTCCAGTGCCTTTAACACCATACAGCCCACGCTTCTGAGGGACAAGGTGGAGCGCAAAGGGGTGGACCAGCACCTCACAGCATGGACTCTGGACTACCTCACCAACCGACCACAGTATGTGCGGATACAGGACTGTGAGTCCGACATGGTTGTCTGCAGCATGGGGGCCCCGCAGGGAGTGGTCCTGGCTCCCTTCCTCTTCACCCTCTACACGGCAGACACACAACTCAGCCAACTGCTACCCGCAGAAGTTCTCTGATGACTCCGCAATTGTCGGCCTCAACACAGATGGGGGCGACAGGGAATACAGAGAACTGACCCAGGACTTTGTGGACTGGTGCCGGCGGAACCGCCTCCACGTATACGTGGGGAATACCAAAGAGATGGTGGTGGACTTCCGCCGGTGCAAACGCACCCCTCCCACACCAGTGAACATCCAGGGAATGGACATTGAGATGGTGAAATCTGACAAGTACCTGGGTGTTCACCTGAACAATGAACTGGACTGGACTGACAACACAACTGCACTGTACAAGAAGGGCCAGAGCAGACTATCTGCTCAGGAGACTCAGGTCTTTTGGAGTGCATATCAGCTGCCGACAGGAAGAAACTGGACAGACTGATTAGGAAGGCCAGCTCTGGGATGCCCCCCCCCTAGACTCAGAGAAAGGCGCATGACGGCTAAGCTATCATCCCTGAGGGAGAACATGTCCCACCCCATGCAGGACACTCTGGCAGCACTGGGCAGCGCCTTCAGTGACAGGCTGCTTCACCCGCGGTGTGTGAAGGAGAGGTACCGCAGGTCTTTCCCCCCCGGCTGCTGTCAGGCTCTACAATCAGACCTGCTCCCAGTAGACCACACACACACACACACACACACACACCGGAATGGACAATACACATATTTCTGAATGCATAACGAATGATGCAATGCAGTACAATCCCTTCACCTTTATTTCTTTCGTTCTGTGAATTTGTAAATTATAGTTGTTTCTTAGTTTTAGTAGCTTTATTCTTTATTGTTTTTATTTATCATATCTTGATTTTCTATTTATGTCTCTTGTTATTGCACTATCCTGTATGCTGCTGTAACAATGCAAATTTCCCCGCTGAGGGATTAATAAAGGATTATCTTATCTCTTAAATGCTTCCATGGAGGATAAATAACATAATAAGTACCGTGTGCCACAGTAAGAAAACATTACATTACATTAACCCACGTCTTCCCTAAAACCAGAATCTGGCACCCAAAACAAATTATAGTATAGAGTTGAAGTCAGGATGTAGCCTAGCCTAGCCAAGTTCAACAAGTACACCTACCAAGCAAGTTTGTTTAACCTGCAAATAAACAGTAATGCTCACTGTTTCCCCCTGTGTTCTGCTTTTATGCTAAGCTAGCTAGGCTAACCAATGTCCTGACTCCGGCTTCGTACATGAGATGCATGAGATTCCTTTAGGGTGTGTTCCGAGTGAACGCGAGGTGTTGCTCCAAGTGGTGCCAATGGACGCGAAGGTGAGTTCACACAAGTTGTTCAACTTCCAGCCAGAAAAGTCTTAAAAGTTGTAAAATCACATAGTCTACATTCGCCGTTTACTATTTTATGAGGCTTTTTCTTGCCATTCAACCATTGCAATGCCAGGGCTCACCTCCCCACATGCAAACCACCAAAGCAAGTTCCCCTCAGACACACTCACAAAATTACGTGAGGACCAAAATCGTCTCCTCCTTCGACCTCCTAAGTGAATTCTTAACCAAACGATTCCGTACAAACTGTGATCTGTAAGGTTGGGGAGGGGGGGGGGGCAGACTTTGCCGCACTGGAAGCTACTGCATTGTGCCCCCCCCTCGCCCCGTTCAATCTTACTGTAGTCTGTTCAAAACATCACAGCTACTTGAAAATATCTTCCCACTGTCTGCGGACTGCTCACAGAGCCTTCTCTATTTTTGAACTAGTTGCTGCATTCAGCAGCTATTCGCGGCTTCACAGCACTCCATAGATAATAGAACTGAGATGCCTTCGCCTTTTGTCTTTTTTTTGCCCGCCTGCCTGTCAAAGTGGATGCAAATTGCTCTATGAACAGGAGCCGCACATTGCACTGTACGTGAACACTGTCTGCGTCAAGGCTGGCCTCACTATACACTCCAAAATATAACATCAAACCGCCATCAGCTGTTAATTATGTACCGTTCAATCTTAATTATTGTTTTTTCCGCAGAGAGATATACGAATCGAGAGGAAAACACTGCCTCAGTACATCCAGGCTCCATCATAATTAGAAAGCACTCAACGGTAAAATAATAGTTCACTGACACAATGTGAATAGATGATACAGTCACATACACAAAGGCACAAACACAGGGATAATTGGAGTGAGTGTGTGTGTGTGTGTGTGTGTGTGTGCCCCCTCATGACATATCATTTTAAGAGAACTCCATGGTTCCGTGCTTGTTTTAATTGGAATATGTTTCTCATCAGTTTGCCTGCTTTAAATGGAGAGAAATGAGGGCTCCGTCCCGCCTGCCACACAGCTCACCTCCTGTGAGTTTATAACACACTCCTCCGTCCATTTTCAGTTCAATCCCACGGCTCTCTGTGTTTACAAATGCACCATTTTCTAGGCTTCATATCAAGTCGTTCGCCGCGGACCTGCTCCTTCGTTTTTTTTTTTGTTTGGGCAGTGACGAAATAAAATGGCTTTCCAAGATCAGGAAAGTTTCGACCTATCCTTGCGCCTCCTAATCAATACCCACCGCAGCACAGCAAATTACAGAGGGCTTCAGGCGCTTTTATTTTGTAAACATCCGAAACTTCCCTGGATGCACTGATGCCGTCTGATTATTGGACTAACGGGAGAGCAACAGAGCTCAAACCACCCTAATGCCAGGCATCAATAATGAACAGCGCTGCGGTAGGGTTTAAATATAGCCCGTAGGTGCAGGTTTCGGTTGCGCGTTGTACTCAGCAGTTTTTCACACACAGCTGTATAGTCCGCAGACGGCTTGGTTTCTAATCTTAACAGTGATCACGACACCACCTATCTTTTAACCCACTTCAAATTCCTCCTCTGCTCTGCTTCCCCCCTTTTACAGACTCTTTATCAGAACTCCTCGCAAGCACTTTAGAGAGTCGACGCCCATTTGAAGTCGAACTTCATCCAACTGCAACGTAGTCTTGCTGGGGTTTCTGAAATAGCAGGAACAGGCTTCCCGTTTTCAGTCTGATATGAGGAGGGATTGCTTTGAGCTCCGACTGGCATCAAAAATAATGTCTAAGTGATTGCTCGTTTTTTTTTTTTTTTTTAGAGACGGCTCAACTCAGAGTCATTTCCTGTTTCCGTGTCAGGTGGGTATCGCCACTGCCCCGCCCCCTTTAGGAGACTAACGGCAGGTCCTAAGTCTGAGAAGTGAACGTGAACGAGCACAGATTACGACCGATTCTGATACTGAATTTTGGAGGGTGGGGGGTATTATAAGACGGATAAAACGAGCTGCAAAATCAGGTGGCGGAGACAGGAAGTGTATACGATTTCATACCATTGTCGCAGCTTGCAATGCGCCATCTTCTGTTATAGAGGATCTTTGGTGGTACTGAAGACTGAGGACCATTTAGCACCCAAACTGGCTAATGCTGACATTTGCTGGTAAACTTTTAGGCCGTTTCATGTGCTACTCGCTGAGATATTTAGCCTGCAAACTGATGCTGATGCTTCCTCTGTGGATGTTTGCTTGGTAGCTCAAGGTACAATACAAGACATGCCCTTATTTGTAGACATGAAGGGGACATTCATTAGAAAGCTAACATAGGTTAACGCAGGCTGTCACATCCCCGTTAAGTGGCACACCACGGATTCACTGTATTTGTCCCGATTTCTCTAAATCCGGAAGTCAGCAGGACATTTCTGCACTTAGGGTTTATTCTGGCTCAGGTTTCTGGTTTCTTATTTTATCATATTTCTATATAATTGAAAAAAAAAAAGAAAAAGAGTGAGTTGGTGGTAATCTAGATAATACATGTCAATCCACCAGAAAACCCCAAACCCAAAATATAGTTGACAGAAGCTGTAGTCCATAAATGGAAACTAAAGTTGGATTTTACGCAATTTGCTAAAACCATTGCTCACTTGGACATGGGAACATCAGCAAATACCTCATAAAATGATAAAGAACACTGTGAATCTAATCTACAGTCAAGGGAATGTAGGAAATGAACTGAAAGTCCAGTGAGACTGGAGCTATCTTTGACATCTAATCTAGTAGTTTAGGATTCTAGGGATTCATCGGTTCATTTTCTTGCCTTATTAGTTCATAAAAATGATACAAATTAGACTGCCTTACTTGACCATGCTGCGAGCTCCATCTGGGTCCATGGCGCTGACCGAGCCCACGCCCACGCCCACCGCGGCGTCCTCCTTCACCTCCATCAGATAGCTGGCCTTGTCGAACAGCGGCGGCTCGTCCACGTCCTCCACGCCGATCCGAACCGTGGCCACGTCTTTGGAGCCCGCAGACATGAAGCGAGGATCCACCTGGGTGTTCTGGACCTGGATCTCCACTGTGTAAGACGGCTTCTTCTCGTAATCCAAAGGCTGCAGGGGCAAAGAGGAAAAAAAACTAAATCTCTGGTTCAATCCCCAGCTCCTCCTGTCCACATGTCGTCCTTGGGCAGCGGCGCTGAAACCCCAAATTGCTCCCGACGGTCAGGACGGCGCCTTGCACGGTAGCTCCCTGCCATGTGTGCGAGTGCGTGAATGAGTTGCAAATTGTAAAGCACTTTGGATAAAAGCGCTAGTACCATTTATTTGGGGCCGAGTGGGCAGTGTGCAAGGAGGTCAGACCTTTTTGCAACTGAACTTCCTGCTGCTGGAAATGAGGTTGACCAGACCTTGTGGGCTGGAAACCAAAATAACGCAGCAGAATAATAAATGACTGATTAGAGCAGCTTCATACGTTGGTGACCCATTATTGAGATTTAGCCAGCAAATACAAATTTGGATACGTTTTGTGGTGACGAGTGGTCATTTTGGATCTGTTATATGGGACATACAATACCAATTGATTGATTGTAAGAAGAATTTTTGTAGTATTATGACAAAACAAGTTAAATAAGGAGTTAGACTAGCCTAAAATTCAGACTGAATTGCATTTATATCATTTTGCATTACATATTAAAAGAAAAGACGGGACCGACGAGCCCAAACACAAAGAGAGTCTGTGTAGGTTTACGTACTATTTCGTGTGTAGCAGCAGGCTTGATCCTGTGCAGAACACCCCATTTACACGTAATCCAGCAAGGGAATTATTTGATTTCACATATAATCTGACTTGATAACTGCAAAGTTGAGCTTCAAGGGCAGGGGATTCATGGAACGTACGGACACATCCCTTTTATTGTTTCAGGGCTACCGACTGTCTGAATGATAAAGGAACCAAAAGAACGGAACATGCTGTTACAGAGGAAGATCTACCGTTTATAAAAAATGTGACATAAAGCAGACTGATTCAATCTGATGAGAAATGATAATGGTGGCTGTTGTTGTCTTTTTTTCTTTTCCCAACAAGAACAAAGCGTCAGATTTACTTCCTTGAAGGAATCCTGAATATTGTCTTTATCTCGTACCCAGCTGACAGACAACCATTACCTCTTTGTTGAAGCCCGCAGACTTCCTTGGGTCGTGTCAGCAGGGGGAACAAAGAACAAAGTTCTAAATATCAATTGGGATTGCGCATCGGTAAACACGCGCGCGCTCGGCGAGGACGCCGTGATTCATTTCTGAAATCCGGCAGCAGAAAAAGTTCCAGTCCTGCGTATTAGTTCGTGCTGCGAAAGGCTTGGACTGGGGGTTGTGGAGGTAAAGATGAATAATTTTAATTTGGTTTCTTTCATCTGTCAAGCATGCACAGGCTTTGCATATTTAACGGTACGAGTAAAACAGAGTACGTGGGCAGGGTCCTTATGAGCCGAGAGTGTGGGATCTGCTGAGTCACTGCTTTAGAATTAATTTGATTGAGCCAATGCCGTGAGAGAAATATCAAGATAATTAAAAGCCAGCCTCGTTGGAGCATGGGCATTAGGAGAGCAACAGATCCCACAATATTTACAATAGGTGCATTTTGACTATACGAGTGGAGTTTATTCTGCTGCTATTTCACTTGCTTTCATATTATATCATTATATTATATATATATTTTTTCCATTATTCTCGTTTGTAAATCTGGCTGTCACATTAGCGCTTCGCAAATAGTTTGATACATGTGATTCTCCTCCTAACTCTCACCTTGCTGACGGTGATGACCCCCTCCTGGGTCTCTTTGTCGGTGGAGATGTCGAACATGTCTATGCCGTCTCCGCTCACAATGGTGAAGTACATCTCGGCGTTCTTCCCGATGTCTCTGTCGCTGGCTTTAATTCTCCCAACTGGAGTGCCGGACTTGGACGACTCGGGAACCCGGAACTGGTAAATACCTGAAAAACACACACAGGGAAACAGGTCATGTCAGTCAGGCACCTGGCTGTACGGCCGGCGCCACTTTTATGCAAGTAATGTGTGGAACCATTTTTTTTGCACTTTGTTGCAAAAGTGGAGCTGCAAATGTCTGACTTCAGCACCCTCAGCAGAAGTAAAAAAAAAAAAAAAAAAAAAGACAGTGCTGCATTGCGTACCAACTAATCCCCCCCCCAAAATTGGTTGGGAACCATCTGGGCCAGGCCACCTGCTAGATTGCGTTATTTTCATGGCCTGCGTTAATTCCTCAAAGATAAGGCCACACTGCAAAAATGCGGTTTATCTGTGCAGCGAGGCGGCGGGTGGGTGGGTGGGGGTTCCAGGGCTGAGGGCTTTGGCAACACAAAAAAAGATGATGAACTTTTGCTGCAACCCGTGACGTGACGACATTCGGCAAGGTGCAGCATTGGCCGATCAAATACACACAAGCGCACATCCCTGGTGGATCCCTCTGCAATCTTGTGACCGTGGTGATGAAAGACAAAAACAGTTCTGCGTTGTTTGGAAGCAGGGCGGTTGCTTTATTTTTGCCAGCCGGCTTTTATCCATTTCTGCAACTTTAAAGGTGCACTGTGTAGCTGTGTTGCATCCATAGCTTGCGGCCTTTTTCTTTGCCGCGTGTCTCGGCTCGCTACCGCCACCTGCACGTAAGCGGAATAGCACGGAACCAATGGCAGGAATGCGTATTGCGTCACGATTAAAAACAAAACAGGCACCCGCAAAAAGGTCCACCGGGTACTTTAAAAGCCCGAACTGCATCCTGGAAGCATGCATGACTGCCGACCGCAGCGTCGTTCTTGATTCAATCAGCAGATGGCGCTAAAGTGAAGCACTCACATCCCTACACACAGTGGCTTTAATGATTCCGAGAAACCTGTGTACGTTGACGTCCCTATGTATTTCGGCGATTAAATCCATTGTAAGGGGGCACAAAAGACATAAAAACGCATCACAGAGAAATTCACCGACCACAGTCCCAAATCTTTGTAAGACCATCCTGAAGGCCGCTGCGCTGCGGCTTCATTCTCTTGCCACGTCTAATTGTGTCAATGATCCACCACCTTGTCATTTGCTCATTGCTGCTTTTTTAACCCTGGAGGGAGGTTTTGTCTCATGTAATCCATCTCGAGGTTTTCCTTTTTTTTGGGGGGGGGGGGGGGTTTGCTTTGTTCACTTAAAGATGTTTGTGCTTCTTGTCTAACACGGCCCTGCGAGGCCCTTTGAGATTGTTACCGGGATTTAAGAGCTGCACGACTACAATCTGACTTAACACAAAAACCAGAACATCAGCACCTGAGTCGGTAAGTAGAGACTTGACTGACTAACTTTAGAGGGTTACACAGATAGGACAGCAAGAACAAAAGAAGCGTTCTCGCCCCCGCCCCCCTCCCTCAAGAAGTTGTGTAAATGCTGATGGAAGCCAGGCGCTGGAACACCGTCTCTGCGTCAGACTGCTGACTATCATCAAAAGACAAACAAAAAAAAAAAAAAGCATCTCAATGTATTTCTTTGTGAGCGTGATGTATCCTTTTGTTCTCTGGAATAAGTGCTAACGCTGTGTTTTATCATTCGTTTTGTTTTTTGTTGCGGAGACGATGGCGAGTCTTCCTCCTCGGTGTGAAACCAACACGGGCCGGGGTGTGTGTGTGTGTGTGTGTGTGTGTGTGTGGGGGGGGGGGGGGGGCAGTCCAAGCGCGCAAACACGACTAAATGAATGCAAATGAGATGTCACTCTGCTATATGAACCTGAGGCAGTCTCATATCAGGATACTTCCCTTTTACTCAGGACGTGTGTGTGTGTGTGTGTGTGTGTGTGTGCGTGCGTGCGTGCGCCATCTCAGAGATCTAGTGGTGTGTATAAACCACTTGAGTGAGTAATTATATGCTGCTGCGACACAGCAGGCGTCGCACACCGTGACAGCTAGACAGTGCTCAACCTGCCACTGTTTTGGTATATTTATGTGTGTGTGTGTGTGTGTGTGTGTGTGTGTGTGTGTGTGTGTGTGTGTGTGTGTGCGTGCGCAGCCACAGAGAGAGAGAGAGATATAAAGGATGCGATCATGTGTATACACAGTGCGCACATATTATCTGGAGGGGGAAGAAACACACTGCAACAGCTGCAGCTGCCATCAGCCACTATCTTATTTAACAAAGGATCAATTTCGCTCCCTTCGCAAAACACACACACACACACACACACACACACACACACACGAACATACAAAGAGAAACCAACGAGCCAAGCCGAAAGAACTGCACGTGATGTAGCTCGCCAAGCCAGACCAATCCAAACAACATAAAAATTAAATAAAATCATTGGAATCCAATTAAAGCTAAATAAATATAATATAAAACATTTTGGTCTGCTGGGACTGTTGGTCAATTCTGAATTGAACGCTTTCCAGGGTGAATTTATGAGGTCAAGTATGCCAAAGTTTAGACGCTGGAGTGGCGTAAACAGGTGGCCAACCAGCAAGCATGTTCGACGCTTTGATTCGGTTGGCTTGACGTTATGTTGTCCGGTGGCCAGCAGATGCTAATACAAGTGGGAGCCTGACGGGAACCACGTCCGGCGAGCCCAGAGGTAAAGGGAGCAGGGGCAGATTTCACCTCCGCTCAGTCTTCTTTTCCGGCCGGTTGGAGGTTGTGTTGCCTCGTGGCTCTGACGCGGACGGCTCTGATTGGGGGAAACGAATTGACATGTGCAGACAAAGGTGCTTGTTTGTTTGACCGCACGTTCTACTTTTATGAGTTCTGCTTTTTTTTTTTTTTTTCTGAGCGAGGACAAGGTTTTTGGGGGAGAAAATGTGTGTGTGTGTGTGTGCTGAGTTAAACAGAAGGATGACGCCACGTGCAATCTGTTCAGCAGATCATCGGGTGATCTCGTTTTTTTTGCACCCTGCATTGGAAAAGGAGACAGCGGGTGAATGGGTGCTAATGCTGGGCGCAGTGACTGTGATTGAACGAGGCAGAGATGGAGAGGGAGAGTTGGGGGGGGGGGGGGAGAAAAAAACAAAACACTATTAGAAGATGAAAAGATGGACGCAGAAAGCCGGAGAGCCGGAGAACGGAGGGGAAGGATTTCTGCCTCCATGTCAATTCATGAGGATTAGACGAGAGAGTGGCTGATGTGATCGAGGCCAACAGAGCAGCAATTTACTCGCTTCTTTTACGTTGCCACGGGCACTGGAACACTGCTGATGGACACACACACACACACACACACACACACACACACACACACACACACACACACACGAATGCTACGATACAGCCTCTTGATGAAAAGCTGCACCAGCTGTTGCTGCGTTCAAACTTCGACGGTTACAATGTGCAGTCTCTGCTAAATTGAGATCAGCACTGAATCAAACTGAGCTGCGCCATTCAGTACAGTTCTGACAGATGTAACTGCTGCGCTAGCTGAATCACGGTAACAGCAAATTAAATGCCGTCGCCTTGACAACGAAGAACAATCGCTTTGCAACGTTTACTTTTTTCTTTTTCTTTTTCCGAGCACGTTAAAGACCATCTTGTAATCTTGTAATCTCACCATTAGCAGGTGTCACTGAGCCTCGGATCACGCGTCCTCACTCGCATTGTGTATTCTGTTGCTTTTTAAGTATCCATCAGTCATAGAGCAGAAAGCAAGCTGGACATCGCTTGATTATAATTTGGCGAGAGATCCAGAAACCAGCCGGGCCTCCCCCCTTCTGGAATTATGAACCGGCCCCTGCGTTCGCTGTGCGTCGGTGAGGTGAGGCGAGGTATGATGTCTGACAAGTTGTAGCCTATGCTCCATGACCGGAAAGGATAACGTGAAGGCTAAACCTCACTGATGTTGTCCTCACCTAGATCTCGACACCGGTGCCTGCAAACGAACAGCTGAGTCGCAGGCGTGCGGTTATACCGTCCGGTTACAGGAAGTTAATCCACAGCCACCAGCTGGAACTGAGCGTGTTCAGTGGCCTTGAATATGAATACGAATATGCACCATGTAAGCATAACATTGACTGAAATAATGTAGTATTCAAACACTAAAGAAATGCAGAGGCAACCTTAATGTCCTTGCCAATTAAAGTTAACTTGTGTGTCGGTATGAGTGTATTCCCAAATAAGTTTTCACTTCGTCAAACTTCCACAAACCGCTTGCCACACAGTCAACCTTTGGAACCCCAGAGGGGTCTGAGGCCCCCGGGGTAGTTGCCTGCTCTGCTCTGATCCTGTCTTGGCTCACAGAGATAAAACAAGTGACATTTCAAAAATTCAACAGCAACATCTTTTTTTTCCTCTTTTTTTTTTTTGTGCTGTTGTTGCTCTGCATAATCCAAAGAACACGCTGTCAGTTTTCATAGGGACTGTTTCTTCAGCTAAAGGTAGTTCCACTGCAACGTGTTACTGCAAGGTCTGGATTATTCAGATCAACCAAACCAACCGAAACCAAAACTATCTACCCGGCTATAAACCACTAGAGGTGCAGTAAGTGAAAAACATGTTGTTTTTTTTGGTGAAATGGCCTTTTAAAGACTATTAGGAGAAAACACTGTCAACTGGTATGACACATATGCCCATTATTGCCCCCCCCCCTCCCATTACATCTATATCATTTGGATAAGCTGTGGCTCATCTTAAAGCACAGTTTTGAGTTTTGCCATATACCCCGTTCAATAATTAACCCCAAATTCAGGAAGTTCCAATCATGAACATTAGATGGCAAAATTGGACAGGCTAATCTGCTCTCAGTCTGAACACCAGTTTTAATGAATGCCCTGTTCCGGATCCATAATTGCATTTATTCTTGTATTAGAGCTGACCACGGTGGATCTGTTGCCATGGGAATCAGCGAATCAAATTAGTAATCACAAGATTCATGCCCCTCCTGAAGCTCTCTCTGGTCTCCACAGGTGAGGGGAAGGCAAAAGCTGTTTCATTCGCCAAGACGCTGTACGTGTCACTTTAAAAGGGACACTCCGCCAATTTTACACGAGAAGCTCGGTTTACTAGTCACGAGGAACGCTCCTCAGCCTTTGGAAACAGTTGCATAAAGTAAAGAGGGAGCGCTAGGAAGTCTGAAAACATTATCTCACTTTAGGCTTGGAGACTACACGCAGAAGAAAGATGCAATCACGTTGCATTATGGGAAACGTAGGACCCAGTGCTTTTGGAGTTTGGACTTTCACCAGGGATTAAACGTCAGGATACCCTGGCTAGGTGAGCGTTGCGTTCAGGATTGGAGGTGGCCATGTTGAGTTACCTGCACTTCACATTATCCTTTAACGCATGTTAGCCCCTGTATAGGATAAAATATGCCACTGTTGAAGGTCACGTCAACGCCTGGAATAAAGAAGCTACCGGAATGTTTCCAATTCATATTTCGTGGGGTCACAAATGTTCGACAGCATAGTGCCGATGAAGCGATCAGCCCCGATTGTTTCACTCGTCGCTAGAAAGTGAATCGACAACAATTTTGGTAGTTGGAATGGAGCCATTTTGTTGGTCAAAATGAGCAATTTGATGAGGTCCCCTCGGGCTATGGGGCATTTTGAATGCCATTTCCTGACATCTTATAGAAGATGAACTGATTAATCAGAAAATGATATTAAAAACATAATCAAAATAACCGGATGTTTGCAGCCCTCGACCAGTGCCAGTCCAAACTACAATATCAAGCCAAATTTGGAGAATGTATTATTAATAAGACAGTGCTGTTGTTCAATCCACAATCAAAGCCCGTCTCCCCCTAGCTAACACACACCACAGCAGGGGTCTGGAGAGAGTTTGTGCTTCTTGGTACAAAGCCCACATGTTTACAGTGAGACCGTTCCTGTGATTAAGGATTAATTAAGTTGAATGAATTTAGAAGGCTTTCGGGGGGAGAATGAATGTTACCCGGACTAATTCCCCTGGACGGACGCACAAAGCTGGTGAAATCATTTTCCAGAGGAGCGCTGTTTCGTTTCTCCAGCAGATAGTCCTGGACTTTGATTGGATCAATACGCTGCGCTCCTGCTGAGATGGACAGGGTGAGTCATAGAGTTAGTTAACTTCATTAAGTCTACTGCTATGGCTGTAGTGCAGCGATTTCTGGCCTCTGAGCACACATTTCAGTTCATACCGAACCCTGCGAACCCTTCTCACTGCTGGAGCACCTCTGGATCCTCTTCCTTTGACCTTCAACTTAAACCATAGTAATCTTCATCTTGGAACATCTTTGCATCTTCGGATTCTCGGACTCTCTTCCTGGCCCTGGCTTTCAATTCCTCGACCACCGTTCGGTCGTAAACCACAACCATCTCGGCTTGGATACCTAACCTCAACCTTTGTTTGCCTTGGTTCGCCCCCACTAGTTTCTTGGATTCTCAAGTCTCCCATCTTTCCTCTCCCCCTGCCACTTAGCAGTTTGTTGGCTTCTCCACATGGTGGTGCGTGGAGTCTTTGAGATACGCGTGTCCTACCTGTGCTGTGTCTTTGGCTCATGGACATGGATGAGGAAAACCACAGAGACTCTCTAAAGGTGCATTCAGACAGCTGCTCCCTGATCCCTCCAGACTCTGTACCATACACCACAGGCTGCTACTATCTACCCCCTATAATCTCATCATATGACATGATTCGTTTAGCAAGTTTGGCTAACTTATATTAAAAACATTGTTTATTGGTCCAGACTGGAGAATTTGCTCCAATAACGATGATCTTCTTCACTAATTCAGGAACTCAAATACATGACTCAGAATCAGCCTCTGCATTGTTTCCCTCGGTGCGGCTTCTGTGTGTTGCCATGGTCACACGGAAAGCGTTGAACCATCATCAGCCTCGACGGCAAATGGCCGGGCTGCTGCTGACCGCCGCGTTTACACTGAAATCAATGTGAGGCGGCGGTGGCGACCGCTCGCTGTCTGGAAAGACGGTAACCCTAACCCCCACAGATCTACATCAAGGGCAAGTGCGCTTCCCTTGCTTACACTGCATAACTTCAGTCCTCAACAAACGACTGGACAGATGAGGGGGCGTTTAAGACCAACTTTGCTTCCTGAACTTCTGCATCTCCGCTGAGAGACTCGCAAAGGACTCTTTCTTTGTCATGTTTTTTGGGGCGTTTGAAATGACAGCAAAGCAGCGGATCCATTTCATGACTTTAAAACACTCTCTGCAGCCGTGAGAAACGGAAAAAGTCCCGGAATCAATCGCATCAGCTAAGAGAAACCCCCTCATTATCTTAGCAATGTTTGCTCCACTTTCACAAGCAGTCAGTAAGTGACACATGCACTGTATGTAATTATAACCAGCAGTCGCTCCTCAACTCAATGACCAAGATTTTCCATTACTGTATGCACATTGTGCTGCCCTCGTAATATCCATAATTTTACGTACATATTACGCATGTGCTGCCATTTAAATGCAACATCTTATTGATTCCTGAGGGGGACATTTGATTTGTGGACATAAACTCAGCGGCATTTCGGTAATTCTGTGACTTTTGTTTCCACATTCTGTCCATTCCTTTTCCTTTTTGCAGCGCTGTTCCATTTAAAGTCAACAATTAATAATATTTAACAAGGTCTGCGAAAACATAACATAAGTCATTACGGTGTGACTCAGGGCCGCCATCTTACTCTGAACGAAGCGGGGCGGGTTGTCGTTGACGTCTGTGAGGGTGATGTTAACCACGGTGGTCCCGGTGAGCCCTCCTCGCTGTCCGGCCATGTCTTTAGCTTCAATCACCACCTGGTAGTGCTCCCTCTGCTCGCGGTCCATGTCACCGGGACCCAAGGCCGTCCGGATCAAACCTGGACAAAAACAACACATGCCTTTTGTCTCTTTTCACATTGCTTTGTCCTCATCTTCAGGTAAACATTGAGCAATCAAAGAACTTCCGAAAGGTTTCCTACTGAAATGTATTTCTTAAGGTGAGACTACGGGGGACACAGCTGACTTTCTCTGGTAAAACAGGTGTATTGTGCTCTTGTTTCCTTTGTGGGTGGTTGAGAGAAGAACTCATCCACAATCTGTTATACTGATATATTTTTTTTTTTTCCAATCACTACACAGCTTGTTACACATCTTCTGCAGATAAAACCAGGCACATCTACAAATGGTATTTCATCTCATAAGGATCTGTTTTACAAATTACTGCTACTTTTTATTTGATTGGGTGGGTGAAAGTTCTTTTGCGCGGCTAATTTGGGCTGGTTTTTATAGCATTTGGGTGGCTTATCCAATAAAAAGTTAAGCTATATTAAATGAATTCATTCATTAAATCAAACACGATTTTTGATACTATTCTGCATTTTTTTGTGTGAAAATAGCCATAAAATGTATTTACAGTAATGACCTCTCTATTGATTGGTGGTGGCGGAGTCCGCCATTCCCGCGCTGGATCCAGATTGTCTTCGCACGCAGGGGATTGACAGGAGACGATGCAGCATGTAACCCATCATCATTTCCTCTCATTGATATCAGCCTCACTGTTAACTGTTAGCGCTCTGTACTTCATAGCAGAGCTGTTACTGCTGTTGCTAATGCAAACAGAACATCCCACTGCTGCTGTTTCACATTAAAAGCATTTGAACTTTAAAAGCATTTACAACTTTAATGCACAGATACGAGATTGGTATCGGCCTCTTTGAAAGCTTTTAAACTACTCCTTTTATTGCCATGAGTTCTTGAGCCGCACGTTTGCCATTTTTTTTTGCCTCTTGTTGTTCTCCACATTCCACTTCCTCTCAGCATCCAGAGAACATGGTCTATCATTACTGCCTAATCCACGCGAGCAGTAATCTGGCCATGGCCCTGACTCCTCTATTTGTTAGAAACAAACAGATGAGCCGAGAGAGGGAGATTACCGCGCTGATTATCTAAATGGATGGATAACTTTTTTTATTTATAGGGAAAGTACAGAAGATCAGGAAAGGGTTGAGCCGAGCTGTGTTTTTATTTTATGATAGCGGATTTTCACAACAAACCCATTTTTTTTTTTCTTTCAGTGTGGTAGGAACAAAAATGTGAAGGGTGAAGGTGCAAAAAAGTGCATTAACTTTTCATTACAATTTATTTCTTTTTTTTCTTTGGGGGGCTTTGGCTTAAAATGAGATATGGAGCTGCAACGAAAAAGAGCCTCTTCTACCTGAGACACTGTTTCACGAGCACTGATTCACTCTGTTTACAAAAAATTCGATTCTGGCGTCGGTAAAGACACTTTCTTCCACGGATGAGCTGATTAAGAAAAGTGAAATGTAAAGTCAGCAATCCAACTGTGAACGACATCCAGTATTTGAGTGTAATAAGCTCCTGCTTAATGTAGGTTGTGGCTTTAATTCACTCTTTTGATGCTATTTGTTGTCATGCTAGCAAAGCAACAAAGAAGTCCAATGCTTTGTTTATATATTCATTTTCAGATATGCTCATTTATTGTCTTACCCGATTCAGATGGACAGGCTCATACCAGTTTAATCTGTTAATTTTTTTTTTTAGCATAGCTTAGCACAAAGACTAGCTTGAAGGAAACACCCTGACATTTCCCAAAATGTCAGTCTGCTTTAATGCACACCTCCTGCTGCTATTTCCCATTGCAATGTTTTTTTCTGGCGAAACACTTTTAAGCTCTTACTTTGAAGCAGCTACAGGAAGTATTGACTTTAGGTTAGCATCCGACTGCTTTTTTGGATAAAAAAATAAATAAAAGAAAAAAATTATGTGCATCTAGATGGGGATAGGCACCCCAAATGAAGTACATTCTTGATCTTAAAAGGGGGGCGAAATTACTGGTGCTGTGCCAACTCAAATGGTCAATTTCAGTTGAATGTACATTTCCACTGCACTAATTCCATTGGTACAACAGACTCTACTGCTCTCACTGTCAGAAATAGTTTCATAAACGAATTATTTCAGTTTTACATCAATAAAACGTTCAGGTTTTTCACATTAAAAGCTTTCCAGGAAAGGTGTAATTTCCTTTGACCAGCTAGAAAGCTTTTAATGTGAAACTTCAGAGCCGGGAGCGCTGAGTTTCATTGATGGTAACTTAGCAACTATCCAAAAACTGGATGTAATTATTGAATGAGAACTGAGAGTGGTGAGTATGACGTGACTCTGATGTTGTGCCACTGGAACTGGTGCTGTGGAAATGAACCTTATGCTAAATGTACCAAGACAGGGAGTCCCAACCACCCGGATAATGGCCTTTTCTCTCTGCCGCGGTCGGGTAGAAGGTACCAGATACACCAAGCCAGCACCGAGAGGCTCAGGAAGAGCTTCTACCCTCAGGCCACTAGGATCCTAAAATCCAGTCTCAGCAGTACATTTCATTTGTTCAGGGCTCGTAAAGACTCATAAATCGCGTCCGTAAGTTTTGTTTCTTTACACCTACACCTACTGACGTTTATGTCCCTCTGCATCAGCATGTGGTACCGAGTCGTCTCACTGTTCCAACTGGGAGTGATAACCACTGCCCAAGACAAGGGGACTGGGATTTAAAGGATGATTCTGTCAAACATACCTGTGTTTGGGTCCACGGAGAAGTACGGGTGTCCCTGGCTGATGCTGTAGACCAGCTTGGCGCTGTTCCCATACATACTGTCGTCAGCGTCTGTGGCTGTCAGCTGGATGACTGACGTGCCTGAGGGATACACGTTGGCATGACTATCGCTGACAAATGTCCAAAGATCTGGGCTGAAAAAATTAAGAAACGTGATTGAAGCTACACGGAAAGCCCAGCAAGAGTTGCCCTTACCGATATCGGACCTCTCGGGTACGCTGCCGGTGTACACTTCTTTGCTGAACTGAGGCTCGTTGTCGTTGATGTCGTGGAGTTTGACGGTGAACTCGGTCTCGGGCTCCAGCTTCTGGCCCGTCCGTTTGTTGACCACCGTGGCTCTGAGGATGTAAAAGGCCTTCTCCTCGCGGTCCAGGCGGCGCGTGGCGTGCAGGTCGCCGTTGTTCTCGTCAATGACGAAGATGGTGCCGGCCCCCTCGCCGGACAGAACGTACTTGACCAAGCCATTGCCGTAGTCCTGGTCCGACTGGAGCTGCAGGTGGACGCGGGAGCACATAAGAGAGTTTCAACATACCATAGTTCAACTCCATTTAAATACAGCCCACTTTTTCACTATGGCGTACTGTTTAGGTCGGGTAACACACCCGATCATGCCTTTTATTATATATATAAAGCCACTCTCGGTCGTCCCTCTGTTTACAGAGCTAAAGAATTCAAATTCAATTCAAACACACCCAGTAATGGACGGAGAAAAGAGGTTTTGCTGTCCAATTTGTTTTCATTTTCAACACCAAATGTTCATTGTGAATGCTGGGGAGATGCAGTACAATGTTCTTTATTTACTTAGACTTTACTGTATTCATTATTAATTAACTGTCCCTTATGTATCAGTAGCCAGAAAGTAGAGATAAAGTACATATAAAGTAGATTGTTTTATATATATATATATATATATATATATATATATATATAGTAGTTGTATTATTTTATTAAATTGTGACTTCTTCTCCCTTAAAAGAATGACTTTATTCTCAAAATCTTATGATTTATGACTTTATTCTTGAGGGATCCCCCCACCCTCCCCCCATAGTCTGTATGGGCCC
The DNA here is from genome assembly GCF_043641665.1 of Enoplosus armatus. Classification (NCBI taxonomy): domain Eukaryota; kingdom Metazoa; phylum Chordata; class Actinopteri; order Centrarchiformes; family Enoplosidae; genus Enoplosus; species Enoplosus armatus. The sequence continues at coordinate 22,331,554 of NC_092193.1, read as the reverse complement.
CCAACATGCAGGGAGACTCACTACAAAAAGACGAGTGTATTTTCATCATAGGTAATACATGCTTCATTAATAAAAGGTGCAAAAAATTAAAACAAATCAAACAAATTAACAAATTAAAACAAAAATGTTTGAGGGATGTGCATCTCCACGCGGCTCTGTTTCGTTTCGTCGTGTATAGTTCGTGTACATGCTCCTTCATTACCACTCACACACACACACACACACACACACTGCAGTTCATTTTGACTCAACCCCCCCCCCCCCCCCCACACACACACCGTCCCGTTGCTGCTAGTGAATACTCACTAGAGGACCAAACGTGGATTAATCCGGCCCTCGAAAAAGAACAGATGCACTATTTCATCCTGGCTAAGCAGCTGGAAAGACTTTTAAACCCCCGTCTAAACTGCAGGTGCCTCAGTGGTTTCCCAGGCCGTTGCAATACAGTGTTTAGCCTGGAAGTGAGTGGAAGTGGATCTCTTTATTTGCACCTGGCAGCCTTGACTCAGGCGGAAGTAGTCAAGGATAAATACCCGAGGGTAGACAGGCAACCCAATAGAGATAATATCCGATACAGTTGGGCAGCTCCAAAAGCAGTGGAATAACGTCAGGTCAATTTTATTTCTGCAGCCCAACATCACAAATCACCCTCAAGGCCACATTTAATGGCAAACCGTCTTCCAGTCATCTTCGGGCCATTTCTACATCTGAGTTGCTATCTATCGTTGTTCAAGGAGTCTTTAGATTTAATCGTCTTAAACAAAAAGGGAAAGCTGGACACGACCTTGAAGACAATCTAGCATGGCCCTGTCAAGGCTAGACAGAGGAGGTCTACAATGGGACTGTTCAAATGTACCTCCCAATTTTGCAGGTGTCTGAATGCGTGTTTTGAAGGGATACTGCGAGTCCTTTGCAAATCATCAGAACTAATGGAGGTGAAGTGGCGATATCTATTGTGATCCAGGGTGTTGTAGAAGTGTCAGACTGAAATGAATCGATGCAATGAGCCAGTGCACTTTACTTTCCTGTGCCAGCGAGGCAGCACGAGGCCCAAACAGACATGGTGTTTGAGCCCTTCTCTCAGGTTCATTTCAGTTTGTTTAAATTTAAACTCTCCCGATACAGCTTCCCTCCTTCACATCTATGTATGGAAAGGGCTTATTGATGGAACGAGGACGGCAGCGCATAAGAGAGGACGGACAGGCCAGCGGACGATGGCGACGGGCTTATGTAAGTCAGCGGCAAGGAAGAGCAAAGGCGGAAACACAAAAGAGGGGCCGGGGGTGGGCTCAAGACGGAGAAACAAAGCAAGAATCTTCTGAAGGCAAAAGCTGTGGCTGAAAATGGAGAGAGAGAGAGAGAGAGAGAGAGAGAGAGAGAGAGAGAGCCGCAGAAAGCCAGAGCTTGTGTTGCGCCTGAAGGAGTAAACATCTATCGGATCTGCAGTGAGATCTGCTGTTTTAACTGATACCTGCAGCAATAACCCGACTCGCTCCCTCTTCCCCTCTTGTCTTTGTCTGTATCTCTTGACCGCAAGTGGCTCGCTGTTCACCTTTCATCCCTTCATCCCTGCTTTACACCTTCAGGCCAGGTGTTGGGGCGAAGCCTTTGATTATACGTGTGTGTGTGTGTGTGTGAGCGAGCCATTGTAGCTGCTACTCTTCCCACTACCTGTGGAAAGTGTACTTGCAAACATCTCATCCAAACCTGATATGTCATACAGTGTTTTCCATCTACCTTATGTTATATGATGGCCGGATAACCTGAACTGATTCTGAATCTCATGTTGATTATTGTGAATTATGGCACAGATGCAGGCTGATGTACAAGCCTGCCTGGCCAACGGTGTAGTGTGAAACTGCGCACAGGGTGTTGCCATGCACTTCATCCCATTGTAGTGCAGAGTGTCTCTCACTGTATATGTAACCCTTACCCTAAAAACAGTCAGACTCCCCTGACTCCCCGCTGCTCCGGCCTGTGTGCTGATGTTCTTTGGTATACATCATCTCATAGACAGAGAGGAAAACTTGGGGAAAATGCAGCAAAAGTTATAAAGCAGAGCCCCAAAAAGACGTGCTCGGAAACAATGCCACTGTGCCTGCCGTTTGTAGCCAGCAATCTGAACGCGGGCTTAAGACCTATACTGCAGCCAGCCACCGAGGGGAGGGGGAGATTGAGACGTTTTTTGGCTTCACTGTCGGGGAGCTGTCATGTCGTCCATCTGCACCTAACTGTACCTCCTATCAGGCAACCAACAGCACCTGTAGCTGCTGTTGCTGTCTCATAATAATCAATCTAATTGTTGATTATTATTGATAGAAATGACAGAATACCGGCTGTAAAGTATTTCTGTTGTAAAGGTATCACGCAAGTGATGGTACGACTGTCATTTCACAGGTAAATAAAAAAAATCTGACCTGATGATGATGATAGATTTAACATTAGGGGGTTGCTTAAGGCGGTAGGCGACCGTGGATGTCTGTACCAAACAAAAACATAAATAACCCGATTCAAAATCGGGAAAAGACTTTCAAACATGAGCAGATTTTCTAGACTATTTCTACACATGACCTTTTGGCATGCACACCAACACTACTTGGGGTGTATATCAGCCAACAGAGTGACCTAAAATGAATGTAAGTGTAGGATTCAGATTTGCAGATTCACAAAGAACAAAATCTAAAGATAAAACCAGGCACTGTAAATAAGAATGGTTTCATCACTTTTTAGCACTAGAGCAATAAATAAATAACCCTCCTACCTGCTTCTGGGGTTAGGGCTGGCTACACCGAGGTTAAAAATTACAATGATTTTCTGTGGGTTTGATGAAAAACGAGCTCATTCGGTTGTACCACACCTCAGCGAGAGGCTCTGCAACATTCTAGCCAGCGAAACACTGCAGCTCTGCAGGTCTGGAGGTGCGCAGGGACTTGGCAAATACTGTAGCTGTGGATCATCCGTCAATAGTTGCAGGTTGTGTGTGGAATCGCTTCACTCATACCAAAAAAAAAAGAGTCAATCAGTCGTCAGGGATCAAAGGAGTGGGAACAGGTGGGCAGGTGAACGAGCGGGAAGGTGCAGGCGACTGCGGGGCTGATGAGGGAAGTGAAAACAGGTGAGCAGGTGAGTGGGGAAGTGTGGCGGGGGAAAAAGTCCGAGGGCATCTGGTGGAGAAGAGAGCTGGGGGGCTGACAGAGAGGGTGCGGCTGCAGGAAGGGACCTCAAAGCAAACCGTGACCATGTGAATGGAGTACAGTAATTGCACGTGTGGAACAAATACTGGAATGCCGCACTAAACTGAATTAAAATGATCCCTGCAGTGGAGAATAATGCCTTTAATAAACCTTTAGTCTCTGGTTAGGCTGGACTTGCTGTAGATGACGGATGATTCTGGGAACAACTAAACCACTCTAAATACTTTTTTTTTTTTTTTTTGTGCACAGCTCTGATGAGACTGAGGGGATAATTAGACTCTTCCACACTTGCACCACTTTTCAAAGGCTGCAAAAAGCTATTTTTTTTCCTCAGGGTCTTCCTGGTTCACTGCTGATAACCCCCCCACTTAACCGCACACACACACACACACACACACACGACAACATTGCAAATCAGCAGTCTGCAGGGATGGGTTGCACTTCATCTGCCTGGTTCTGGCGCGTGAACAGGATGATTTGTGTCACCGGGGCCAAACAGCGACGCAAGCAGACGCTGCTGCTGCTTCCCGTGTCGCGGAGTCAAACATGCAGAGAATCGTCAGCGTCTGTAGTCCTTCACATTTCCTTCCAGCCACCTTTGAGAGGGATTAGTTAGGAAGACTCATGTTATTTTGTCACCCCCCCCCCCCGAGCCTGTCAGCTGGAGGAATTATTGAACAGACTGTTGAGCAGATGCAGCGATAATGTAGCACGCGTGCAGAGCGAGCGTCACATGAAAACTGCGTGAGCATTCAGCGCTATCGTTTTCAAGACCAGTAAGGACCGAAGGTAGCACACAAAGTATTGTACTGTTATAAAGTTAAAGGGTCAATTCACCCACATGACCACCCCCAATACAGTGGAGGTGAGTGGCATTTTAATTACTTCCGCTAAAAGCATTCCATTTTAAAAAGTCAGTTGCTTAAATCCACAGTATTGTCCTGGTTTCCCGGTGATCATGATTCAGGACGTGGTGTTCAGGTGATGCACAAAAAAAACAAAAACTGGGTTATTAATATCTCCGTAAACATGATTCTAATAATATGTTTCGGATTGTCTGTGGTGGTGCAGGTGTGTCTTTGTCTCCTCCGCATCCAGCAGATCTCAGGTCATTTCAAATCAACGTCACCTGAGGAGGAGCTCAAGTCGCTTGGTTCCTGGCTGCGCGGACTCGCCTGGGTTTTAAGCTCTCCATCTGATCACCGGCGGATGGAAGACAAGTGTGGCAATAACAGTGTTTGTGGTTTTTTATTTTTACTTGATAGTATCGAGTTGACAGGAAGTGGGGCCCCCAGTACGCTCCGTGTCCCAGTTTATGTTGGAATGCTGCAGGTAGCCTATTCAGTTTTCTCAAAGCCAGGATAAGGGCTTCTCCAGGTTTATGAAACCAGGTTTTATTTACCCGGGTAACAAGTAACTTGGATACTCCAAAAACGTTCTCATTCCTGAAACTATGTCAGGTTTATTCTCTCTCTCTCTCTCCCTCTGTCAACTGTTTTCATATGGATTACGATGTTGGTAGAAAATAGTCCCTTTGAAAAATGTCCTGATTTATTCTCCAGAGCAACAGGGACGAGGTTTTTGGAAAGAGCCGTTGCTTGAGAGTTTTTTTAAATGTAATTTTTAATGCTTTTTAAAGCACCATCCGAAATTCCACTCACCTCCATTGTGCCGTGTGACATGGCTGAAGACCTCAGAAAAAGGGGAGCTGGGATTATTTTGTCAAACGCCTGTGATACCTTCATGAACCAAACATGGTCAGGCAGCTTTAATCAGAATGGCCTGCTCGATCCAACATACCAGATATCGTCACCTTCCTAAAACAATGGCCTATGTCATTTTTTGCCTAAGTCACCTCCTCGTGATGCTGGCCACCTCTGGTATCCTCAGTTGAACAGATCATGCCAGTCTACCCCTGTAGTATAATGACCTGAGTGTCAAGAGTGTGACTTAGGCCGTTTTATTTTGCCTAAATCAGAAGACGATGTGACTTTTTACAAGCTTTTCAAGATGGCGGCCGCTTCAAGAAGAAGGAAAATCTACCGAGCCGCTGAAGTGATTTCCATGATTCAGGGCTCGTCCCCTGTTGGTAAGTGATGAGGTTTACTGTAATATAGGCTAGGCTGTAAATATAAGTCCATGAAGCTAGCATTTAGCAAAGAGTGGAAAGGCTCCAGAATCTGTGGCTGTTACAAGTGATCGGCTTTCTGTCAACTCTTTCCATCTACAGTTTCATTTTTCCCACATTACATGATCTAATTAAGAAAGACTTGAATACCGTATTGTAATCTAACAGCTAGAACTGATGTGTATGACTAAAAAATTACAAAGGATCCTCTTCACTTTTGTGTTTTTATTTAATGAAAATCTCACTAAGTCCTTTATTCCTCTTGTGTTACATAACTGACAGACATTGTTATTAGTGTGTCAATAGTCATCTATTGTCATAACCTTTTCTGAGTGAAATTATGAATAAATATCATATATTCAATATTTGGTTCAGTTTTTTGTGTTTTGTCTGAAAAACCTGAAAAAATGAGGTAGGCCATTATTTTAAGAGGGTGTCGATATACTGTAACTGTACAACTGCAGCACCAACAAGAGTTCTTGCCATGCTGTTTACACGGAGATATCTGTCCCTTTACTAGAACATCTTTGGGTGCATTAGTCCACTGGGGGAGATCGTTGGCAGGGCGGGTTCTTGGCAACATTGGATTTTTAAATGGATGTTTTGCATCGATGTGATGAAGCGCCCCTTTTTGTCAGATATTTAAAGTAATTGTGCAGAATGAATGAATATATATAGACATACATACATGAATATCACGACACATCGTATTGTGGTATAAAAATACATAGAGTATGTATATATATATAAATATCACAACACCATGTATTGATGTATCGTGATATGTACATTTACATATATATGTAGCGATATGTAGTATATGGAGTATTCCATCTATATTGCCCGCTCCACAGCTTGCTCTCTATCTAAAGTTATGCTGACATTTTACAGACATTCCACATAACCGCTCTTCAGCCGTTGCACAAAGTGAACAATTCACTCCGCACATCGCACCGAGCCTCTTCCATTCATTATTTAACACTGACATAACAACCCGAAAAAACATCAAATAACGTCCATCTTTACTGTATCATCTCTGTATAATATATTCCGCTCCAAGCAAGTGTCCAGCGGTGAGGAAGCGGCGCTGAATATTACCGTTTCTACTTAGCTGTCAACGGAAATGTCTTTGCTTTTCTTCCTCAAGTCGACCTGCAGTGTTTCACCTTTTCACTCGGCTTGTCAGCAGACTTTCTCTTTACGCCGACCCTCCCATCTTTGTCTTCTCACAGTCGACTTCTCGTTCTCTCCTTGCTTTCCTGTTGTTCTTTTGTTCTACCTGTCCTCCCCTTCTCAAGTTTTCTTTCAACAACACCTTCTTCCGTGCATATTCGTCACATTACAAAACCTACTATTTCCTTTGCTTCCCCTCCCTCCCTCTCTCCCCCTCTCTCTCCCCGTCTCCCTCTCTCTGTCTCCTTTTGATCCTCGCTGCCTTTTCTCTCCAGCAGTGTTCAGTCTGATTCGATCTGTCAGTCGGCAGGGCTGCAACACACCTCCGTGCTTTCACCTAACGCGAGCTGGCGAAAACTTGCAGACATTTCACCACAGTGCCTTTCCAGAGCAGAGTACGCTTTCCGGAGTCCTTATGTGTCCCCAGATCGCCGTCTCCGCTACCATATCTCCACTGCACCGCTGTCTCTTGCAGTTTTTCACAATCAACCTTCATGCTGACAGTGGTAGCACATTTATTAGGTACCACAGAAAGGCCTTTTCTTCTCGTTGCTATTTCTAACTTTTATTGAAAAGCCCTGCAGCAGTGGGCCTAACTCTGGCGGTGAGATTCAGAGATGTGGGGTTACACTCACATGGATTTTTCTGTTGTTGTTTTTGTGTAATCTTTGTGTAAGTGATTTGGAAAAAGTGCTTGCCATGGTGGGTAATCTTCTTAGGGATTGGGCGATGACCAACTATACCATATGTGCATATAGGGATGTAATACTGGGATGTGCTGTTTATATATGGTACGGTAAAACAATGCAGGAAAGACAGCTTAGGATAACGTTCTTTACCGCTATTATCGCCGTTGGTTTCCACAAACATGTGGAGTGGACACAGCAAAAATATCCATCAATACACATAAATGCATTCGATGGCCATCAAATGAAAAGATGACTACATGTAAGGGTTATTTTAGAAGTTTATATCTGTATCTATTATAAAGCCAGGCAGCTTGGACTATTAAAGCGTATGTATGACAGTGAAATTAAAAGGGAATCATAATACGGACATAGAACTGTGTTCCTGAAAATATCAGGAAAGATCGTCTAATGCTGACGTCTGTTTGGAATTTTGTACAAGTTGCTAGTTTTACACAGACTTCCTGCAGGTGTTAAGTTCACTGTTTAGGTTCATTGTACAGTTTTTTATACAATGAATGTAATGAAATATACATAAAAGATATTTCAAAAGAAGTAGGCTACATTTTCCCCTTTTTTTGTCATTGAATGTGGGTGGGGGCCGTTAGTGTACATACACTGGTAAAATCTTAAGGACAGCCAGCAATTAAAGGATGATTCCAGTCTACTTCATCTTCGTCTTTTCTGTTGGCTATGATCACACCGTACTCTACCTATTTAAACCGCTGAGACCTGGGAACCGAAGTGTGACGGGTCAGGAGACACAAGACGGATCGGACGGATTGTTATTTATCCCGATGGCGTGGACCACTCTATGATGGGCTAGCTGCTCATGTTTTTGACCCCTTCTAGTTGCGGCGTGAACGCGCCACACACACACACACACACACACACACACACACACACACACCTCAAAGCTCCTTATGTTACGTTATTTTTTTGTTTGTCTTCCTATTCCGAGTACTTTTGGGGTTTGGCTCCCAGACGACAAGCTCAGCTTAGGCCCACGGTTGTTTGTTATTTGTTGTTTACTGCCTGGAAAGGCAATGCATGCTGTGCAGCTGTATAACTGAATATTAATAAATTGGATCAGGGCTGGATAAATATTCTGTATTAGACGATTCTTAAATGTCTGCACTCCATGGTATCAGGACACGGTATTAATGTTTGCCTAACCATATTGTTGCCTCTGCTATACACATCCCACATCCCTACTAATCTGTCTCTCAACCATATTGTTGTCGCTAAAGCATATCTGAAGCACCCAGCAGACCCCCCGCGGTGGAAGCAGCGCCCCAGCAGGGGAGGAAAAGTCTGCTGACTCCTCTTCCTTCCCTCCGTGTTTACCTCAATCACGGCGAAACTCTTGTTTGTTTCAAAGTTAACTTTGTTTTGTAGCTGTCAAGACAGCCGGCCTCACACAGAGTGGCACAATACACCTCCCGGCATCTGGCTACTGATCAAACAGCACAGCTCCGACTATCATCACGCTGCACTGTGTGCTAACTCCACTAATAGGCCTACGAGTGAGAAACTCCTCTTGATGTTGCCAGTGCAGCCGGTTAGACGGAAAATCCCTGCGTAACCTCAATATGCCCGCACAAAGTAAATGAACATGAAACGCCTTATTACGAGGGCAGTAATACGCCGACAAACAGCCTGCGGCTAGGGCGGCCACTTTTTATTCAGAAACATCGGGGGGAAACGTTCATATCAAAACTGCAATGACCTGCTCCAATTCAATATTTACAGCCTGTAAGCGCAGCAGGCCGCTTGGAGTCGCAGTGATCCAGCAGAGGGCGCTCTGACAGTTCACTATCAGCTTGACCTGTTGCATGCCCTGCTGACCTAACATATGAGTTCCCTGCAGCGTAAACTGCTCAAACTAAGGTAGACATCATGCCCTAACAGACAAAATGTTATTTTTTTCATCCCTTAAAGACACACCGGACACTTCGTCCACTTCGGTGACATGTAGGCCATAAAGAAGTCACGTTCATGCTCTGACATTCCTCCACAATATTATCTTTGTCTTCACATTAATTAAGGACGTGTTTTTATCCCATTGCGGTCGGGTCACAATACAGAATGTAGGCTACGTCTACACAATCCAATTCATTTACACCGAACCATATGTATGGAAAGACTAGCAACAGCCTTGACACTTCCATCGATTGACACATGTACAGGCCAATCAGTGTTGAATGTTGAAACCGGGACGATCTTTAGCTTTAGATGGAGTGTCTTTCCAGCTAATTGTGGGGCGTTCAGCGTAACCAGAAACAGGGAAGCAGTGGCCCGGCTCTTACCTTGCCAATGTACTGGTAGTCGCTGCCCGTGTACTCCTCCTGCAGGAAAAACTGGTTCCACATCCAGCCTCGTCTCACTCTTCTGAGCAGCCTCTCACCTCTGGCCGCCGCTTCGTCTGCCGTCCCTATCCTCTGTCCGCTCAAAGACAAAGCATCCAGGGAGGACAGGCCGAGACAGAGCCAGACAACGCCCGGAAAGATAGTCCTCATTTTTTTTCCCTGAGAGGTGGTGTGGGATCGTACAGGCCACGAAATGTTTTTTTTTATCTTCCCAGCTGAATCACCTTGAAGTGGGAGATGGGTCTATCAGTCATAGTCCTTCGGGTTTTCAACTGACTGGGGGTGGGGGTGGGGGGGTGGGGAGGGGCTGTAAAAGAAGCAGAGAAACAGACATGAGTACAACACTGAGGTCCGGTTTTTATAAGACTGGACTGTGAGGGCAGGAGTGCAGAGCTCTCAAACTGTTGATCGAACCAAGTTGTGGCTCCTTTATCGCCATTTACAGTTGCAGCGCAGTGGTCCTAATGGCAGGTCAGTGGATTTACTAACCCTTTCTGAGCAGTGAAACGCACCCCTTTGTTTTCTTCATGCATGTGAATTTAAAGGAGGAGTGCACTAATAACAGGTGGAGACGTGAGACGGACGATGCGCATTCTGCCGATTTATGAAGATTCACAGGACTTCTCCCAAAAACTTGATCTGTATTGCATTTCTTAGTCAACATTGACCGTGTGTTGAAATTCTTGGCATGCGCCGTTGGCAGACAGCGACACTGTACACATGTAGTTTTAGTGCACATTAACAAATTCAACGTCTCTCTACGCTCGTTTAGTGAGTGTTCCTGAGGCATAATATAACCGGCGGATGTTAAAAACACTATTTTCACCCACTAATTAATTTCAGTCGCTTCCCGCCTGCCGGTCACCGTCAATGAATGTCAACAGGTCCTGCAGATATTGGATGTGGATGTAAATCAAACGGCCCGTGGATGAACCCGCCCTATAAAGACTCTCACACGATTCCACAGAGAGTGCTCAAAATCTCATAAACTCAATTACAATTTCTGCACACGTTTCGCAGCCAAAGCTGAATCTTTCGCCTCGGAATATTCCCATTCATTCAACGCCCGCCTCCCCATAAACAGAGACGTATTTCTGCCCCGGCATAAAGAGGACGGCGCGTAAATGCACTCGAGCGCTCCCCCCCCCCCGCCCCGGCTAAGGGTAAGGCACGGAGAAAGATGTTCAACAAAAGCAACAGAGGCCGACGATCACTTCACATTAACGCGACAAAGGCGGAAATCCGTCGAAAAAAAGGCTGTGACAGAGAGGCTGCAGCAGCGGCAGGGCCAGAGCATCGCACAGACCAGAAAGGAGATACTGACAAGGTTTAGAAATATTAAAAGGTAAGTGGCATGTAATCTGTACAATCACCAACTACTGAAGGCTGAGGCCTACGGAGGTAACACTGAATACCTCCTTTCTGCACAGTCTCTATGAAATCTAAAAACCTCTTTCTTTAAGCTGTCCTTCACATCCACCTCTCCTCATCAGCTTCAGAGTTTTAAGGCCTTTTTCTTCAAAGCTGCGCTAATTGATATTTTCCTTATTGACGACTGACGATCAAAGGACTTCGTGTAACGGGGTCACGCTTGTTGGGACGAACCCACGGCAGGATTATCACCGACTCTCGACCCAATTGCGAGCACACCGCGGTCAATCCCAACTGTCGGCCATGACGTTTCACCCCGTTTTTATGGCATCAGATATCCCAAATGATTCCCGGTCGCTAATGAGATGGAGAAATATTAGTTGCCAGTGCTTTAAGTGTGCGCCTAACCCACTGACACTTTATACCACCAAGTAAATGAAAGAAACGCAGTTAGTGGGTGAAATATATGTATAATTTGGTCTAAATCTAAACCTACTGCATAGGTATCTGTGGCGGGACCCCCATTGACCCCTTATGTCAGGAGCCCCTAGGACTGTGCCTCTTACCACCAAAGACCAGACAGTAAGTGGCGGGGGGCCAGTTCTGTCTTCTGTTTTCCACCCGTAGATATCAGGCTTCACGAATATTTGGGCGTACGGGTTCGGTTTTTCTTTCATTGAGCATCTTGAGCATCTTTTTGGGAGTTAATAAGTCCCTCCAAAAGGTATTTGTGATTACTGCGACTCCTTATGACTGAATTACCCGTGTTACTGATCATTCTAACATGTAATAAGTTCTGCTGGCAGTCTACAAAGTAACTCCGGTGCTTCATGAACCACAACGTTTTCTGAGAAGACCAGCTCTCACCGTAGTTTTGGCTTTGGTTTTTTAAAATTGACTGGGGCTCGTGGTAGTGGTTCAGAAGCCTGCTGTTGATTGGAGAAATCAAAATTCTCTCGCGAATACTGCAGCATTGACTCGATTTGCTTTTGTTTTTGGGATTGCAAGATTGCGACTGATTAATGCTTGGCTGTTAAAATCAGGGGCGGCTCGATACCACTTTTCCACGTAGGATACCGATGCTGCAACCTTGTTGCAGTGTCTGCCGATACCGATACCAGTCCGATACCGTCTGACAAAATCTGACAACTGTACTCCCCTAAAGGAAGAAACACAGAGCCCACAACATGACTCGGTTGCAGACAGCGCGGTACACATGGCGTCTTAAGGCGCTCACAGCTGAAACTCGAGGCTAATTCACCTGATATCAGGTTAGTTTCACATGTAACCTCTGGGGACGAACTGTATGTGAAAGTGCAAGCTCGCCTGTGTCACTCGTGACACATCTCCCTTTATGTTCAAGCATTTACGTGATAGTCTAGGCCGATGGATCGTATCGGATTGTACTTTTTTTCTCCGATGCTCCGAGGCACTGAGCGTCGGATCGGCACATCCCTAGCTAAAACGTGCGTGTGGATTTTGTTTGTCCAACATTAAACCCAACGATACACTTCAACCCGGGTTTGAATGTGCAATCAGGTTTAGCGGTTTCCACAGACTCACTCCTCATTGGCTCGAGCAGGCAGAAAGATTTACGGAACGCTCTTTCAGCTCTCCGTCATGGCAAAGTGTTGAAATCTCCAAATGTAGGCTCACCTCGTGACTGAGGTGGATGTCAATATAACGCCGAGAGAACGGAGCCTTCACCGGAAAGCACCCATACGGATTCACAATCTGTCCGCAGGAAATAATAATAATAATGCCATCTTAGCCCTGCCGCGCCGACTGGTTTGTCTGGAGTTGTACAGATGACAGAATGGCCTCTTCAGCATGCATCATTTCGGGGGGGAGACAGACTTATCTTGGACTTTCCCTCAAAAATCAGACTGACTACTGACTTAGTTGTAGACTCTGAAAAGCACAACCCCACCCCCACAAAAAAACCCCACTGCCTTTGTGCACTTAAAAACTGCACTGGATCAATAAATAAATCCATACGCATTCACGCTGAAGGATCTGGAAGGAGCGCTTACGCAGCAATTACGGCGCTGAAAGGAAATGTGCTTTTATCTTCCCACACAGAGCTCTGTCAGTGTCTTGCTGCAACAAGCAAAAAAAAAATAATGTTCTTTTTTTATCTGAGCTACTTTCCATACAAATGTAACCCCCCCCCCCCCCACACACACACACACACACACACAGTTTCGTTCGCGTTTGCTCACACCAGATCAATGTCACATTTGTAGGATTCAGAAAGACGCTTTGGACGAGGAGGAGGGAGAGGAAGCGCTTCTTTCAGGCCCCTCATCAAGTGAAAACAAGACGAGATAATGAAGCGGCTGATTAAAGCGGCGAGGCAACTAATCAACTAGCGACGCTCCTCGTGCATCCCGGCCTCGCATGGGCTTGATTTGCAAGGATAATCCACCGCCGTTCAGTTCCCATTTTCAGCACTAGGGTGCAGCCCCCGCGTGCAACGATGACAATGAAATCACACCTTCATTCCCATCAGTGACAGCAGATCAAATATATCAAAGCGTATGTATGATAGTGAAATGAAGAGAAAATACGGACGAAGAGATGTGTCCCTAAAAATATGAGGAAGAAATCGTCTGATACATTGCAATAGTAGAAATTGTCTGTTCAGAATTGTATATAAATTTCTAGTTTCACACAAACCTCCTGCAGATGTTTTAAAAGAAGTAGGCTACTTTTTCCACTCTGAGGGAGGTGGGGGCCATCATATAAACGTGCGTATACACAATGGTAAAATAGGGGTACCGTGAGAAAAAGTGTGTCCCGCACGTGCTCAGTAGTTCACCTCGTTAATGTCGGTTAAGTAAGTTATTGATGAATCGCAAAGCCCTCTGCCTCTCGCTGCCTAACATTTCCTGTCTCTCTCTCTCTCTCTCTCTCTCTCTGCCATGCACTGCCTTAGCCCCATTAAGTTGGCGCTTTATGAAAAGGCTTTAATTCAATCAGGTGAAGAACACACGGGAGGCTGATTGATTCTGGCTGGAAGCCTCGCCGCTCCACTATCGCGCACGCCGAAAGACGCCGGAGCCTTCAAGTTTTCCCGTTCAAAAGGGACCTCCCCCATTGCCTAGCTATTCATGTGTGTGTGTGTGTGTGTGTGTGTGTGTGTGTGTGTGTGAGCAAGTCATCAAAATGCTCTTAAAGCACCGGTGTGGGCGCTGACGTCCAAGCCGTCAAGAAGCCAGCGCCAAAATCGCAGCTGCTGATGACTCATTTGACATTTTTTGGGGGATTTTTCTTCCTCTCTTTTTCCCAGCACCTTGCTCGTTTGTGTTTTCAGGTGTTTGTGTATCACATGTTCAGCGGCGAAAAACAGATGCCTGCCTCTGCAGCGCCTGAAAGGAAAGCCTTGACATGCAGCCTTTTGTGAAATGATTTTTCCATCACAAAACAGTTAGAGGTCTAAAGATTTCAACAGCTAACCATTATAAAGGCCCTCACCGCCTTTTTTTTTTTTTTTTTTTTGCACCTTTAGGCCAAATCGCTGAAAGAAAATCACACATATTTTACCGCAGAACATTTTTCAATGCATACCTTGAGTGTTTTAGAGGTCTAAATGTATCCGTCCTTCCAGGCATCCAAGGGTTTCAAATCATTTCAGAGTGGTATGAAAGTCAACCAGTAGCTTTACATCATTTTTGTTTTACATATGAACGAATTAGCTGACCTTAGCCTAAAGCGCTTTCAAAGAGGTGTCAATGTTTCTATAAACAGCGAAGAAATACTCAATTCTAACAGATGCTCTGAATCCCAGAGCGACAGATAAGGCAAGTGTAGGTCTGTAGGCTGGACGTGGGAGCAGCGACACCACTTGGAAGCTTTTCAGATCCTCTGCCATGAATGTAAGCAAAGACGGCCGATGCCACAGTTGTTAGTCCCGCTAAGAGTGCAGCGGGGAAGGCTGCTGGCGGAGCGTCTAGGCCGTCTTCCCGGCCGTGGACACGGGGGTTACCTGACGTGCCAATGAAAGTACGTTTTTAACAAGTAAATGTTCATTTAAATCAAGCTCATTTAAAAAAAAAAGAAGTTGTATAGCTTGAATTATGTTGCATGACCCATGAAGTTCACGAACCTCTGAAGCTTCTGACTGGGCAGACAGCCAATCGTAGCTCAGGATAACGAGGCGGCATTCACGGCCGCTGCGTTTCAGTACTCCCAAACAGATATATCATATTTTATTCACCCAATTACAATAACCAGTTCTGTCAAATACAGCCAGCAAAGCGTTAACTAACCCGTGTACTGTTTGACTGCGGTAACAACGCGACTGCTTTCCTTCTCTAAATACCTCGAATACCTTGTTGAACATGGCGTAAGGCAGAAAATGACAATCTGTGTTCAGCAGCAACCAAAGTCATGTCCACCTTTGGTTGTTAGAAGGCACAAAAGGCTCTGAACAGCCCGCTTGTGATGCGCCGTGATCACATGCTCAGACGCTTTGAAATGCATGCATCAACTTTGGACGTGAACTTGTGAAACTGCTGTGGCCCGCAGCAAGGCGGTTTAAGCTGCTGAAAATGATCAGCACGCATTTTATCTTTCATCTTTTGCAGCCAACACGATGCAGTCTAGAATTCTGTGGCCTTTTCAACTAAACAGGCTTGTGACTAGGTGGCCTGCGCGAGTTGATATGCCCCAAAACAGTGGTGAGTAGTTATTAAAGCGGTCAGGATTCCTACCCAGCTTGGAACGGCAGCGCAGGCCGACGTGATATTTCCTCTCCTATCTCCCCTCCTTTGTCTTTACAAACAGTGATAAATGTTCATGACCTTCAGGTGACAATCACAGCGCCGCTCCCTCCTCTGTCGCCTCCATCTCCTGCCTCTCCTGATGCATGGCTGTGTATGTGTGTGTGTGTGTGTGTGTGTGTGTGTGTGTTGCCACCTTGCAGACAGCCACTGAGACCTCTGACAACTCCCAGAGGACCAATTAGAGGTGAAAAAAGGAGAATGTCAGCCACCGAGCAGCTTGTGTGTGTGTGTGTGTGAGAGAGACAAGCACAAACCCAGCCACCCCTTTCCATCAGAATAGACCAGCCATCTGAAGGCAGCCAACAGCATCCACACCGCCTGTCCAGTTTTAACTCTCGCTGTCTCTCCCTCAGAGAGACACACACACACACACACACACACACACACAAACACACACACACACACACAGACACACACAGACACACACACACACACACACTCGCAGAGCCGTCAGATAGTCCAGTCCCTGGTCCTTGGGAGTGTGAAGTCTCATTATGAATAAACCATAAACGAGCTGCAGAAGCTGCACCTTGACTTTAGACACTTGACTACAAGTTTTTAAAGAGTGAACTTTTCCAGCAACTTTTTCTTTTGTGTGATCCACATGACATCGCCATGAATCATTCCCTTTAATATAGAGCAGACATCGGAGACACTGTGTCATTTAGCTACTCAAGTCAGTCAGGTGGTCAATACGCGTATCTTTACCTAATCCACTTGCCAGTCAGTCAGTCAGTCAGTCATCGCGTTAGACATTCAGTCTGAGGGAAGATGCAGGGAGAGCGCAGCCAGTCAGTAACCCAGTTTTTGGCTCAGTGTATGTAAACATCATAACTGGGTTATGATTATGAGATGGGATGGGATTTTTTGGATTATTGCCGAAAATAAGCTCTGTGGCAAAACAAAAAGTTTTTGATGCTTACACGTTTTGTTCAGCAAGATCATCTTCACTGATGAACACCACTGTTAGGATTTTTCAAGCGTAAACGGAATCGCCAGAAGCAAAAAGCTAACGTTGGGCTATAAAGAAACTCCACCACGGTCATTACGTCATCGTCACAACACCAAATTTGAAGAGAACATAGATAGATATAGATATATAGACAGATAGATACAGAGTATAAACACAGCGAGGCTGTAAAGGCGGACTAGTGAGTAGATGACTTTCCGTGTTCGGCATGAAGACGTTTAATGTCCCCGGCAACCTCTGTAGTCTCATTTAGCCGCTTGTTAGCAACCACCTTTTTAAAGGCAAGTAAAGGATCCAAAATTCACGAGTGGGGGGGGGGGGGGTATCTACTGACGTATGAAATCTCTTAAACTCGTGTTAACCACAGACCTTATTTCAGGCATCTAACCAAAAACCCACTGACTTCCAGAGGAGAGAACAGGAAGTGTAAAAAGAAATGCTCAAAACTCCTTTCTGGTGTTTTAGGACTCATTCTTGCAGCACTGTATTAATAGGAGCATTTATTTCTCCTGTGCTAAGAATGGGAAATAGCGGCACATCATGTCAAGGTTCAACGTTCAATACTTGTTCGAATGGGGGACATAACGACGCACGCTTTTGGACAACCTTGAAAGCATCGATGTTGTACATTTTGAGCAAACAAAAGGTGAGGTAGTTGTATGAAGAATAAATAATGAAAAAGAAAAAAGAAAAGAGAGAAGTTCAAACACGCGCCAACTCTCACACCTCTGCATTCCTGGCCAAGTGGGCATGATTGCTGGATTGTCAGTTCTGTTTTCAATTGTTTTCAAAGGAAGTCCTTCAGAGTTCAACACTTCTGAAATGTCTTTGAAAATTCTTGCCAAGTCACTATCAACTAGTTAGAAACATTTGAGCATGAATCCCATGTAAACACGCGAATTGTCTCTCGATGCTTTCAGACTTCTCTGCCCTGTCCGTGGCACTCAGCCCATTGGTTCCTATTGAAGATGCAAATACACTAATACACTAATACACATTTGCTGCTCTACAAGAGTATCCACGTCACCAGGACAGAAGGACGGACTCAAATGACACTGACTACATACTAAACTAAAACAGCAAGGAAAGCACACAGCATAGCTTGCCTTTACCTTCAAGCATTAGCGTCCATTAATGCCAATGAAGTCCAACTATTTATATTTATATAAGGCTTTCGGGCCCCGCTGTAACAGCCAAACTAATCTAGATACCGATATCGATGCAAAGCTAACTTCACTTTGGTTTGGTTGAGACGGGGAAATCAGACGTCGGAATGTTTTCAGCTGTTGACATTTATCTCTGCACGCGAACCGATGACCTCCAATACAGCTGCCAAAGGGCCCATTACATCACATCAAAGCCCGATTGGAAGGGAGCCACTGCTGCCCGCAAGAGATGCTACACGCCGCTTACTGATTTATTCATCGAAGTATTGATTGCTATTGAACGTTTCGCTCACAGAGACAAGACAGCCACGCAGCTATAGCAGAGCTTGTTTTTCGTTTACTGACTGCGGGTTTGGGCAGACGCCGCTCATTGACCCCCTTTGACTGACACATCTCAGATGTTACCAGGAAACAACCGATTTCTACCCATGTGGGGTGACGTCAGCCTTACAATGATCAGCAACATTGTTTTTTTTTAAGTCATCAGACAGTAGCTTCTGTAGATGCTGATCCGGATGAATGCAAATTAATGAGGTACGCACTGGGCCAGTCACTGTTTTCTGAGCTAGCTGCGCACCAGCTATGTCAGCTAATCAGCATTCATTGTGTCCAGGTAGTCGGCTCGTCATCCACTCAGACAGGCCTTACAGCCCTGCTACAAATCAGAGATCAATAATATCAACACATCAATATACACAACACACACACACACACACACACACACACACAGGAGCAATGATCTTTGTGTATGCGGGGCAGCCAGTGTGTAGACAGTGTGTGGTCCGCAGGCCATCACACAGCATCCTGACTGTGTTCTCAACACTCCTGCTGTGATCAAGACTCTTATTATCATCACCCAGCTCTCTGATGCTTCAAAAAAAATCAACACAACAAAGAATACAAAATCAACACACCAGTTATTTCTTTAAAAAAAAAAAAAAAAAAAACGAGGTTTAATACGTGATGGAGGGCAGTGCAAAAGTCCTAAAGCAAAAGACCTGCAACTCTCACGGGTCCACATTAGTCTGTGCAGCGCCGTCCCATGACGTTTTTGTGAGAGACGAAAGATGTTTCGAATGAAAAAAAAAAAAAGTATGGTAATGGTTCCACAAAACAGACAGAAAGACATTTCTCCTTCACACTGTTAGCCAAAGAGAGAAAGAACGTTTGAGTGAGGAGATATGCACAAGTGAATGTACCTTAACCGCTAACCTTGAACCCAACCTTGACCTGAAGCTTCAGCAGTCTCAGACTCATCAAGCCAGTATTTTTCCAGGGTTGCCATATTTTCAGTACGAAATCAGGGGATACTTCCTGGTGGTCACATGTACGCTTGTTGCCAGGGCAAAACACCAGCAATAAACCTATGAAGATACTCAAAATGGCAAACTCAGCGGATCTTTAGACTGCGGTTTTGCACAGAGGAACTGTGGATATTATCCTTTAACTTAGGGTTCCCTTGGTTGTGTAGCCCAAAAGTAAGATAAGTTGTTCCTTAAACCTAACTCACGTAACTACATCAAAATCTAACCATTGGCTAACATTTTTACATCGCAAACACAGGGTGGCATAGAATCAGTTGAAGGAATGTCAACTTCAGCAACATCTTCTGTAGTTTAGAATTCATAGGAATTCATTGTTCCGTTTAATCACCTGCTCTCTGTTCTTAAAGGCTGTAATCCACACACCATTTTGTTCACAAAGTGACGGAGCGCACCTATCTGAATTGAATACATGTAAAATGCATTATAATCTTGAAAATGTAATTTATTTATATATATATATATATACAGTATAAACCAACTTATTACAATCACTAAGTATAACTACAGGACAAACTAGTTGGTTATTTATAAAGCGAGACCATACAGTGACTAGCTTAGAGCAGGACAAAGGGGCTACTCTTCCTCTACCTCTACCCTTTTAATCAATTCTATTCTCTGGGAATATGGAGTTGAGTGCAAAACCATAGACTAAATGCATCATTAATTACTTTCGGCACATCAGAGTATACAAAGACGAAGCTCCCTCACACTGAAAAGCACACAACCCCCTACTTCAAAGTAATATCAAGAAGGTGTACAAGTCTCGTTTGCGTTTTTCACCTGAAGGTATTTTCTACTGAAGCGTGCGGCGCTATACAGGTTTAATGTACGCACATCAGGAATGACCACTGCTGCTTCGACTGTCTGGGAGAAATAGTGTTTCATATGTGGGGAAAATTACATTGACACATTCTTAAATGGCCCAAAATGCCCATTTCAAAATAGCACACAGAGTTACAAAGTAGCGCATGAAACCGGCTTTATGTATTTGATGTTGCCAAGAGCAGAGAGGAATGAATTTGAATCCTGTGTCTGTGCTGAAATGAAGGATGGTAATTCTGGCATTTGAAAGGCGAGAGAGTGTACATCGGAATGTTGAAACAATTCCCTCCTATTTGCCTAATGGCTCTTCGTGTAGCAGCTCGAGTTCTCCCCATAAAGTACAGTAAGTCAGAGGCAGGCCCTACTCAGACTCAGCCCCATGTCCAGGAGCCATCCCTAATATTGGGTTATTTGTGTGTGTGGTTGCGGTGCCAAACAGCATTGTAATCACGAGCTATCTTGTTCGAAAATTAACAAAAAAAAAAAGGAAACCAGGCTATTCACTCTTCACAAAAGATGCGAATTTGGGAGCTTCTTCCATTAAAAAGACTGTCTGTCTGGTCTCTGGGAACGATGGCTCCCACAGCAACATGAAAGCAAAATGCAGCAGGGAGTGTCAGCTTTGGAGATAGAACAGCCTGCAGCGGATGTTTGGAACCAAATATAAAGATACAAGCTATCTGGACCACTGAGGCGACTAGCTGAGGAATGAAATACCTCAGCCTTTTCTACAACCAGCATGATTGTTGAATGTTGGAACTGACAAGGGCTTAATCCTACGCACATTGACTTTGGCTTAAGTGGACTACTCCATTCTAAAGCCTCGAAAAAATATCATTGTAAAGCCCTAACAGCCTCTGCATAAACTGCCCATGCAAAAGGTCTGCCGCCTGTTGTGCGAAATAACTACAGTTCAATTACTCAGCAGGAAACGCCTCAGTAATCTTTTGTTCGTGTTACTATTAGACAAAGGCTACGTACGTTGACAAGCTACATGCTAACAAATGTACAGGTTTGAATGTCAACTTTCGCTGTATGAGGTAACTGAAGGCCTACTATTAAAAAGAAAAAAAAATCTTAATTGTGCGTTTGGACCCTTTAAATCTAAGGGTTAGAAATTCATGATGGGGAATATCAGTGTCTTATTTTACTGACTGTGACCTTTCCAATACTGTTAAGAAAGTTCAATAGTCAAATTGGAGAGCCTCCTTCATCGCTCTCTATTGGCTAATTTTGAAATGTGCAAGAGGCACAGATGCATCTATGCAGCAGTTTGAATTGCTTCCAGCTATTTTAAAACCGCATCATTTCAAACTCTGGAAACACCTTTGCAACACTATATTCTTTAAATTAGTTGGGGGAAAAAAAACAAACAAAACTGCTAGCAAATGCTAGGATGTGGCACTGATTAAAACTTAAAGCTGTGTTAATCCATATTGTTATGTCAGTAATGGATCAAATGACCCATTTCTCCAACATTATCGCTATACTCTACTATTCTCAGCCACAAACAGCATTTTCAATCCACATTCAACCTTAGACGTAGTTGACCAGGTCTCCTCCACTAAATGCGGCAGATTTGCCACTTTCTTTAAAGAAAAATGTATATAATACTACCTTGGACATAATCACGGAGGATGAACTATGCTGCAGACCTCTACCTGCTCCCTTGACCCTATTCCAGCTGACCTTTTCAAGAGGTTTGTGATAAACTGTCCTTAAATACACTCCTCATTATAAATTCCTCCCTAGAATATGGTAACCTATTTACCTTTACTCAAAAAACCTGACTTGGACCCATCTTCTCTTAGTAATTACATTTCAAATCTTCAAATCAAACCGTTCCTGAGCAGGGTTTTAGAAAAGGAAGGAACGCCTTTCTGAGAACTGTATTCTTGAAAGTGTTCGACCTGGCTTTGGAGTGCAAAACAGCACAGAGACAGCTCTCATCAAAGTTTTAAATGACCTCAGATTGAATGCTGATAGTGGAAATATACCAGTACTCGTTCTCCTTGACCTCAGCGCCACCTTCGACTCTATTGACCCCAATCTTTTACTTCTACGTCTTGAGAAACGGGCAGGTGTCTCTGGTACAGT
The DNA here is from genome assembly GCF_043641665.1 of Enoplosus armatus. NCBI lineage: Eukaryota > Metazoa > Chordata > Actinopteri > Centrarchiformes > Enoplosidae > Enoplosus > Enoplosus armatus. Next base: position 22,309,466 of record NC_092193.1, on the reverse strand, counting down.
TCAAAGCTGGCTTCAATCACATATTACTGGAAGGGAGTTCCATGTCAGAACTGGGGAAACATGGACTATGGTGGGGCCCAAGGCAGTGTCCTCGGACCTCTGCTGTTCTCCATGAATTGAATTTCCACAGCTATGCTGACGACACACTGCTGTATGTGTCCGTGAGGCCTGATGACCCAAATACTCTGTCCAATCTAACCGGATGTGTGTCAGCCATTAATGAGTGGATGAGCAAGAACTTCCTCAAGCTCAATGAAGATAATAATAATAATTTATACTACACTGTAGCACTAAAGTGTTACAAGGTGCTGTACATACATAAAGCAGAGCAAAGCAATAAAAGACATGGGGGGGACGAGGCAAAGTATAAGACTGAGATCCTCCTAGTTGGCCCAAAAAAATAAGAGATCCATCTGGCCTCACGGACACAACCACAAGACACCTCTGTGTCATTTTAGATTCCAACCTCTTCTTACAGCCCATTTTAATTCGTTGACCAAAACTGTCTTTTATCATTATGTGCAATATTGCGAAGGTGAGACCTCTACTGGCTTGTTAGCTTTTGTTTCTAATCGTTTTGACTACTGTACCGCTCATGTACTGGCCTACCAACAAGGCAAAACTGCAGACCTTTCAGAGTACTGCTGCCAGGGTTTTAACAAAAACTAAAATGAGAGATCATATAACGCCTGTTTTGCGCAACCCACACTGGCTCCGTTTCTTTCAGAATTGATTTTGGAGTCCTCGCCTCCTTTTATATCATCCTATCCAATCATTTGATCCTCCATGATCCAAGATCCTCCCCACAGCTGCTCCTTGGGTCGCCACAAAAACCTCCCTTTCTTTCCTCTTTTGTCCATTTGATCTCTCTGAGGATAAGTTCTCATTCCAATCTCTGCCATCAAAGATGTTGCAGGAGGGAGTCCAAATGTCTCAGAGCAATACAACCTATGTCCATATACTCATCACAGTCATTATATGTTTTTTTTTGTATGACATGTTTATCTGAAAAAGTATGAACTAAAGCTGTAAGACAAATGTTGTGGAGTAAATGGTACAATATTTCCCTGTGAAATGTAGTGGGGAAGAAGTTCAAAGTAGCTTAAAATGGAGTCCTGGAATACAACTGAAAAATCTGGTAGCTTTGAATGGCTTTAATAAACATCTTGTCCATTTAGCTCATGCTAGCTAAAACCACTGTTCATCCAACAAAACCACATCGCCAGCAAGAGTTCGGGCCAGGTTTTGAGGTCACTCAGTGTTTTAGGAAATCAATGAACTTGTCGACGGGGCTGCTCGCACTGTGACAGCAGGGGGGGGTTAGTGACTGGAATCAGTCAACTGGCACTGATACCTTGGCTACTTGGATGGTCATTAGGGTGTGTTTGGATCGAATTTATTTAGCACTGTTTGTATTCAGCGTCTCTGGTCAAAGCACATAGCATGACATTATTAGCATCCATTTCGCGCCTGTCCCCTCTGGTATGGACCATGTAGCGGTGGGTGTGTGCTGGTGGTGGTGGGGCTGTACATGCAAAAGCTCTCAGCCATGTACGTGTCCACAAAATGACCTACATCTTAGTGTATTGTACTGTACTGAGTATATTTAGTGCGGTAGCTTAGACAAAACAGAGTAAACGGATTTTGAAATCTTTACTGCATGCAAACTAAATGATATCCAGTCTTTGATGTGAATGGGACATAAACATGTGATCTAAAGCTCTGAGCTTTCCCCCATTATATTGAGGGCATTTACAAGCAGGCTTTTAGTGGAGTCTAACGGTTCACAGGAACTGACAAGGCACACAACAGGGCATGTACATTGTGGGGCATGTAATCCCTGCCCCCTGTGCTTGACCCCGACACACACACACGCACTCATTGGGTGACCCATTCGCAGCAATTACAAAGTCCCCACCGGCCTAATCCCTCCCCCCGTGCAACCTGAGCTGCTTTAATCTTAACAAAGGGGAGATAATAGATTGAAATAGTTGAAAGTCGAAATGTGTGTGTGTGTGTGTGTGTCAATTTGAGACGCAGTTCACATTGCAGAGTTTAAAGTGTGCCTGTTTTCTCTCAGTCTGTGTTTTTGGGTTGGACACATGAAAGGTCCTCATAAGGACACACTTCAGCGTGCGTGTGTTTGCGGGAGCTCTCATGATTGTTGCCATGTGCATCAACAACAATTAGTGATGGATAGTGTTGTTGGTACCAGATGGTACTTTAGGATTTACCATGTTATGTAACCAGAAAGGGCTTGGGAAGGGGGGGGGGGGGGGGTTAGCAGGACTGAGGAAGATGAGAGACCTGACACATCATGAGCTGCTTTTATCACACACCAGCAGACCCAAAAAAAACCACAGCAGGAGACAGTTTGGAAAATCATTGACCTGAAATCCTGCGAGGTGTCACAGTGTCTCCCTTTGGTGGTGGTGGTGGTGGTGGGGGGGGGCACTTTCTCTGGACACAGGAAAGGGCACATTTGGATTTCACTAGGGCGGCCACTGATGATTATTTTAATTGTCAGTGAATCTGTACATTTTATGAATCGATGATAAACTCCCTCAAACTCACATTTAAGATATTAAGTGGAAGAAATACCGGCCTTAAAAAAGACACCATGTCTAATTTCTATGTGATTGCATATGAAGATCTTATAAGAACATGCCTGTAGATACAAGAAGCCTTTAAGGTTTTGGTCGCAATAGCACGGATAACGACAGATTTTCAGATCAAAATAATGCTGTTGCTCGGAGGCTCAACTGACACTGGATTTTTGAGGAGGATGCCGACATTAGAGAACAATCTGATAATGACCATCCCTTAAAGTTTGGCTCTTGGAGAATTGTGACTTGTGATATGTACTGAGCGGCGCACTTTAAAGTGTAAGAACAATCAGCTGGGCATCTGTCCCTCGTGAATAATGTGCGTTTATGCCACGGCTCAAAGTACAAAACACATGAGCGTTGTTTTCAGAGGGATTGTCCTAATAACTGGGTATCACACTTTTCTACTTGCCATTCAAATACAGCCCTTCCCAGTTACGATCTTCGTGCTCTGCCGTTTGCAACTGTCGGCTGTGTTTACGTAATGTTTATATAACCCCTATTCTTATTTTTATCTTACTCTCTCCTCGTTCCAGTCCCACAGTAGTAATAGCTGCTGCAACAATCTCTTGCAGGGATCATTAAAGACACACTTGCTGATTCTGTTCTGCCACCCTATATAAATAGCATTTCCTTCCAGCTCACTGCTGAAGTTCCCAGACTTAAGTTTGAACAAGCGATGCAGGGGGCACTGCTGGACACAATGACGAAAACTTTTATTTTTTTAAGTTTTGTCATGTCTTAGCACACAGTAACAGGGAAAGCAAATGGAGAAGTGACATTGCTGCAGTAAAAAACTCCGCTCAAGAGAAGAACATGGCTTCTTATTGTGTGCGAGTGTGTTTACGAACGCCTGTAGTGACGCTGCTCTTTCATTCACAAGGGCACTTTATCATGAGAACTCCCGTGTTTTTTTTTGTTTTTTTTTATGGCTGCCACAGAGCCGAGAAACAGCAGGAACACACAGTGCTTTTGTCATCCTCCTTTGGAATGTGACAGGCCATTACTATGCAAATGAGCAAACATCTAGCCTTGTAAACCACTGTGTTTGTGTTTACATGAGTGTGTAAGGAACACGGATGCAGTTAAGAGAGTGTGAATAACATCCAGACAGGGCAAGGCTCGGTTTAAGGGAGGCCTTGTACCTGAGATGAACATCTAACATCCAGTCCGGTAATCCACTTTAATTTCCTCATTTTAGCGTGAACATGCAGCCGTCTCATCCCGGGCTCTTTCTACACATTACACCCTCCTTCTCCCCGTGGGGATCAGTGTAGTTTCCTCTTATCTTAATCTCTTCTACAAGGGACGGATCCGAGTTGGAAGCAGTTTAGGAGTCTAGCGAGAGAAAATTTCCTTGTTCCACAAAACCACAATCAAATACTCGTGTTCAGCCAGCTCCGGCTTCCAGGCCACTCGTCGCTACGTCACGTCCAAGAGTGACCCCCGCCCCCCCCCCCCCCCCAGGCTCCAAACTAGCTGATAAAAGATCTATTTAAAAAAGTGACCTTTGAATACTGAGCACAGACATATGCAACCAACGAATGCTGCAACAGTTGTGCAATAAATCAGGTGATTTCCGAGGTGCTTCCTCAACTTCATGGTCATTGCGGGGGCTAAAGCTTGTGGTGGTGCTAAATTGCACTGTTACACTAAGAGGTGCTTCTAAAATTGAGTATATCCTCACTGATATAATGGACAAAACTGGCACATAAACTGGGTGTGTGTGTGTGTATAAATATGGCGCTCTTTTCTAAATTTCTAAATAAATAAATCCTTACTGTCCGCATCACAGACTAGCTTCAAAAATGTGGTCACATTTCCTGCCTTCCTTGAGGAGGGGGGGGGGGGGCTGACATTGAGTCAACGCTGAGATACAGGACGCCAGTTGGGCCTCCGTAGAAAACAATATGCACAAGTGTTGCTTGGCACGTCAAGCACCTCTGGCCTCCTGTGACCCTGAACGCGCTCAGTGGACGTAGAAAATGGATGGATGGATTGAAGATGGGCGAGCAAGCAGCTCACAGCCTTGGCGGTGGGTTTTGGCTAAAAAAAAGAAAAGAAAGGGGGAATTTGCTGATACTATATCTCATAGAGTGGTATATATTCTGTACAAGGCCGTGGCAAGTGAAGAGCACTTTATTGACACCAGGTTCTTAAAGCCTGGTTATTGACTCAGTCTGACTCACAGGCCTCACAAAACTTCTCTCCAGTCAGGTTGGAGCTCCCAAACCACACTAAAAAAAAACATTACAGCTGATTCCAACACGACCACTATTATCAGGAACGCCATTAACATATCGCCGACATATAAATAGGACGTGTGGTTCGATTTCTGCCACTGCCAGCGAAATACGTAGTATTTTCTATTTAAAGAATCACACAGGGGAATACAGTGAAGATGAAAAGTGGGCCAGAAAACATTCAAAAAAAAAAACCAAAAAACACACAAAAAAACAGACAGCCCATCTAGAGCACAGTAATAAAAGCTCTCTTTGAAATACACTCTCTTTTATGATACTGTTTTTATCACAGCAGCAAGTCCTGTCCAATCCAATCCAATGAAAGGGAAACATAATCAAAAAAGGAATAAAACCAAACAACTTAGCCTTTGTCTGTGTACTGTTGTGTCATCTAATTGTTCTTCACAGCCCTGGAAGACAAGACACTGGGAAGCACTATCTAGTGGCGTTGAGAGGGAGTCTATTAACTATTCTGTGGTAATACTCCAACCCTTTTTACTTAGTATATGTAGTAGAATATTAACTATTCACACTACATCCAGCCCACAAACACTGCCTCTCCTTTCACCTCCAATTAAAACAGACAAAGCCGGGTGACGAGGGGCACTTCACACCAAACAAACAAGACGAGCTGCATGTGGAGAGAGTCTCCTTTTTTTTTTTTTTTTACGGCCTGTGAAACACGGTGTAAACATTCCTCGTCCTACGTTGCGCGGCGCTCTGCAAGTTCTCACGCCTCTGCAACACCTGAAAGGAAAATTTTTTTTTCAAGTTGTGTTTGCAGCATGTTCAGCCGGACCCCAAACATCTAAAAATCTAAATCTAAAATATATTTAACATTTATCTTCAGAGGTTTGGTGGCAGCGTGTGATAAAGTCATGTAGTCATTCCGTAGTAGTAGTTATTCAAAGGAAGAAAAAAAAAAAGGCAAAATATCAGAAATGCTCCTTTTCGTCTCTGTTGTTCGTGGTATTGAACAGTTAGGACCACGCCAGCTGGACTTCAGTAGTATGGTGTGTATGGTAGCCCTTGAACCCGGGGACTACCTACCGCTGTCCTCTCGCCATGTGCCCAGTTTTCGGAACCCCTTCCACTCCTCATTTTCTCTGGTCCGGTTCTTACTTTCAACGCAGTTCTTTGTTGCCTCAGGTTAGCTATCAGACGCTAATTAGATAGCTTGCAAGTTACTGTAGGATCAACAAAAAAGAAAAAAAAAAAAAAAAAGCCCTCTCATCTGATTTCAGTCGGAATGGCAAAAGGCAGTGTTCGCGAAATTCCGACATGCTGCCGCGTCGTCTCATTCTTTCTGACCCGGCTTTGATGAACAGCGATCTACCGTATTTGCAAACACAAGGCGCTGAGGCCCGGAGAGCTGTAATTGGAGGAGCTGTCAAGGAAGAAGTTGTCTTCAAACAACAATTTAGCTGCTCCCTTCCAGAAAGATGCAGCTGAACACCTGTCAGGGTGGGGGGGGGGGGGTAGCTTGCTGTCATGGCTGTCTTACATCGCAGCAATGAACACACTGTATTAAAACATTCCTCCACTCTGTGCTACACACAGTGTGGGTTAGAAGTGCAAAACGAGTGCTGGGCACGGTTTGAGTCAGCGAACAGTCCGGGGGAAAACGTGGACAGGAAATGTGCCTTCTGTGGAGAACTTGTGATCAAAAACATGCAAACACACACCTCTACTACAGCCGCGCCTCTGCTGCTTAATCCACTTAATGTACCTGACGATGCACCTGGGCCGCATCAGTATTATCACCCTCTACACACACACTCACACTCACACCCCCCCCCCCCCCCCCACGCATACAGAGCACAAAGACTATTGTAAGGGCAGTCAACGAGAATTAGCACACAGAGCAGTTCCAGGGCCTCATAAGCATCCAGAGCCAGTCTTCAATGAAATGTGTGTGAGAGTCAGATGATCGTGTCCTGAGTGGTGTTTTTTTAATACTCGCTGCTTTAACGGGACTATGGATTACAACTGATATCCGATAACAGCATTTCTCTATTTCTGGTAGATACAGTCCCCTAATGATTTTGCTTTGGGGCCCCTACTGACCCCCGCCCCCCTCCCCGATTTTTTTTTGCAATTAATCAATTCATTCATTCGTTTATGAAATATTAGAAAGTAAAGAAAAAATAACCACTTCCCGGAGTCCACAGAGATGTCTTCAAACGTCTTGTTTTGTCGAACCGAAAGTCCAAAACCCAAAGATATTCGGTTTACGATCATATTTAACAAAGACAAGAAGCAAAGTCTCTCATTTGAGAAGTGAGTTGCATTTTATTCTCCTGTCAATCAGCAAATCAAATTACTCGACTAATCGTTATTCAGCTCTAGCATCTGGTCATTTCTAAAAAGTAGACCGTGTCAGAAAAGAATCCGCGTACAATGCAAGGCAAGACATGTGGGCCAAAACCAAAAGGGCGGAAGAGAAGGAATGTAACTGTAGCCATCTTTTTGTTACACCAACATCTTCTGCCACGCCGTCACAACAACAGCCTCTCAGTCTTAGATACCGTTATGCCATTAGTACATCCTCAGGATCAAAAGACAACAGTGTTTTTTTTTGGGGGGGGGGGGGATGAAAGAAAAGCTAAAAGCACAAAGCATCACCAGCAAATGAAAAGACAGATTTTGATCTCACTTTTATGAGACGATGAAGGTTTAAGCCCTGAACATGTCTCTGACACAAGCCAAAAAAATAATGGCAGGTTTTGATTTGCTGGGGGAACTCTCTTCCCCGCTGCGCCTCTGTCTTCTGGACAGATTCTTCTTGAATCAAGGTCATCCGATCCTTGCATTTTCTTATCCCTGTCATCATACTGATCAGTTGTGCCGGTGTAGGCTGATCTTGCACCAGCTCTTTTTACAGTCTATACCAAATTTGATCCCTGTGAGGGCGTGCTCCGTCTTGACTCAGGTGCAGCACTTGACCCTGTAACTTATCTAGCTGTGAAAACCAGGTTTTTCCTCATTTTTCTAAAACTGGGGCGATCGCTTTACATTTAAGGTTAAGTAAGGTGGCTGCAGAGAAACGACACTAACCAGGTTACTGTGGCTCTACACATTGTCCTCGCTGCTTTAACCGAAGAAATGAAGGGAAAATATCAACGTTTCCAGCCAAATTGAAGCTGGCTTCACACAGCCTAATAAACACATTAGGCCTGTTCCCAAGCCCTAATTTGGAATGACACACTAAAATACTTGTTCATTCTGGCTTTTCTGGTCATCTCAGGAGCATTGCTATACTTAGATCCTTCCTGAGTTTCAGCGATACAGAGGATTACATGCTTTTATCTCTTCTTGCCGCAACTGCTGCGGCGCCCTGTGTGTTTGCCTTAACCAAAAAGGAGGGGGCCTGAAGCAAAGTTTCTTTTACCTGTGCAACAAAGAGAGGGGCCAAGATATCCCCCTCTCCTCGCTGACGGCTTCACTGATTTTTATAGTGATTATGTGCAAATGTTTTCCGGGGCCTGGCTCCAGGTTATCTCGCTGACCTCTTGACTGCTTAACAGTAACTACATAAAGCGTGACTGACCCAACCGTGACTGTGTCCGGGCTAAAGACTAAAGGTGACTGAGCTTTTGCCAACATGGCCCCGTGGCCTCGCAGCAACCTGCCCGAGTGAACTGAGACTGGCAGTGTCTGTATCTCCATCCATAAATCTCTCCCCGGCGCTCACGTGTCCTTAATAATCCACATTTTTTTGTTTACTCGCTTGTTATTCCAGTCATTTCTATATCTTGTATTATTTTCATCACTGGTCTGCGTCCTCCATCCATTGTATGGATCTTTTACTTGTGTCTTGTGAAGCAGTAAAAAAAGCCTATTTTGAAAGTGTTTTGCTCGGCTGAAAGAAAAATACGAGCAAGTGAACCCTGAATTACTGAGGTGCTTTAGAATCTACTTGTTTTAACTGAGTACTGTCTGTTTCATGATTTTATGTCCCATGTTTTCCCAAAAACATTTTTATGGGTTTTACATATATTCTGTGTTTTTATTGTTCTCCAACATTATTTTTGGCATCTTGTTGAACTTTAAAACGTGCAAGTTGATTAAGTGTTAATCACAGGCCACAACCGGTGAAACTCCTCCAAATCTGCGGAGTTCAGCGGAGCTGATTATTAATATTTCCACATTTAAGTAGCATGGGGGTAAGCATTTTTGCCACTTTTGACCCGTTATGATTAGTTTCAGATGAAAGACAGTTAAGGTTAGGTTTAGGACCACCCTGGGATTTGAATTCTGCCTGAAAACCAGTGTTGCCTTCGAGGCTAAGCTTAGGGAAACAAAGCCTCCCATTGTAGTTTTGAGAGTTGACCATAATGGTCACAAACAATACATCCTGGCACATGCAGGCACTGTGGGACAGGCTCTCTGAGCCACTTTCTTTGCCAGAGTTAATTTCACCCAAGTGGTTGTACTTTTAATGGACTACACAGTCTACCAGCATGGACTGGATGTACATACAATTAGCAGGAAAATCATCTGTTAATAATCCTGCTTTTAGAAGAACTAGACTTAATACTTTTTACAAATTGGCAGTGTCTCCTGGTAAATGTAGCATATTTACGAGACACCACAAAAAAGCTGTTGCTAAAATTGAATTATAATGTATAGAACAAATTCACACTGATCACTGCTGCCTAGCGAAATGTACTGGTGGAGGAGGATTAGCACACAACCCAATTCTCTCAAAATAAAACCCTACTAATAGTTAATAATAAACTCAGTATGTGCCAAACAGCCTGCCGGCCACTACACTCTTTTTAAAAAAAATGTAAGCGATGGGCCATTAGGCTGCGCCGAGGTCACATCTGAGACAGTGAGGAATGTTTGTGAGGAACCAACTCGGGTCACATAACGGGGATGATGGATGCCGGTGCTAAACCACATTTCTAAGGCACTTCCATGCACGCTGGGAAACCCCCCCAGAATCCTACAAAGTGTAAATCAATGGATCTCAACGAGGGGTCTGAGTTAGCGGCCAGGGCTTTGAATTCCAGGGCAATTCCTTATTATCCTACGGAGGGACAAATTTAACAGCTAAAAGGTTTGCGGATATGCTGGAGCAATGTCTCACAAAACCTGCTTCAAGCTTCTGACTCAAACTCACCAGAGTTTCATGAGGAGGCTTTCACGCCATGCGAAAAGTAAAATGATGGGGTGAATTCAAACAAAAAAAAAAAATCCACTTTGTCGCAAACTCTTCTTCACTTAAAGGGGAAAGGATTTTTGAGCGTTTTTCTGCGATCGACGTCACAGTCAACGCTGTTGGCTACACAACTGATCAGATGTTGCACGACCCCCAATCCCCCCACCCACCCACCGCCCCCAGCCGCCTCCGCCACTCCTCAAGCAGGTGAAATCCATCACTGGTTTGCTGCCACCGCTTGACCCATTTGGCCATCCAAGCTGTCTCAGCCCCGAGACGACACACACACACACACACACACACACATTTAGCAGCAGGGTCGAACACAATCTGGCTCTAATTACCATCCACTAAATACGGCAAGTCATCACAGCCAACAGACACAAGTCACAATAATAACTCAGAGCAGGGAAGCAGGTGTGACTGATGCTATGGGAGAATCTCTGTGTCCTCTGATTAGATGCTAACTTCACGATGGGGACGGACCAAGATGGAGTCAGAGAGGGAGGGAGAGAGAGAGGGAGAGTTGCAAGAGACATGAATGTGAGTCGGAACGGATCAGCATCACCCCAGTCTGCTACAGTGTAGGTCTCCTTGCCTCCTGCCCCCCCCCCCCCCTCCCTCTCTCTGCATTGAAACCACAATGACTTACATAGAAAACTAGCACCATGCCATTAATGTTTCAACCTTTTTTTTTATTTCCCCCCCTTCCGCTGCTGAATTCCAAAACACAACATTAATTCCCTTCAGTCAAAACCTACTGAGATGTTACCACGCAAAATGGAAGGGTGGAGGGGGGGATATGAATCACCAAACCTGACGAGAAGGAAAACTTCGCCAACAATAAACACACACACACACACGTAAAGGTGAAGTTGTCTCCACACGTCTAGGTTAGCCTGCTAACGCCGTCATTTCGGCTCCTACTAGCTTGTACTATTTAACGTGCGGCAGCTTCTATCTGACCCCTCCTGTTGAACTAACAGCCCCCACCCGCACACACATTCTACCACCACCGCTCAAGGTAACAAATAAAACTAAAAAAAAAAAAAGGTGAGTGATTCATAAAAACGTCACTACTTTTATTTTATTTTTTTTAATTAAACATCTACTGTGATAACTTCCGCAGCACAAGTTGCCGCTTAGCACTCTGCCGTCGACGCGAAGGCACGAGACGCGGTGGTGCGCGAGGCTCTCTCAACTTCACGTGTGAGTAACGGCTTTTTTTAAAAAATAAATATGAATTCATACAGCTTAGTGTTTCCAAACCGGAAAGAAACCGAAGGCCCAGTGAAGTTAAGTTGACTGGCGCAGCGCCGTAATTTGTTGTCACTTTTGCCGCGAATTAGCCGAACTCGAGTGTCCGCGTGCCCCTCCGCCGCACGCCAAATGGCCAAATTCAGTTGCGCACCTCCCGCGGAAGAGCGTCTGAATTACCGAGAGCCCGACCGCCGTGGCAAGAAACAGGAAAACAAAACAAACAAAAACAATGTACATGCCTAGCCTACGTGCAGTTTTTTTTTTTTCTCCTCCGTGTGGGGGGGTGAAACCGCTGCAGGGCCGGTAGAGAAGCGGCGCAGAGCCGGTGCCACTTACCGCTGTGTGCGCCGAGGATGGAGCTTTGACGAGAACAGCCACCGGAGACGGACTGCTGCGCTCTCTGCCTGTCCCCCTCTCTCCCGTCCTCACTCTGCCTCTGCCTCTCTCTCTCTCTCTCTCTCTCTCTCTACTGCGCGCGCCCTCTCTCTCTCCAGTGCAGACCCTACCTCTCTCCACCTAACCCCCCGCCCCCCCCCCCTTCTCACCAAATCAACAAATTGAGGAGTTGAAATGGCTGCTGATTGGTCATTACAGCGCCGCCGGTGATTAAAGGGACACGCGCACGCTCGCGCGCACATGAGAGGGGAGTGTGTGTGTGTGTGTGTGTGTGGGGGGGGGGGGGCACACACACACACCGTGTTAAGGCTCAATCTTCATCCCCAACTCCAACCAACAGACACTTATCAGTCAGGCTTATTTCCAGAAGCCCAAACACTGCTCTCTTAAAGGGGAACTCTGGGTTACTGGAGAGGAGCGTCCATTGTTTCTGATGGGCTGCAATGAGCCGAGGCTGGCAGATTACAGTCAACAGCTCCAGCCTGCAGGAAGAATGTGGCACTATAGTAACAGTGGCACAGATGCACAGTATTCTAGATCAGTGATTCCCGACCTTTTTCTTCAGGGACCCCTATTTTACCATTGCACATACACTGACACCCCCCCGCATACACATAGAAAAGAGGGAGGGGAGTAATAAATATATGTATATCTCATTATATTCACGGCATAGATAAACAATAATGGCTGTACAATTACTTTAAGACTTTCCCCCATATTTTTAGGAACACAAAACATATGTACGATAGTGAAAAGTAACAGAAAAAAACAGAATATGGACATAGAATTAATAGTCCAAGCAGCCTGGCTTCATAATAAACAAATAAAGATATACACTTCTAAAATAACACTTAAGTGTAGTTGTCTTCTTCACAAAAATGCATGCATATTATTCATGGGGGATAATATACATGCATTTACATATATATACAGTCATGGAAAAAATGATTAGACCACCCTTGTTTTCTTCAATTTCTTGTTCATTTTAATGCCTGGTACCACTAAAGGTATATTACCTGAAGAATACAATGAACACGACAAAAAATGCAGCTGGTTACATAATACTTTATGTCCTATCTGACATGCTTAAGCTTAATTGTATTCCCAGGGTATATAAGAGGCCATTTCATGTCATAAGCAGCACTGCACATGCAAAGGCCTGGAGTGGTTTCCTGCTTACATTCAAGCCGTAGCACAACTCAGAAGTTGTCAGCTCTCACATAATGCCTAAAACAAAAGAATTATGTGAAGCCACAAAGGCAGCCATCTTGGCACTGCTGGAAATTGGCATGAGTGAGAGACAGGTAGCCAAAAAACTGAAGATCTCCAAGACAGCCGTTCATCACACCAAGAAAAAACAAGCCGAACACGGTACTACCAAATTGCTAGCTGGTCGAGGCAGGAAACGTCTTTCTACCCCACGAGATGACCGTGCACTCATCCGTTCCTGTGTCAGGAATCGTCGTCAGACCTCCAGGGACCTTAAAAATGAGTGGGCACTGTCGAGAAATGTGACTTGTTCGGCAAGGACAGTTCGAAACCGACTTCTTGAAGCCGGTCTGAAGTCACACAGGGCACGGAAGAAGCCCTTCATCAACGAAAGGCAGAGGAAGGCCCGGTTACTCTTTGCTAGGGATCACAAGGATTGGACTGTTGATGATTGGGCTAAGGTTCTCTTCAGTGATGAATCCAATTTTGAGTTGACGCCCACTCCAGCCAACTTACTGGTTAGGAGGAAGCCTGGAGAAGCCTACAAACCAGACTGTCTTGCCCCTACAGTAAAACACGGGGGTGGATCAGTGATGATCTGGGGTTGTTTCAGTATGGGTGGAACAGGGCAAATGCAATTGTGTGAAGGGCGAATGAACCAGGTCATGTACAGGGCTACTCTTGAAAACAGTCTTCTTCCATCAGCTGGAAAACTCTTTCCTGCCTCGAATGACTGGATTTTCCAACAAGACAATGCCCCTTGCCACACGGCAAGGTCAGTTAAAGCCTGGATGGAGAACCAGAACATTCGGACCATGCCTTGGCCTGCTCAATCACCAGATCTAAATCCAATGGAAAACCTGTGGAAAATTATCAAACTCAAAATGGAGAACCACAAGCCCAAAAACAAAGCAAATTTGTTTGAATTTGTGCAACAGGAATGGGCTGCTGTGACAGCAGAACAATGTCAGAAGCTGGTGGAGAGCATGCCAAGACGCATGGCTGCAGTCATCAAAAACAATGGTTATGCAATCAAGTACTAACTCCTGTGTGTATCACGTGACTAAAACAGACAGAAAGGAAAACATGGAATGCCTAAAAGCACTGTTTTTGGCAGTACAATGCCATAGCTATTGATGTAAGAACTTAAGTGATTTTGGTTATTATCAAGAAAACCATGGAAAATGGCTAGATATCAGCTCTTAAATTAAACTCTTATGAGCTTATTATATTTGTCCAAACAAATGTACCTTTAGTGGTACCAGGCATTAAAATGAACAAGAAATTGAAGAAAACAAGGGTGGTCTAATAATTTTTTCCATGACTGTATATATCTATAAATTCTTGCAATCAAGAGGGCTTCTCGACATCCCCATGGAGCTTTGGCGACCCATGATGGGGGTCGCGACCCCCAGGTTGGGAACCACTGTTCTAGATAATTTTAAATAAGTTGCTCTATGGATAATCTTCAGATATCCTCCAACTCACTCACTGTTGGTATTTTGAAACTTAAAGCTGCACCACATCATTGTTTTGACTTCACGACCCACGACTTTACTGTTTTGCATCAGCCTCATGGCTTTACCAACACGTTCGCCATAACAACACCGTAAAATGATAATATGCCAGTGTTGTGTTAACAACTTGCTCTGCTGCCCCCAAGTGGCCAAAAAACAACAACAAGTCCCCACATTATATTAAAAAAAATACCATAATGAGAAAATATATAGACCTGTGTATAGTAGGCTTACATGGGTTTGATAAAAATCAATACTGAGTGACAAGGAAACATCGTTAGTTAGATGTTTGGAATGACATTAGCCACTGCAGGAGTGTATACTGTATACCCCATGCAATTGTTTACCTGTTAGAAGTCTTTTTATATACTTACAGAAGTAACGCTGTCCCTAATGTACACACTTTTACAGCCTAGGTCACGCTGCTACCCACCTGTGCTTTAACATATATGCTAAGGTTCATTTTGGCCTGCAATGCTAGGTTTTGCGGTTACTATAGCAACTCTGGCAACATTCCATCCCTCATTGGGCGTACTGGGCAGATAGTTAAAAGCTGAAACCGCGCCTATGCCCTCGACCCAAATGAAGGACATGAGCTGTACGTTTCATGTCCGACTGAAAATCGAAAGTCAAACTCTGCCCAGACGCAGGTGTCACTCGGGACACAAGGCCCTCCTGCTACGTTGACAGTGAACTTGAGAGGAAGGGTGGGCTTCTTGGCTTTGACTGACATGTTTGCTTGATGAGCATCGTCGGCCTGTAATTAGCTTCACATGCCGTTTTGCCTCCTGAATACACCTTGCTAGCCACAATCTTGACGGTCTTTCGAGCATCAGAGCCAATAGCGGGTTGACTTACCGTTTACTTACCTTTTTTTTTTTTTATTATGAATCAGTAGGCATACGTTTGGCAATGTCTATACTGTGTTTATGAGCAATGTTGCTGATTATATTATTCAGTGACTGGGGGGAAGACGCCCTTCAAACACAGCTCGCCCCCCCCCCCCCCCCCCCTTCTGTCAGTAGGCATCAGAGCTAATAGCGGTTTGACTTAAACATTTACCATAAATTCAATTTGACCGTTTTTATTTACTGATTTAAAGCATCCGCCACAGTCTTCTGTAAGGCAGAAACAATGTTGAATGTCACGCTACAGCGCAACACGGCCGCCATTTTCCTGTACCTCTCTGTTCTGCCAAAACTGAACAGATTAGATTATTCATAAAACACCCACATCAGGATCGCCGCTCCCCGCCCAGTGTTACTGGCCTTTTACTGCTAGGCCACCACCGAGAGTGACGTCTTGTGAAACTAGCAGTAAAAGGCCAGTAACACTGGGCGGGGAGCGGCGATCCTGACGTGGGTGTTTTTGTGAATATCTTATCTAGTCTGTGCAGCTGTGGCGGCACCTGTGACCCGTCTTTTGGAGAGGCTCTGGACAGGACGCGAGGACTGACAGTACTGATATCGTGTGAGAAACAAAAATTATCATAAATTCTCTGTTCACTGTTCTGTTTTGGCCAAATGACTGAGTGGCTATGGCATGGCATGAGGTATACGAGCTCGGATTGTAAGTCCTGACAGAAATATTATAGACCCTTTTAACACATGATCACGTCGCGGTGTTAGCTGGAGGCAAAACGCGAATCACCTCAGAGCAGTCGGCTACATAACCTCCCGAAAATATATCATCTTGCTGTGTTGTTGGCTGCCAGAATGGAAGGAGTAATGGCTCATTTTCATCACATACGAGCTGCCGCTGCCGGTCAAACAAATCAAAGACGAAAGGATTGGACCGCGTTTGTAGCTCACACTTCGTGTCACGTGAGGTTAAATAAAGTGTTGTCTGCTGTTGGTATGGATAACGTTATGAACCTAATCAGAAACTGGGGAACTCTGAGGAATAGGTGATTTCTCTTGTTACGCTAACTCTTTTAGCGCATTAGCTAACTTTGTTAGCTAGTCGCACGGCCAGAGACAAAACTCGTCTGTTAAATCTTTTGCATTTCAAGTCTTGTACGTGACCATTCAGGACGTAGTTATAGGCATCTAAAGATGTACACGCCCTCAGTTTCTTTTTGCTACACACGCTTGGTTTCTCTGTCAGGGAGGTGTAGCGCTAAATGTCTGGCCATTCCGCCGGAGGTAATCCTGTCAGATGGTCCATCCACTGAGTGAGCGTGTACGGGTTGGCCAGTCTGGCCCCACTGGTTCATGTTAACTTTAACCGAGTGAGTGCCTGAACATATTCAGAGAAACTCTCATTTTCTTCAGCTAACGCTAGCTAGCAACAAAACGTGTTCAGGGAATTATTCTGCCTCCACCTAAGCTCCGCCCACACAAAAAACGTCATAATATTTACTAACAGAAAAGGGGTCTATATTATAGGAATTAAATGATACAGGGCTTCAGATGATAAACTGTGAACTTCATATGTTTCTTTGACCTTTTATCTGGCTCAGATGAAAAACTGTCAAAACTTTTTCAGGCTACTTTAGAGATCAAGTTGTGTTTTTTTTGTTTTGTGTGTGGATAATCTCACACAGTGTTGCTACCTGCCTGTCCTTCAGATTTGGCTTCCTAGGAGCCATGTGCTTGGCTTCATGTGATTATATCTGTCCGAAGGTTGCTGGATCTCATCAAGACCGTGGCGAGCTGAGCACCTTATTGATCTGAAACTACGTTATGTTTAGCCGCTATAAAGATTAATTTCGGGCGCTACAGCGATTTCTTCAAATCAGCCCCCCCCCTTTAGCCAGTGAGCTCCAGCTTTATAGATCCTGCCTCTGCGAGTGGCAAACGTATATACAGTAAACATTCCGGTGTAGGAAAAGTGCAATATTGATAATAAAGGAAACTCCACTGGCTAAAATTGCCTTCTTGAAATCAAACAAAGACTACATTATTTGTCTAATAGATGGCCCCATGCCTCGTGGTGTAAAAGAGCCATCACATTTCACTCAATAGTGACATACTTCTCAAAAAGAAACAATTTTTTTTTTTATAGCTGCAACATTCACAACCCTGATCTTTAATGTGTCGAGTTATCTCGCTCACAGTGTAGTGCCACTTGAGACTGCACAACCTCTCCAGTCATGGTTCCACTGCTCTCATCTGTTTCAGCTCTTTAGGAGCCCCTCTGCCCCCCCCCCCCCCCCCGTGGCCCTAACGCAGCCGTGGTTCTTGCAGTTCGACGTCGACACTGCACTAAGTGCGCTGGCGACGGGACTTGTTAATCCTACTATTCTTGGTGTCCTCGTTGGGGTGTTCAGCCTCCCACGCACTGCGCACTGTTATGAGGTCACTGGTCTTATGAAAAGGATTGCGCCGATGACATTTAAACTAGAATGTGCTTTTATTAATTTAAGGACAATCCTGATTCACAAAATTGAGAAGGACTTCATTTATTTGGGCGTGAACAAATCGGAGGTGTGTGCACGCTCTTGAACCAGAGGTAGTGTTTCCTTGTTTCTCTTTCAGTTGAATTGCATGAAGCTACAAAGCTGTACACATACTTTTCTACCGCTAAAATGTCTACCTTTAAAAAGAGCATTTATCCCCCAAAGTGGTGAAAAGGTACCTTTAAAACACACTCCGTCACATTAGATTGTCCCTCGACTCTGACTCCCACGTTTTGGCCTGGAGAAGGTGTAGAGCAGTGTGAACGCTGTGCCCTCCAGTGCTACATCTGATTCAACGCTGCACCTTTATACTGGATCAAAAAAAAAGGTGCGCATCTGCCCTCACGGAGGACCATTATGCGGACATCATGGAAACGTCCTGTAAAACATCCTGTAAAACTGTCTGACCCTTGGAATCTTCCTCTTCCTGGCGATGATGTTGGCACTGATCAGCAAACTAACAAACCAAAGAACCCCCCCTCACACAATACTTTGGATACCATTCGTATGTGTTATCTATATATTTGATTAGAGTTCTATTTCTGCCATGCAAGCTTGCCAGTTGGCTTACTCGCACTCTGAAGAAGTGCCTCGACTCTACCACTGACATTACTTCTGCCTCACGAGCAGCTTTGCGTCGGAGAAATACTCAAAACACTAAAACAACACCGATTCAAAGCAGTGCCTTCAGCATTTTTTTTTTTGGGTGGGGTGGGGGATTATTTTTTGCCATCATGGCAGCCAAGAATGCTCGACTTTTGTGGCGGATTCTGTAAAACATTCCAATTCAATGTGAGTCTTTTCAGATGCTTATTTAAAAAAGGGCTTTAAAAAAAAGGGTTAAAAACACGAGTCAAGGAAAGACGGTACCTTAAAAGCACCGACGTGATACAGAAATATGACTTGTATGCCTTCCTGCTGCTGACAAACATCATTCAGAGAAAAACGAAAAAGGACAGAGTGGATAAGCAACACTGAACACAACTTCTTACGTTCAAATAAAATTAAAAACACTTGTCATGTCCATGGTGGTTTCCAATCGGCTTAATCTTGTACGTCACGATACTTCAAACAGTTCCACTCAACAGCTTAACAATCTTACTGTACCTCCCACTGGTGACAAGAACCGAACCGTGGGTTAAACTGACTACAACTAAATATAAAAATACAGAGAGACCTCACAAGGTACCGCCGCTTACTCATGTTGGAGTCATTGTTATTACCCGTTTCCGACTCGCTGGTTCTTGTGGGAATTGTTTCGAACGTTCTGACATACATGACTCTGGTCTCTGCATCAAAAACCCCACCACTGACCCAATCAACCACAGCGAGACACCTTTAAAACAACCAAAGCCATGGGGTTTATTACATAAAGACATACAAACAACCAAGACACAAAAAGGCAATGGTCGGGATCTTTAAGTACTTCTTCTCATTGGGCGATCACAATCGACAACACCTGGGCAGAGCGAGAGAGGGCGCGAAGGGTAAACCCCCGGGACAAACAGTACACGGAAACATACAGCAGTAACAAATGACCAAGCTGCTCCACTGACGCCAACAAATTCGGACGCGTGAGCAAGACCGAGCACGGTCCACCACTGGGTGGACCAGGGTGGATCCACCCTGATGAAGGCAAGATAGAAAAAGTCGCATAAAGCGCGGTGTGGCCTGAAATATAAGAAAATGTGTTCAATGAGACGGGGAATTCAGTACATTAATGCAAAACAAGCATCCATCTCCTTTTCCAAAGCTTCGCCCCCCCCCCCCCCCCCTTCCATCAGTAGGCTATGTGTATTACAGATATATTCAACATACTGTGTATTTTGTATGCGTTTGAGATAATCAGAATAAACAGCTGTTTGCCCAGATGTATTTAGCCTTCAGAGTATTTCTCACAGCTCATGTTTTCAGGAATTCAGTTTTCAGATCTGAAAGGCACATCTGGATTGAAGATATCAGCGACGTAGAACAAATATAGGGATATTTCTTGTTTACTCGTCCTTGTATATCACGCTTGTACTTACGTATATTGCTTTCAGAGCAGACTAGCATGGAGAAAACATTGGGATACTGTTGAGCACGTCTCAACAGATGTAAACTCAGAGCAATTTCACTTCCTTTGAGCCAAAAGCTTTTCCAGGAATTAGTTCAAGTCACAGTGAAGGCAAACCAGGAGGAAACTTAAAGAACAAGAACTTCAGGCTTGAGGAAAACAGTCGTGATCTTTTTTGTTTTTGTAAAGCCAATAATGTGTATTTTTATATCATGTTCTTGTTCAAACAGCAGAAAGACATGTCAGGCTTTGAGTGGCTTTGAAATATAATCATGTCACATGTACTTGAGGCTTAAAGCCAGCCACAGACAATGGCTGCAAATATCACAGGACGCAAACATTTTACATAAGATGCATTGAAAATTGCTATTGTTTTTTTTTCACTAATTCAGTCCGTCTGTGAATATTTGAGAGGATTCTCTCAGGCTTAGCACAGGAATCTCTAATCCGCCTTAAATCAGTTACACCATATTGGCTGACTGGCTTTGGCAGTGCTGTTTACTGTGCCTTGCCAAGACAAAGTGAAAAACTGGAGCTCTGACTGAATAAGGAATCTGGGATTGAAGCAGGGAAATTTGCTCTTCATTTTGGGCCCTTTCTGTGGCTATATAAACTCGGGGGTGGACATTTTCCACAGCACGACGGCACAATTTCAGTAAATCCTTTTCTTGAAAATGAAATTGAGAATTGTCACACCGTTGGTATCCATCAATACCTATTTTTATTCATTCATTTTAATAATCTTATTTAATCGGGAACGTTTTTGAACACTCTGTCAGAACAATCGTGTAAAGTGGCAGTTGTAAGACAATAATTGTTGGATTTTGGGGAAGGGGGTAGCTAAAGAGATGAAATAATTTAGATATCTACTCACCTGGTATTAACATGATATCCGAATCTGGATCTGGTTATCTGGACAATGACATCTGATCATGAGGCCTGTTCGTTTTACACCTGGTGTTAACATGATATCCGAATCTGGATCTGGTTATCTGGATAATGACATCCGATCATGAGGCCTGTTCGTTTTACACCTGGTGTTAACATGGTATCCGAATCTGGATCTGGTTATCTGGATAATGACATCCGATCATGAGGCCTGTTCGTTTTACACCTGGTCTTAACATGGTATCCGAATCTGGGTCTGGTTATCTGGATAATGACATCCGATCATGAGGCCTGTTCGTTTTACACCTGGTGTTAACATGGTATCCGAATCTGGATCTGGTTATCTGGATAATGACATCCGATCATGAGGCCTGTTCGTTTTACACCTGGAATTAACATGGTATCCGAATCTGGATCTGGTTATCTGGATAATGACATCCGATCATGAGGCCTGTTCGTTTTACACCTGGTGTTAACATGGTATCCGAATCTGGATCTGGTTATCTGGATAATGAAAAAGTCATTCACCTCCCCAGCTGCTATCTAAGTATTACTGCTTTTTTTACATCTTAAAATGTAAACGTTTCTATATCAACCATTAAACTACGGTATAATCATAATGTACCCCTCATAATAAAAGCACCTCTTCAAGCACCTTCCTCAAGTATTGATATGTATATTTCATATTGTAATACAGTTCTTTAAAGTTGCAAATAGAACATTATATGTTGATGGTGCCATAAATAATGTGCCGCAGATAAGTACAGCTTATATCCCTAAATGCCTAACACAGCATGTGATCAGGGTTCAGTAGGGTCTGGGTTGAACATGCAGAGCGTAGGAAAGCTTTTTTTTTTCTCATGTATAATTACCACTTCTCTGGCAGAGTAATTCAACTAAGCATGATAGCCATCTTAATCATAACAGACGACTTACTAAGCAGCTGAGAATATGATTAAAGCATGCAGAAAGGCTAGGAAATGGTTAAATCCTTTATGCCAGCGTGTTGATTTAAAGGCTCTAGTCCCTCTGGTCTACTATTCTACTTAACCCAGCCACTCCATCAATTCTGGAACCGGTCCACTGGCAAACAGCTCTCTGTTACAGTGACACAAGTGCTACATAAACACCAGGGACAGTCGAGCCAGTTGAAAGCATGCACGTTTAAACACTTTCCCAACACAGTCCCTTTCTGATTGTGAATGGGAAAAATGCTTTTTTTGGGTGCGTCATGTTGATCCTGCAATATCGAGCGTGGCCGCTACACCAAAATCAGCGCACCTCCTCTGGGAACCATGAAGGTCTGCACAGAACATTGTGCGAATCCATCAGGCAGATTTTGAGATATCTCGTGGGGGAACATTTTGACCTGCTGGCGGCGCTAAAATGGAAAGTCAGGGGATCAACAGAAACCATTAGGATTCATCGTCTGGAGACCATGAACGTTTTCACGGCCATCCGTGTAATAGCTCACTGGCAAGGACCACGCCACAACAATATATAATGGAAATTCTGGAGGTACTGGATGTCAGGAGACAGATGAATGGGTGTAAAGGGGAGGGGCGGAGGTGGAAGGAAGGTGTCGTCTGTTAGGCTGGTCTGGGAAAGGACTTGGTGAAGACCTTGAGCGAAGGGAGACTCAGCGTGGGGGCTGATTACAGGCAAGTGTGCATGGGATTGAATGGGAAGGGACGAGGGGAGGATGGAAGAGAGGATGAAGGGATGCGGGGAGGGGACGAGCAGAGGGAGGGATGGGGTAGGGATGAGAGGGAACGGGAAAGGGAGGGTGGGTGGGGTAGGGTATAAGTAGGCCTGGCCATGCTCCCGAACCTAAGTGAACTAGTTCCTACTTCATTTGTTGAGCTATTCCTGCCTCGGACCAACTGAACGGCAGAGCTAACCGTCCCCAAAATTGAATCGGGCAAATGGCAAGACAGCTAACCAACGATACAATTTGACACGTGAAGCGTATCGGGGGGGGGGGGGGAGGACAGTCGAAGTCAGCTCGTGTCATCGTGAATAACGAGCAGAAGCTGAGCCTGTACACACGTCTGAACTGGCGTTTTAAATACCTGGCATGAAGTCGCGGGCGCGGCTGGTGATTCGGCCTAATTCAGGGGAATAGCTGAGTGTGTCTTGGTACGTTTAATATCCTCTCGCAGGGATTTGTGAGGGCTCTGCAAAGAGAAGTAAGACGTTGTCAACATAGAGAGTGATTTTAATGTCAAAGACAGGCGGTTTGGATCCCTTTGATGTTGCTCATCTGCTGAAAGCACAGAAAAATACAGCAGCAAGGTTTCTGACGACTGCTGTAACAAGGGCGGGGGGTGTGTGTGTGTGTGTGTGTGTGGGGGTATGCGTGTCCCTGATATGTGTTTATGGGGAGTTGGGGGAGGGGAGGGGGGGGGGGGGTGCTTAGGGCACCTAAAAAGGCTTGTGCCGGCCCTGTGACAGCGTCTTTATGTTGAAAGCGTTGGACTGCGGCGCAGAGACTTTCATGGTGTCCTCAGTCTGTCTGTCAGCGTCAGTCGGCACACTGAGATCCCGCTCAGGCTTTGGCTTAGTCAGCGCTAGTCTCTAAACAAGCACGACCAGACCCCTGCTGTTCATGTCCACACACACACACACACACACACACACATATATATATATATATATGCGTACATGCCATTATCCATGCAGTCAGATGCACACACAGAAAAGGGAAATATGTACACATAAATCAAACATGCAGCGTATAAAATACATCCACCCCTGTCTCATACACACTGCGGATACACGCGCACGTACACACTTCATCAGTTCATCAGCTTAGCCAGTGACAAGTGGGCTGCCAGTCTGCCTGTCTAAAATGTGTGTGTGTGTGTGTGTGTGTGTGTGTGTGTGTGTGTGTCTGAGCAGCCCTCTGTGGAGCTTGCCTAGCACAGCTAATCACTGTGTGGAGCATCTTGGAGCCCTCTGATGTCCTGTGAGATTCCCAACGGGCAGGCACGCACACACACACACACACACACACACACAGAGACCAGGGGAGCTGGGTTGCCTGAGGCCATGGGAGAGGAAGAAATAAGAAAGTCCTTTGTGTTGTGCTTCAAGCCCCCATCTCCCTTTTCTCCTGGGAGAAAGCGCAAAACGCACACAGATGTTCGCGCGACACCACAGCATTAATCTAACGTCTCACCCTTTAAACGCTTTTTCTCAAAGGAAGTGCACAACAGTTTGCACTTTCTCTGCAGCTACATACAAAGATATGCGAAGATTTGGCCCAACTGTTAATCAGCAGTATTTTAGTTCGCCCTTCCCTGCGTACGCGCGCTCTCAAAAATAACCGTGGAGTTTAACCGACACCTCGGGGACACAGAGGTCTCCGGTTTGAGGGCGTTAAGCGTCGCACGTTGTTTCATCCATTTAGTAACCCCCCTTTCAGTCCGCAGCGCGGCGACCCGTGATGAACCCCGCTCAACGCGGCCTGGCTTTGTGGCCCAGCACCCGACCGGGCTTTAATGAGGCTCCGACACTGCTGTGGTACCAAAGGGCCGACGCACGCTTCCATAGTAATCATTAAGTTCATCAAAGGGTTCTACAGTTACTGTGAAACTGCAACAAAAAAAAAAAAAAATCATTTCAAAAGAAAGATATTGGCGGAGCAAGACTCTTGAAAGAGAGAAAAGACACACACGCTTTTTTTTTATTACACCGCTTGCAGAATCAAATCAAGGTTACGTGAGAAAAGAAAAAAAAAAAAAAATCCGTAATCAAGCTGGGTGCATGGCTGAGTGACGCATGTCGTGTGCTGAAAAGTGATAGAGCAAACCAAAACAAACCAAGACGGGGGGGGGGGCTGAGACAGAGAGAGGGAGTGATGAGGCCCAGGGAGATTCGATGTGACATTATCCCGTGATTTCATTTGGCCGCGGCGGTCGACCGTTCGGCCAAATTCCCTTTAACTTTAAGACGCTTTAACGCCTCTGTGAAACGAGAGTTTCACCCTCACGTATGTAAAAAAAAACGCCACCACCACTCTTCCATAGACGCTTGACACAATCTGATTCAGAAACTCTTGAAGGTGTGACAGTAAAGTGTGTTAAACTGGCCAGCTAGCCACTTCTACTAACTCACGGTGTCGGGCCCCTGCAATGATGGGAGCGAGGCCCGCAGACGAGGTTAGGAAACGGTACGGCCCACTTTAGGGGGTGTCTGAAATCGTTTTTACAAGATTCTTCCAGGCGTGACTATGGGAAACATACTGTAATATTTACGATTACACATGTAAATGTTTCGACCCCTGACCTGTTTATACCTCTTTTTTTTGGGGGGGGGGGGGGTGAGAAGTTGGAATGACTGTGCATCATAAGAGTATATTTACAATGAAACTCAGCGGCTTTCAGGCATGCTTGCGCACTAGAGGACTGCAATGAATGTGAGGCGTGAGAATCAGGTCATGCAGGACTCACTTTGGTGCACGTGTGACGAAAAGCAAACAACAGAAAAACAATGAAAACTGAGCACATTTCAGGCGAGCTCTGTATTCCGGCCTCGAGATAAAGTCACATACAGTTTTGTCAGTACACCACTCTGTTCTCTGCCCACCAATCACACATGCGGAAACACACCCACCCTGATCCTTAAGCCCTCGTAAAAAAAAAAAAAAAAAAAAAAAAAAAAACTCAGAGCCATCAAAACAGGCTCTCTGCTGGAGTATAATAGCCCCCTCTCTTCTTCCCATTTTGCAGCATTTCCTCTGTCCATCTCTGCTGCGGCGCGTGGGGGGTTCAGAGACAGAGATTAGAGACCCCCCTCTGACTCCACAGATGGACGCTGCCATCCCCCTGCCATTAAATTCCTCTCTGATCACACACACACACACACTACTCCTTTCGACCAGAAAGTAGAGCCGTAAGCCAGTAGAGCTGGGTAGTTTCTAGTGGGGCCGGCTAGTATGAAAATGATTACATGAATAAACGACACATTCCATATATATATATGTATGTGTATATATATATATATATAAGCATAGTAATTTGTTCTGGAGGCTCACATAATGCACACACGTGGGGGAAAAAAAAAAATTACACCTCTTAACCCGCATTCCCATCATTACCTCTGCAGGGTAAACACTGCGGCGACCATTTTAATGACCTGGAAATGCACGCTACACAGTGTGCCCATGTGAAGTACGGTGCAAATGGAACTACAGCTGCACGCCAGGCGCAGTCCGGGCGTATGTTTTGAAGTGCTGAACGCACGTTCGCTTGCTTGCACGAATACATGTAGCATTTTATGTCTGACATGTGCATTTTTAGGCTACTTTACCATTATACTGTCCGCAGCTGGGAGTGTATGTAAACTTGCTGTAAAATTAGACTTATGCTGCAAAATTCTTTTTTTTACTTTTGCAGATGTCCAAATTTTTATTTTTATTTTTTACAGACAGTGAGGAAACGCTGTCTGTGGAAAGAAGAGGGAAAATTTGCACGAAAACAACTCTGGATTCGGACTCTGGACTCTCAATTTGACTGACATAGGCCCGCCGAAGCCTCATATTAGATCCAGCCGAACTTGAGAACTTGGTACAGGACGAGGGGTGCGTCCAGCGTGGTCGCCCCCAACGAATGTGCCTGAACGTGAACCTATCCTCACGTAACGTTTGCAAAACAGTGGCCCCTGTGGTGACGAGTGGCGATTACATGCTAATGGGACATGCTAACATGTAACAGCAGCGCGAGTGCAAAAAGAGTCGTAGGCAGCAAACAGTTACACGTCACATCTGTGAGTGTCTGTAAGTTTTGCTAACGTTAGCCACCGAGCTAATGGTCACACCCGACCAAGCGAGGCTGCCTCAGTCCTCAGTCTTTCATTGCATCATCAAAAGAAATCCTATTGCATGCGATATGTTATCACAGTTGCTTACGTTCCGAGCAATAATTTCATTATCTGGTATTTAGTATATTTGGCACTGAAACGACCGTCCAAATATCTGGGCTTTAGCCATTAATCTTTGGGCACTCAGCCCTGCCAAGGACAGATTACCTCAGACAATTTTTTCTTCCTCCAAGAGAAGCCAAAGATGTCGTTTTTTTTTTTTGGCACGGCGAAGCCACCCATGGGGCATTTCTCAAACAAACAAAAACACAAAGAATGGAAACTCAATCACGCCTGCCACCGCCTCTCGTGCCTTGGCAGTCCGAGCGGTGTTTATTTCACAAGTTGATGATGAATTTTTCGCAGCGGAACCGAGGAGAATCCGCCTTTGTCTCCCTCGTCCCGTCTTTGGGAAAACCCTGTCACTCAGAGAGGGGGATTGGACTCGTGACACGTAATATGAAGGTGAGTAGATGCCGGAAATTCCAGAGAGCTGCAGGGGAAGCATGAGAACATGTTTGGCATGTTTGGAGTGTGTCGTTAAGAGTTTTGCCCTTTCAGGTGTACAGCCTTAATCCAGCATGCATGTGTTTGTGGGTCTGCAGAGGGGGGTTAATCCCCTATTCACACCCTGCTATTAACCCCCTACCTTCTTTTCTCTTCCCCCCCCCCCCCCCTCTGTGACGCCCTCCAGTCGTTCCTCTCCCAAGTTGCCCTCCTACTGACGCTGTCCCCCCTTTTCCCCCTAGACAGGACACAGACAGCGATTCAGAGACAGGACTGTGTCGCCCCACGGTGAAGCTCGGCAGACGAGCGAAACAAAGAAGTTAATAGAGCCCTTCCATGGCAGCACTGTGAAGATTCTAGTATAACTGTGCATTTCAAAGAGTAGAGTATTAAATGACCACACACACTTTCACTTTTGATACAAACAGTGGAGGGCCACCGTCGCACCGTGAGCCACTTTAACTCAGTTGCTGGTCACTCTTGACTAAGCCGCCGCGCTGGCTCCTCCCCCTGACGGCCAGGTCATCCTCAACCAGGCCCGATGAGCTTCCAAGAGGCTCGTGGCCTGCTCACGCCGGACTCACGTAATCTGGGGAAGTCCAGTGGTTCGTCATCACTTGATCCCAGACAGCGAAGCCCTTTCATCCGTCCCATTTTAGACTTTCGGCCACATTCCACACCGCTTACCAATTATGAGCCGTTTTTTTTAGCGGTCACGTTAAATGTTGGGTGACAAAATGAATTAAAAAAAACCAACTCACCATGCACAACAAAACTGTAACTCCACCTCAGCAGTCTACAGCCATGCTTACAGCTTCGTGAGGTGGTGCTTTGAGCTAAACGCTAACGTCAACCGTGGGGGTAAACAGCAGAAATACTCTGCTCACAAAGTATGTGCGCTTGCTTGGACGGG
This sequence comes from Enoplosus armatus, assembly GCF_043641665.1. Classification (NCBI taxonomy): domain Eukaryota; kingdom Metazoa; phylum Chordata; class Actinopteri; order Centrarchiformes; family Enoplosidae; genus Enoplosus; species Enoplosus armatus. Next base: position 22,281,442 of record NC_092193.1, on the reverse strand, counting down.
ATCTGACGGTGCAGTAAAAGTCGCGCTTCCGACACCAGGCGACCCTGCGTTGTTTAGCACCTCCGCTGGCTCAGAGTGAGAGGGACTACCACGGCTCCGAATGCTGCCTTAAAAGGTCCCATATGATGCTGATTTCAGCCCTGTATTTGTATTCTGGGACTCGACTGGAGATCCACAGTTTAAAAAAAAAAAGAGTCCTTATTTATCTTCTACTGGCCCTTTTGGCATCCCTGTACTTGGTGGGTGGTGCTGTGATCGGATCAGGTGACCTGCTGGGGTTGCCTGTATAGTTGTGACGTCACAACCTTACAGAAGTCCTGAGCGTCTTGACGCTTTCACAGTATTCACACAGCACCCAGACCTGCTTTATAATCAAACAAGACACGGACGTCTCACCTTCTACAATATGGGACCTTTAAGCAAGCGTAACGTTTACTGTGTTAGCATGTTTGCTAACGTGTTCACACTAACGGGAACGTCAATTCTGCAGGTCATAAACCGAAGTATTGGACAGACGGAAATCTGGGATCTCCAAAGATCCTGAGGGCAAGATGAACATCTGTACCAAATGTCGCGGCTCCACACCCTTACTCCCCCCCCCCCCCCTTGCTACATCAATGGCACGCTACAATCTACATTTCTACACTGGCGCTGAACAGTGGCATTTGACATAAATTACGAGGAGTGGACTCCAAAATCAGCATCTGCATGCAAAATAGAATTGGGACACAGCCTCAGCCTCAATCCCAGACAGAAACAGAGGGCGCGACAAACTGCACGGTGCCGTCCGTCTTGTATTGATTCTTCCCTGCAGCGCACTCCTGCAACCAGTGGCCCCCCACGCAATAACACGGCGGACGGCGGACGGGGTAAAATTAGCATGTGTGAGTTGTCGCTCCGACAGCGCCGTGACGGCGGGGGCGGTGCGGCCCTCAAGGTGGCCGAGTCCTTTTTATTATTTCTATTTATAACCTCTTTAATACAAAAGTTAGAGGTTAAGACAAACAACGCAGCGCATCAACACAATAAAAAGGAGCCAGTCAACAATGTACTGCTGCGG